>NC_138872.1:43070360-43491865 GCF_965194805.1 Balaenoptera borealis | reverse complement strand
TGCCTTGATTTGTCGACCTCAGGCGGCGGCGCCCGGGCATCCTGCCCCCGCCCCTCCGTGCCCCAGGCCCCGCCCATGCAACCCGGCCCCACCCCTCCGCGCCTCCCGGGCGCCGCCAAAGCCCGGGGCGCGGATCACGCGGGCAGGAGCCGCTCTGGGCATGCTCAGTGGCAGGGCAGGTGGGGCCGCCGCGGGCCGCCGGGTCCGGCCGGGAGCGGAGGGGCGGGGGCAGAGGGGGAAGTGGGTGGGAGCCGCGGGCCAAGTCTCGAGAGTCGCCGGCAGCCGCGGGACGCTGGGCAAGTGGGAGCCCGCGTGGTCCGGGCCGCGATGAGCAATGGCATCGGTCAAGGTGGCCGTGAGGGTCCGGCCCATGAATCGCAGGTGAGTAGGAGGGCGGGGCGCAGGCGGCGCCCTGACGCGTCCCCACCCGAAGGAAGTTGGTCTCCAACTCCCCTCCAAGGCTAGCCTGGACTTAAGTGTCAAGAGCCGGTCTCCGGCCCACTGGGCCCTGGTTGTGGCTTCTGGGGGCCTGGAGCATTTGAAGGTTTGCTGTTCCTTTCACACTGCCCTGGAGGGGCCCCGGCGGGTAGAGAGTTCACGGAGCCACGGAGGAGATTCCTGTTAACTCTTCCAGGTCCCATTAATTTGAAGAAGTTTGCTTCTTCCCTCTTTAAAAAGCATCAAGGGAACAGTTTCACGAGGGTGTAAATCCATGAGCGTGGTCATGGGGGCACCAGAGCTGTTAGGCGAAGTCCCCCCAGTTATGCCAACTCAGAAGTTCTCTAACTATTATCAGTGTTACTTTTTTCAACTCTTAAGAAGAAGTGATTTCAATTCCCTGAACTTGAACCCTAACTTCTAATCAGTAGTTTAGCAGTTCTTAACTTCAGGTTAAAGAGTGGATGGGAAAACTTTAACAAACTTATGTTTCCTGGAAAAAAAAAATCAAGGACACTTAAGTACACGTGTTCGAAATATGCTGATGTTAACAGCGGGGGGAGTTATAAACATTTAGAATTTAATTTTGTATGTTTCTACAAAGTAATGCTTTTCAGAATGATTTGACTTTGCATTCACTGAGGAATAGTTTGCTTCCTTTTCGGTGACTACTTTATAATCAGTTTACAAAGGGCTTTACAAAAGTTAGCTTTTTAAATTGGTTTAAAGAACTTTAAAGAATGAAGTAGATCTAAATGGGATGTGTCCTTCCCAATTGATGGGAGCAGTTCACACAAGGCCATTTGTTTTTATTGGCTTCTCAATCAAGTTGGACATTTGACTTACCATATGGCCTTTGCTACTTTGGAGGTCACTGTTTGTTCTGACAGCTGATTGAGGCATCAGAAGATCATAAAATCAAGAGATTGCCGGAACCTTCTTTGACTCATCTGAATCTGTTTTTGTATTGGCAGATAAGGAATCATTATTCTGGTTTATAACTATTGGAGACCAGTGCTTTTGTGATTTTTAAGTTATCTCTAAAACTTTTTAGGGAAGGAGTTTGAATTTTTTTGTAAGTCCTAAGAAAATATGTAGGTTTCTATGTATATTCAGTCCTACAAGACAAATGGACCCCAGAGTCATTTAGATGTTTTTTAAAGATTGTTCTTTGTTTTGGATTTACATGTATATCGAAGTTCCTTTCCTTCTTTGAAATAAAGAAGTTTTGGAGTGCATGCTATGAGATTGTATTGAGTAGCTTTAGAAAGCAATTATTATTATTTTTTTTTTTAGAAAGCAATTATTAAGTGCCGCCTACCAAATGCATGGGCGTCGTGCTGGGTGCTGTCTGTGGGACAAGGTAAATGAGGTCTGCTGAGTGTCTCTCTGGTGAGGGAGGGACTACAGACTAGTGGGACTCTCGTCAAACCCTGGGTGGGCTGGGAGGGACGCTACCAGTGCGTGCCTTGACAGTGTAGGCCTGAAGCCCAGGTATGTGGAGAGAAGGCAGGAAACATGTCCAAAAGCCACGTGCTTTGGGCAGGTAGATGGATGTGATGATGTCTGTGCTCTCAGCAGAGAACTCTTGTGGTGGCATCAGGATTAGGGAAAGAGGTAAGGAAGCAGTAGTCTGGCCATAGGTGGAGATGGGAAGGCTGGAAAGATCCACGGAGACAGTCTGCTGGCAGAATTGACAGGATTTGGCAGTTCATTGGGTGAGAAGGAGGGGACAGGGGAAGAACACAGAGTCATTAACTGAGGTTTGATGCTCAAGGAGGTAGAAGAGGTTTGGGGAAGGTGGACGGTCAGGTGGGTGCATTCTCTCTTGGGTTTGAAAGTTATAGGAGGTGCAGTAAGTGTCAAGTACAAGGACAGCGTCTAGCACAGGATGAATGCTGCCCCAAGTGTTGACCCTGTTCACTATCCAAAGTGTGGGAAGGACATCCGTCTCTTTGCTGGTGTTCAGTAGTAGACTGTAAGAAACATGGGTCTCAGGTGATCTGAGGATTGACATTTGGAAATCTTTTGCACATGGATGACAGTTTAAGAATGTTACAGTGAGGAGGGAATTTCTCAGCAGGAGAAAATCTTACTTTTATGTATAAAGCACAGATATTCAGTAGATTTTAAAAAAAGAAAATGTTTACAGTGAGAAGAAAAGGGATTCAGGGATTGGACACTGGGATATGCTTCTCTTTAGGATTCCAGGGAGAAGATTGGCTTGCAGCTCATGGAGGAGAACCAGCACAGCAAATGGTCATGGCAGGAAAGGAGAAGGGTCTCCCGAAGGAGGTGGTGGTGGTTATTGTAAGATGTTGCCAAGATGGTGCTCTGAGGATGCCAGTAAGATGAGGTCCTTGGTCTTGGAGACAAGAGCATTGGTCTTGGAGACAAGAGCATTGGTAGCCTTCCAAAGAGCAGTTTCAAGGGGAGACAGTGATCTGGAAGTTGGGAGTGAAATAGAAAGACATATACAATTGGCCAACCAAAAGTACTTGGCCTAACTCATAAGGAAAGACTTCCAAGTTATAATGGCCGTAAGAAACCATTTTTCACTAGTGAGATTGGTGAATATTAGCTGAACATTGAGAGTTGGTGATGGAGTCATAAAGGGTCAAGACCTCTGAGACTTCCATGCTGGGAAATTTGACAGTAGCTGTCAGGATTAGAGGTTTACAAAACTCTTTGGTTGAGAAATTTCATTTCTAAGATTTTATTTTATGGATTATATTCCTACCGACGAAGATGTGTGTGTAAGGATGTTTCTGCATCATCATTGGAACAACAACAACAAAATCATAAATGATCTAAATGTACAGCGTTGGAGGATTTGTTAAATTGTTGCCTATTCATTTGGTAGAATGCTATGTAGTACTTAAAAAAGAATGTGTCGCTCTTAAAAGAGTTCCAAGATAGGGGATTAAGTGAGAAAAGCAAGATATCCACATACACACACACTACAGTAGAGTTGTGTGACTGTGTGTGTTAAAAAATATATACATAGAGGCACACACACGGCCATACCTGTCTAGAGTGATTCATAAGAAGCCCGACAGTGGTAACTCTGGGGAGGAGAGCTGATGAAGAGTCTGTCAGGTGAAGATAGATGGCTTTTTTTTTTTTTTTTTCTTTTACTGTTTGAGTTTTTACTTTGCTCATTGGTAGTGTCATAATTAATAATTGAAAACTTGTGTATGTAATTTTAAAAAGTTATCTAAAGAGTCACCGGCACTGGACAAAGAATTTTCAGCTAGTTGTCTGGGAGGATTGAAGGAAGTTGTTAAAAATATTTTCCCCCCGTTCGATTGAGATGTAATTGACGCATAGCTCTGTGTAAGTGTCAGGTGTAGAAGAGAAGGACTTGACTTCTATATGTTGTGAAATGATTACCACAATAAGGTTAGTTAACATCCGTCATCTCATGTAGTTTTCCAAAAAAAAGGAAAAGAAAAAAATGTTTTTTCCCCCTGTGATGAGAACTCTTAGGATTTACTTTCTTAACAGCTTTCGAATATACTATCCAGCGGTGTTAACTATAGTCATCATGTTGTCCATGATGACTTATTTATTTCGTAGCTGGAAGTTTGTACCTTTTGGCCCCCTTCATCCAATTCCCCCATTCCCTACCCCCTGCCTTGGGTAACCAGAAATCTGATTTCTTTTTCTAAGTTATTTTTTTGTTTATTTTGTTTTTTGTTGCTTCTTTTTTTTTAAGATTCAACATATAAGGGCGATCTGTACAGTATTTCTCATTCTCTGACTTCTTTCACTTAGCATAATACCCTCAAGATTCATCCTTACTGTTGCAAATGGCAGGATTTCCTTTTTCATTGCTGAATAATATTCATATATTCACATATATATATATATATATATATATATATATATATATACTTATATATGTCACGTCTTCTTTATCCATTCATCTGTCGATGGACAGTTAAGTTGTTTCCATGTCTTGGCTATTGTAAATAAGAGTACAGGCGCTGAAGGCAAAGAGGAAGCAACCAGCCCGAAGGAAAGGCCTGGAGTGATAGGGAGGTGAGGTTAGCCGTTGCAACCAGGCTGTTGAAGGATGGGGCAGCGTGGTGAGATACTGACTCTGAGCAAGGAGCCTGTGTGGTCCCCAGTCCTCCTTGCAAGAAACACCCAGTGCTTGATTAAGGGCAAGATGTGATGAATTTGTTTTTACTGCTGTCCAAGAGGAGGAAATTTCTCCCTCTACCTCTCTCTTGAGTTCTTGTGGCTAGACTAATAATAAAATTGACACACGATTTAACAGGAGAAAAAGAAACAAATTTGTAAGGAATTGACAGGACAAAGAAACTTAGGTTTTGTGTGCCCAATTATTGAAGAGTCTAAACAGAATTTGGGCTTGGGGTAGTAAATTAAAGAAATAACAAGGCTCCGAATTCCCTATTTTTGGCTGTAAGGGTGTCCTTCTACCTCGAGATGCAGGGAGTGTGCCCTTCACATGGGAGATTGATTTTCCTGCTTTCAGGGAAACAGAAAGGAGGGTGAGAGTGACCCTCTTGGATTGGCCGTTTCTGAAGAAACTTTAATTTAAAACAATATGCCATGGAGGTGCATTTTGGGGTGGCCCATCCTGAACCTCAACACTACCTTATGGCTTTTGGTTATGTGGCAGAAGTAGTAGTTTCAGATCTGAAAGAGCCATTACGTTCCATCAGGTAATAGCAGCTCGCTTTATTGAGAGTTTGCTCTGGGCCGGTGTTGCAAAACCTAGTTTAATCTTTACAATAATCTTAGCAGGTAGAGGCTATTATTATATGCCATTTTCCAGATTGAGAAAGATAGTTAGCTTGCCCAGAAGTCAGTTTCTTAGGACAGTCACAGTTATGCTTTTTAAAATGAGTAAAGTGTTAGCAGGAACTTAATTTGTTCATAACTTTCATGGGTAAAAGCTTAATATTTATGCATTGTCTCTACCTTTTTCTTTGTGATTTCTTCCACTAGTCTGATGCATAGTCTTTTCTTTTTCACTGGTTTCATTCTTACAATCTTACAAGACAGAATTTTTTTTTCCCTCCAAGAGACAGCAAAACAATAATTTGGGAGCTAATTTGTCCATTTCCTGTTGGTTTCAGTTGCTTGTTTTTTCCTGGAAACACTAGATAATTCTTTAGGGCAACCTATCCTGTCCCGTTGATCTGCCAGTGTTAAGATGGTCAGGGTCTGAGGGCAGGCGGCCTGGGTTCCAGTTTTAGCTGTCTTTTATCAGCTGGGTAAATTTGAGCAAAAGACATAATTGTTCTAAGCCTCAATTTTTGCATCTGTAAAATGGTGATAATAATTACACATACCTTTTAAGGTCTTTTGTGAGACAAGGTCTTTTTCAAATACTTTTTTACTGTGACTCACAATAAGAAACACATTTAAAATTGAAGCTCTGTAGATATGTAAAAGATTTATGAAGTGTTACATGCAATTCACTCATTTTCTATTCTATCCTATTTTATTCTGTTCTGTTTCATTTTAAAAATTGCTATTTTTAGGTCCACTAAACTGACTTCAATATCATCTGATGAGTTGCAGCTGGCAGTGTGAAAAACATTGTTGTGAGGTTCAGAAGAGATCATGCATGGGGCCAAAGCTCTCCACACAGTCCCTGGCATATAGCAAGGGCTCTGTAAAAATTTTTTTTTTTTTTAATAAATTTATTTATTTTTGTTTTTGGCTGTGTTGGGTCTTCGTTGCTGTGTGCGGGCTTTCTCTAGCTGCGGCGAGCGGGGGCTACTTTTCGTTGCAGTGCGCGGGCTTCTCATTGTGGTGGCGTCTCGTTGCGGAGCACGGGCTCTAGGCACGTGGGCTTCAATAGTTGTGGCACAGGCTTCAGTAGTTGTGGCTTGTGGGCTCTAGAGCGCAGGCTCAGTAGTTGTGGATCACGGGCTTAGTTGCTCCGCGGCATGTGGGATCTTCCGGGACCAGGGATTGGACCCGTGTCCCCTGCATTGGCAGGCAGATTCTTAACCACTGTGCCACCAGGGAAGCCCCAAGATTGGCTGTTGTTATTACTGTTACTTTTAGAATTTAATGATGGTACCTTTATTCAATAACACATATTTAAAAAATGTTTTACCAAAAAGAAAAAATGTGCTGAGTGCTGGCAACAGACCAGATGTTAGCGTTGTAATGTGCTTTCTCATCTTATAAGGCAGGTCCGCCCCAGGCCTTCTATTTGTGAGGGTTCTCAGCTTCTCTTCCCCATTAGCCTCTCAGGTAGAATTTGGTGTCATGTCAATCAGTTAAAAACAAAAGAAAAAAACGCCAGTGGTAGTTTGACTGGGGTTGATGTCTTTAGAGTCTACTGAAGCTTTCCCATTTTAAGAGCTGGAGTGTTGGGGAAAATAGCTCAGTGGTAGCCTCTTGGGCCTGTGATGACGCCAGCCTTTCGTGTTAAGGGTGGGAGGTGTCTGTCGAGATGGTACCATGCACCAGGCACCGTGCTCATTTCTTCACCTTGGCAACTTCCTTTCCCCCTCACACCAACTCACTGATGGAGGTCTTTTCACCCCCATTTTACAAGACGGGAAACTGAGACCCCTCAGATAATAAAGTGCAGCTGAGCCAGCTCCACTTCCCTCCAGAGCTCTTTGCTTGGTGACTTGTCCCCGGGCTCGCTGATGACAGAAGCCCTTGGCCTCAGGGGACGGCTGGGCTGGTGGCAGAGGAGAGACACAGGCGCACCACACACACAAATAACACAGAATCTGTGAGGGGATTCTAGAAGCTGGAGGAAGAGGTCTCCGTGGCTTCCCAGGGTCCCTTGGATGAGAGGGTGGGGTTTGAATTGAGCCCCGAAGAAGGGGTGTAACCAGCCACCATTTAGAGAGCGTCTGTGAAGTGCTTGGCTGATGCCCTTTGGAAGTTAGCACAGTCGCTGCATTCTGCAGATGAGGAGCAAGGGCTCAGAGACCTGAGGTCACACAGCTGGGTCACTAGGTGTCGCCCGAGGTCACACAGCTAGGTCACGGTGGAGTCTGGGTTGGAGCTGAAGTCTCTCTTACTCTCATTTCTTTCTTTCTTTTTTTTTTAAAGCTGAACTCTTGAGTGTTACATCTATATTATTATTATTTTTTAAACTTTGGGTTTATTTATTTATTTACTTTTATGGCTGTGTTGGGTCTTCGTTTCTGTGCTAGGGCTTTCTCTAGTTGGGGCAAGTGGGGGCCACTCTTCATCGCGGTGTGCGGGCCTCTCACTATCGCCGCCTCTCTTGTTGCGGGGCACAGGCTCCAGACGCGCAGGCTCAGTAATTGTGGCTCACGGGCCTAGTTGCTCTGCGACATGTGGGATCTTCCCAGACCAGGGCTCGAACCCGTGTTCCCTGCATTGGCAGGCAGATTCTCAACCACTGCGCCGCCAGGGAAGGCCCCTACTCTCATTTCTAAAGCCCCTCCATTGTACAGAAGACTCAGATAAGAGGAGGGTGGGGATGGCTGGCAGGTGGCACCGAGTACAGTTACCCGGGATCTTAGACTAACTGGAGCTTTGTGTAAGGATTAGTTGAGAGGTCGGTGGGCAGGGTGTTGTGAGGACATTTCTTTGTTAAGCTTGGGAGTTTGGGCTTTTATACTCCAGTCCTGTGCTGGCTCTTGGCTGCATGCAGCTACTTAAATTAACTGTTAAATAAAATGTAAAATATAGTTACTTAGTTGCACAAGTCACATTTCAAATGCTCAGTAGCTACATATTGAGCAAGGCAGATAGATCATGCCCATCCCCGTGGAAAGTTCTACTGGACAGTAAACCTGAGCTGGGTTTGAATCCCGGCTCTGCACCTTCCTAGCTCTGGGTCTTGGCACTTAACTCAGGTGTTCTGTGCTTCAGTTTCTTCACCTGTAAGACGGAGATCTTCACAGGACCCCCCTTGTGGGGCTGAGATGATGATTGAATGAAGTAACCCTTGCTAACAGTATTGGGCCCCAGAGTAAGGGCTCTATAAATATTGGCTACTATTATTAGGCACTGGGAGCTAATGATGGCTTTTCAGAAATATAGCAGTGTAGAGAAATAATACCAGCACTCCAGCAACAGTGAACAGTTATTGACTGTTTCCCAAGTGCTGTGCTAAGTGCCTTTTATGCACTATTATCCCACTGACTTTCCTGCAATATTCTGGGGTGCAAGACCCTGAGACCTCAGATGTCCTTTTGAGTGGGCAGAGGCCAGTGCCGGCAGACCATTCAGAGAACTGGAGTATGACCGGTAGGGATGGGATTCCGGACCAGGCTGGCATTGTAAGTAACAGGAAAGGACGAGTCAAAGGATGAAACTTGCAAACAAAACCCTGAAAAAACCTTCACGGTATTTTCTGATTGTGAAAATAATGTATGCTTGTAAAAAAACGTGTGCTGAAAAGTGTCCCAAAGAAATCAAATTGAAAATCGCTCATAATTCCACGGATCCAGAGATGACCCCTCCTAAAGTTTTGGTGCATTTAAATCCAGTCTTTTTTTCCTGTTTGTGTAGCAGCATAACGTATAACTATCTTATATCCTGTCTTTTACGTTTGCAAGAGACATTCTGAAGACCAATCAGTAGGACATAGAGAGGCAAAGAGTCAGATGACTGAGCAGCTTGGGGCCCTATTAAGTGGACGAATGTTCCCAAGGTCAGGATGCGGGATGAGCTGGTCGGGGTGGAGGACCACGGTGGTCCGTTGAGTTGGCTCGGGATGCTGGTGGGGGATGCAGGCAGTAGGAACTCAGGTGAGTCATCCGCTCTGCAGATGCACATTTGGAGGTGGGTCACTTGAAGGTGATAGGCGGCTGTGGTGGCAGTGAATGTTGTCTCTGAGGAGGACCATGGTAAAGAAAGAAGGAGTGGGATAGCAGAACTGCATGACCTGGGTTAAGACCGAGCTGTCAGTAGCTGGCTGAGTGACCTGGGCAGGTGGGTTTTGCTCCTGGGCTCAGTTTCTTCTTTTGTAAACAGGGATTCTCTGAGTGTGGTCCAGGGCCAGCTGGGACTCACTGAGCCTATTTTAGGGGGTTTACAAAGTCAGAACTGTTTTCACACTCATAGTAAGATATTTGCTGTTTTTGCTCTCATCTCTCACGAGGGTACTGTGGAGTTTTCCAGAAGCTACATGATGTGTGATGATGTCGTGAGTCTGTGTGCTGTGCATTCTGTGTCAAACATTTCTCAGTTTTCATTTCTAATATGGTAACTATAAATGGGTATATCAACATTAATAAAAGCTCTTAGGCTCTTCAGTTATGTTTAAGAGTTGTAAAAGGCTACTGAAGCCACAGCATGTGAGAGCCACAGCTGTAAAATGATAGTGCATAAGTTGTTGAGGGGATTGGATGGAAGGGTGTATATAGAGAGAGTGTTCAGCAACCTTCCAGACATGTAATATCCTTTCAACAAATCAGAGCTGCTATTATTTTTTATAATCACCTGTTACTAACAACTACACTTAAGCGGACAGGAGTGGAGGACCAGGCAATGGAGGCAGGAAGGGAGAAAAGCAGGAGAGTGAATGTCCTGGTCATCAAGGGAGAGGAGAGGGGGTCACCAGCATAGGAGGCTGCAGGTCGAGGTCCGAGCCCAGCTGGCCGGGGAGGTGATTGGCTCCTGTCTCTGGAGGGAACTGTTTTAGTTGAGGGATGGGAGGGGATGCTAGCGGGGTTGGGGGCGGGAGGCTGGCGGTGGGGGCCTGGAGGTGGCACCTGTCGCTGCCCTTCCAGTTAATGGAGGGATTAAAGGAAGGAGAGAGCTCACCCCTGTTCACCTGTGCAATTTGGCTCCTGTAATAAAATCGAATCTCCTTTACTGATTGTGTGAGGTGCTCAGACCCCAGCCCTCACCTGGGCATCGCAAACCTGGGCCTGGCAGAGAAGTGTGTGTGTGTGTGTGTGTGTGTATTTAAAGAAGAGGAAAAGAAAACAGGTAGGGAGTTAGGAGGTTGGAGAAAGAAGGCTACATGGGCAGGGGAGGGAAGTAGGGGTGGCTAGAGAGCGTGCAGTGGTTTCTGGGACCAGGAGGAGGGGGTAGCGTTTGGAGCATATGGAGGATTTTTCCTTTCTTTTAGGTGGACTTGACAAGTAACATGAAACAAGTGACTGATGTTTTTTTCATACACAAAATTATATGTGTATCAATGTGTATAATGCACTTACATATGTGTGTATCAGAAGTTTGAAAAATGCTCTTCAGTGACTTAGAGTATTTAGTAAGTATAATTCGATATTAAACTTATGCTGCTTTATTTTATTCATGGCATTTGTGTGAGAGAGAGAGATGGAGTGTGTGTGTGTGTGTGTGTGTGTGTGTGTGTGTGTCAGAGGTTATTTAGAAATGTCCAGTTGTGCAGTGCATAGATAGCACTTTGGTCTGAGCTGATTTAGCCTACACATTCTCATTTCATGATTAATTTCCTAAATTATTTCAATAGCTTTTTCTATTTTTGTGGGTCCTGGAATTAGGATGCAGTCTTGCTGAGGCCTGTTTTATGAAAGGAAATACATTACGGTTAGACTTACGGCCTGGGGGGAGATGTGACAGTGCCCCACCACGCCCAGCCCCTTCCCCAGGGCGGAGCCTCTGGCTGATTTCCGTGGCCTGGGCTGCCTTCTGTCCCACTGCAGTTACAGAGACCGGCGTTGAGAAATCCTTCATGGGAAGGTTGTCATTGTTCCCTTGGATTCGGCCCAGTGACTCACATCTCGCATGACTGCCGGCGGGGCCTGGAGCTTTCCTTCACTCTCACCCACTCTGGGCTGAGCATGTGTGTTTCCTGCTCTGTCCATTTCCAAGTATATTCATTATTCATTGTTGCTGCCCAGTGGAGAGGAAATAACTGTTTCTGTGATCAGCAATCTACTCATAGACACTTGGAGCAAATATCAATGGGATGTGTAGAATTTAAAGTCAACTGAGAAAGTGCTTTCACCGTAATGGTGTTGACAAGTAATTTTTGTCCTCAGTGACTATTTCTAGTCACTCACTCACTTATTAGGAATTCTGTTAAATCTTATGCCATCAGTATCTAATTTAATTCTTGACAACAATCCCACAGGTGTGAATATTTTTAGCTCCATTTTATAGATGAAGAAACTGGGGATCAGAGAAAGATCAGGTCCTGGCTCAAATGTCACTTCTTCTGAGAAGCCTTTATCACATTGCATTGGTCTTCTGGCTTCACAGCATTTACCATTATTGAGTTTGTGCGCACGCGCGCGTGTGCACACGTGCATGGGCATGTGTATGCATGTGAAAGGATTTTTGTTTTCTTGTTTACTGTCTCTCTGCTTCTTGCACATAAACTCCGTGAGAGCTGGGAACCTTGTTGGGTTTGTCCGTGGCTGTTTCCCTAGGCCCTAGAACTGTGCCTGGCAGAGATAGGTACTCAGAAGATATTTGTTGCATTAATAACTGTCACCTCCTCCCCAATCTTTCAGTATGTGGATGCTTATAAGGAATCCGGGATCCGAAGCCCAGCATCTGTGGGATGCCTCACATTGGTGCCGTGAGCAGAAGGGAATTTTGATGATCCTCCTGTGGAGGTAGAAGAGCGCTAAGGAAGAGCCTGGGTAAAGGACAGCTTCAGGCTTTCCCTGTGTATTAAGTTAATTATACACAAATTACACATCAAATACGTGTTACGTTTATCTCTTAAAATTAGAGAATTGGAGGTTAAACACTATGTTTCAATGATATATAGTTTATGGGACAGAACACTCTTGTTCCTTTAGAAAAGGATTTTTTTTTCTTTTAACTTGAAATAATTATACAGTAAAGTTCCCATATATGCTTCATTCAGCTTCCCCTAACATCAGTATCTTACATAACCACAGTGCAGTTGTCAGGACCAAGGCATCAGCGTGGTGCAGCCCTGGTAACCGGACGTGGTTTTCCTGAGAACGTCCTTCTTCTGTCCCAGGAGCCGGTGCAGGATCCCACATCGCATATAGTTGCCATGCCTCCTTAATCTCTTCTGGTCAGTGACAGTTTCTAAGTCTCAGAAGAGTGCCAGTCAGTTATTTTGTAGAATGTCCCTCAGTTTGGGTTTCTCCCACGGTTTGTCATGATTAAACTGAAGTTATGCAGTTTTGGCAAGAAAGCCACATAAGTGTCCTTCATTTCCTATCATGGGGGGGTCATGATGCCAGTATGTCTTGTTACTGGTGATGTCGACCTCAGTCCCTTGGTCAAGGTGGTGTCTGCTGGGTTTCTCCACTGTATTGTTATATGTTTTCCTCTTTGTAATTAATACGTATCTGAGGGAAATACTTTGCAGGAAAAGTTTTTGACTTCAGTTTGCAACAGTATTTTTTTTTTGCCCGTGGGAACACATTTCAGATTTTCTAATAAAAGTTATTGTGAATATAAGATTCATTTAAAACATTTTTTCCCCCTCTGACTTAGTGAAAAAGGATTAATCATGTTTAAAGTGAAGGACATTTGTACTTCGGAAGGTTGATGATGATCGTACAGGACTATGCATTTAAAACATCTGCAGTAAGACCTTTATCAGCCCAATGCATGCTGATGTTCCTACTCTCTACTATTTCATTAAAAAAAAAAAAAAAAGATGGTCGTTATCCACTAAACTGAATTTATGATCGGCAGTTTGAAAACACTAGTGTAGTGAATCTATTATTCAGAGCAGAACTTGGTAAAATGTGATTTTTCTACATGAGGGAACATTGAAATTAGGATGCTGTTAGAAAGTCAGTCCTCTTTCCTCTTGGAAGCTGGGGGTGGAGGGTGGGGCTTATGATCCCAAGAGGATAAATGAAGCTTATAATGAGAATTTTCAACTTCAGAGAGTCTAGGATTCTGAGTCCATCATGGGATACCCACTCTCAGGAGCTTGCTTTCTTAAGCTCTTGTGACTTCATGGTCTCGTGGTCTCTTGCTTGAGTGCACCTACTGATTCTTATTTTCAGGATTTATTAAACAGTCTAAGCTATCACAGTGACTCAGCTTGGGGCACAGGTAAATCATTTTGTGAGTTCCCCAGGGAGCTTTCCAGAAAAACGGATTCAAGGTGATGGAGACTAGCTCAGAAGTGAAACAAGTTGCAGAGATAAAGCTTTTAAAAATATTGGGTTTTGGTCTGTTGGCTTTCTTTTCGTAAAGTTAGTGTTTTTATAGGAGCTATCTCTGCTTGATCAGATAGAAGGGCAACTAGCTGTGAGAAAAATGTCAGGAGTCCTGGGCCGGTGCTCATATATGATGATCCAATTGAGATGTTATTCTTCTTTTTAAAAAAATTTTCATTTTGAAATATGTACAAAAAGTTGCAGAAATAGTGTAGAGTTCTTGTGTATCTTTCACCTTATACAGCTGTAGTATAATTAAACACCAGGCGAATAACATTGATACAGTATTATCCACTGATCTGATTCATCCAGATTTCCCAAGTTGCCCGATAGTGTCTTTTTCTCTGGTCCAAGATTCAGTCCAAGATCACACAAGGCATTTAGTTGTCTTGTAAAATATCTCCTTTTTAATTTAGCTTTTCTTGTTCTTAGGGTCAACTTTGACTATACTGATATATTAAGGATGAGAATAGGTAACTGCCCCACCCACCACCCCAGTACCTCTGTCCACTAAAAGGATTGAGGAATGTTGCCTCCTGGTGTCCTTGGTTGTTTGAGCTGTTAACACCTCGGTTGGATTAATTGTTCCACATGTCAATGAAAAGGACAGGTGGGGACCTTTAATCCTTGATGGGGCTTTTCCCCAAGAGAACCTTATTTCCAGTGGTAACTTAGCCTGTACTTTCTACTAACAAACAGCTTTCAGATTTTCTGTTCTTTCTGATGAGTAATAAGTGAATTAAAGGACCAGTGGAAGGAATTTATTCTTTCTTTCCTGGAACATAAGTGCTCTGAAACTGATTTGATTGTCTCTAATTTGATCTTGGCTGGAATTCCTCTCTCTTTTGATTTTAAAAAGTCAGAGGATTTTGTGGTTGTTTCTGCTTTTACCGTCTTTTCCCCTCTTCCTTTTATTCTACTCTGACTTTTGAGAGACAGCTATTGATAATCAGTCCTGGATAAATCTGATTTATTTTCTCTACCATCTTTCTTTAGCCTTTGGACCGTGCTTGTAGTTACTGATTTGCCATTTCTTATTCATTCATACCCTCATTCAGCAGACGGTAAGTGCTCTCTGTGTAAGAGAACTGCTTTTTTGTGTGTGTGAGCTTTTCCTTGGAGGGATACCTTTGGACTGTGGCTGGATTAAATTAGCAAAACAGAGCTTTCACTGCCCCATAATCCCAAACTTTCACACAGTGCTCAGTGAAGGTGCGAGAAAGGCATGGGTGTTGAAGGGTAGGTAAATCAGATGGTCCCAGGGTTGTGTCCTGGCATTGCCATGAACTGCCTACATGGTTTTGTAAAGGATACTTTAGTCTTCTGATCTCTTCTTTCCTCATCTGTATAATGGGGACAATATTACCTTATTTGTAAGGTTATTTTAATGGCTTAAGGAATTAATGGCTGTGAAGTGCTTGCACAGAGTAGGCACAATCAGTGGTAACTTATAATTTTGTGTTGTACCTCTTCGGATTTCCCATGAATATTGTGACGATGGAGCAGAATCTTACATAACTCAGCAATGAGTGGACTTTGTCCACTCGTCACCAAGTATTAGGTTCTCTGTGTAGATAATAAAGTACAGTATGTGTTTGGAGAAAGGAAAATCAACGTGAGCTCAAGTCTACAGGTAGACATTATGGCAGAAATGGAGCTTTGAGGTCTGCCTAGGCTTCGCATGGTGAAGAGCAGGTGTTTTCCTGGTGACCTTGGCATCTCTCTGGCCATTGAGCTTTTATTGGGCTTTTTTCTTTGATCAGAGATGAACAAGGGCATGATCCCTGCTTTCCAGTAGCTCATGATCTAGTGGGAGCGATAGCCACAAAGAGAATGTCCTCTGTTCTGTGGGTGACGATGGGTGTTCAGGGCACGGTGGTGTGTGGGTGTAGAGGTGTTGAGTGGAGCCCCTTCTCAGGGCTGGGAGGAGTATCCTGGAGGATTCTATGACTGAGGGCAGGACTCGGTACAGTGAGTTGGCCAGGCAGACAAGGCGGGCAATGGCATTTTAAGCAGAAAGTGTCCAGAGGCCCTAAACTGTGGAGTGAGATTGGTGAGCTGCAGTGTTGAGACACTGCTGAAATTTCAGCTGGCTGGTGAGCACAGGGGCGGAGAGGTGGGAGGTCCAGATTCTGGAGGTTGTGCTGTCTAGACGTTATTATTGTTTCTTCCTTTCCACTGCTCTAAAATGATTTAACTTATAGCTGATTCTGTAGATAAAGGGAACCATTTTACAAATGGGTGCGACATGATGAGATTTGTGTGTTAGAAAGCCAGGGAGTGAGACTGACAGCTGCCAGGCTGATCTGGGGGGCCATCAGGTGTGACTGAACGTAGAGGGGTGGGAACTAGTGCATTGCAGTTGGAGTGGACCCACTTTCCCGCCCACCTGCTCTGCCACCAGCCATCCACCCATCCATCCATCCATCCATCCATCCATCCATCCATCCATCCATCCACCCATCCACCTATCCATCCTTCCACCCATCCATCCACCCCCCACCCCCCACCCCATCTACCCACTCACTCATCTCCTTACCCAGCCATCCACCTACCACCCAGCCAACCAGCTGGGGAATCTGTTTCTTTCCCTTCTTAACCAGGAAAGAGTGAACTGACCCCTGGGCAGCTCTTTTTTCCATCCTTTGTCCATACCAGACTACAAAGTAGACATCAGTGTATTGATAGAGGTTTCATCTCCACATCACTGATTGATTGATTAATTAATAAAGTATTTAAACTCTGCTGGGTGTATGCCAGGCCTTGTGCTAGACCAGCAGTTCTCAAAGTTTTGGGGATCCCTTAAAAATTGTTGAGAACCCCAGAGACCTTTTGTCTCTGTGGGTTATATCGATATCTTTACCACATTAGAAATTAAAACAGAATTTTTTTAAAACAGAAGAATACACAAGCACACAGTCCCTCAGCCATCAGAATGACCCGTTATCACACACCTTGTAGCCTCTGGAAAACTTCACTGGGCAGTCGTGAGTGAGAGTGAAAAGGCAAATAATAATGTCCTGGTGCCATTATGAAAATAGTTTTGATCTTGCAGAGCCCCCCAAACCATGAAAAGCCGCTGGGCTGCATATTGGGGATATGGTGGGCCACCAGCCTGGCACAGACTTTGCCTCTGTGGGACCAGGTCCTGTGGTGCATGTGGAAGCCCATGTTGGGGTCTCACTGAGACTTGGGGTGTTGGGGGAAGGCCCTCGGAGGGAGAGACGGCTCAGTTGGGCCTGCAGTGGGCATCGGCTGCGGAGAACAGGTGTAGCGGGTGGAGGGAACAGCATGTGGAGGGAACAGCGTGTGGAGGCTCAGAGGCCTCACGGGAGGGCCGAGAGCAGTTCCTTGTGGCTGTATGTCAATGTTGCATTTGCTAGAACGAGACCAGCAGTTTGCTTTCTCTGTGTGGCTTCAGCGTGATGTGATTTTATCCACTCATTTAACCTCAGAGGCAGACACAGCTGTTCTCAAGTCCCTTCCCTGTGTGACTTGTGGGAAGCCCGGGGCCAGGTCTCTGCACTCCTGTTGGAGAGCCTCCTATTTCAGATGCTGAACCGGGTTTGTCAAGCTTTGAAAATGCCAACAGCAGAGCCACGGAACGTGAGGGGCTCAGAGGCGGCATCGAGGTGTGCAGCAGAGTGGAGGCCGAATGAAAAAGCTTGATTAATCGTCAAAGAACAGGAAGGCGACACTTGAGAGCTGAGGACTTGAGTGACACAGAAGCAGAACTGCTCCCTGATGTCATCCCGTTATCAGTGAGACACCTTAGGAAGGGCTGGCTTTCGCCCCCTCCTCCCCTCTGCCTTTGAAATGACGTCCAGACTAGAGGTGTAGGTCTTGGCCAGGTGCAACCTGAGACCTCCTTCGCCCTGTGTGGCTGTCGTAGGAGGGGCCTGCTTTTATTGTGCGTGGACTCCCTGCTCAGCCAGCCACAGAGATGAGGCCAGACCTGTTTTGCTCTCTGTCTCTGTTTTATTGCAAAAAGCCTGGGGGTATCAGAGGGCTTTCTTACCTCAGGCCCTTCTGGCTTGATGATGAAGTGATTGCTCTTGTTTCTGCCTGTGAATTGTGGTAGGGTATTCAATTTCAAGGCATCTGGGATCAATTCTCGAATTAAGAACGTGCGAATGCTGCGAATGCTACACTCGCATTGCAGCTCCAGGGAAGGGCAGCTTCATTCTTCCAAAGGTGTCTTGAGTTCACGCAGGGGTGAAGATACTGTCAAGGAGTCGTGAGAATTAGGGAGGGTGCAGCCCCCACTGAAAAGACAGAAGGAAATGAGAGAGAAAGCCCCTCGCTGGTGGTTTCTTTAATAAATCCTCAGTACCTGAACAAATCAAACCTTATTTGCTCCTGGCTGAGTGAAATCATATGTTGTTAAAAGTCAGCTTGATTAGTTTCGAGGCCTCTGCCAGCACTTCCATGGCTCTGTCCCCTGTCCAGGCACCATGGGTTGGGGGAGGTAATGAAATCCAGCAGGAAGTGCATGAGGTTTGAGAAACCACGATCAGGTCCTTTAAATGTGCCGCCAGTTCGTAATTTATAAAAAGGATTTTGCTGTTAGAGGCACAGTCCCTTCTGTGAAGTCTCTGGGTTTCCTGGGGGGGGAGGTGGGGGGCTGAGGGTGTCTCGGCTCCCAGGTCTGGGGAACCAGGCGAGGAGTGGGCTGGCGGGACCCTGCGGGGAGCAGGCCCTGCTCTCCTGTGGATGCTTCCAGAGAAGTCGGAAACCCAGATTTGTATGTAAAACCTTCTGATTTTAAAAATACAATGAATTAAAGATGTTTTATTTATTTTTATAATTTTTTATGAAGTATAGTTGATTTACAATGTTGTGTTAGTTTCAGGTGTACAGCAAAGGGTTTCAGTTATATATATAGATACGTATTCTTTTTCAGATTCTTTCCATGATAGGTTATTACACGATATCAAATATAGTTCCCTGCGCTGTACAGTAAGTCCTTGTTGTTTACCTACTTTATGTATGGTAGTGTGTGTCTGTTAATCCCAGACTCCTAATTTATCCCTCGCCCGATAGGTGTTTTAGAACACAGCGTGTACCAGTCCTCACCCTGGGATGCCATTGTAAAACTTCTGGTTTAGAATGGAGGTTTAAAAATCTTCCTCCTTTCCTTGTTTTAAGACTGTTGTTCACTTTACACATTTCCCCTTCCCACCTCCCTGCAGTGTCAGCGTTGTCTGTTTTTGTTTTGGGGAGGTGTCATCTTTGAGTGTCCTTCGCTCGTCCCACTGTTGTGCCACAAGCATCTGTGAATTTCACTGAGTGCTTAGAGATGCTGGTCCTCTCCTGGTTGCCACGTAGATCAGGAAAGAGGGGACGTGGGGGCGGGCGCCCCTGGGAGATGCGGCTCGGCAGGGAGCTTCTGTGGGCTCTGCCGGGGGCACTGAGTAAGGACAGCGTCTGTCCGCCACGGACGTGGGGTCTGCCCTCTGAACCTGGCACCCCCTCGGAGGCAGGTTTGGGGATGGGTGGACAGGCCTAGTGGTCCCCAGAGGGTTGGTGGGTTACAGATCCAGAACCTCAGCCCGGCTCTTCGGACCCGAACCTCAGCTGCAGCTCTGAGCACGCTGCCTGCCCGCGCGGGGGGCGTTTTCTCCTTTGCCTGGGGTTTTGGTGGCCTGCTTGGTCTGTTTCCCTCTCTCTCACCTGGTTTCTCGCAGGTCCAGGTCATGGTTTGTTTTCCTTTTCAGGCTTTGGTGGTGATATCTGAGTATGGGTGAGCCCCAGCTTGTCCCTCTGAAACATTCAGCAGGAGGTTGGGACACGGACCTCCGTTTCAAGCTGAGGCTTACCACCCCGGAGAGGCGGATTTAATGAGTATGGGGTGCAGCTGGGCATCAGCGGCTCTCAAGCCCCTGGAGAGTCCTGGGGCGGGAGGCCTTGCCTGGGAGGTGATTCACTACATGTGCTCCAGGGACCAGATGCCCCCGGTAAGGTCAGCCTGCTCTTCTGTTGATGCCCTGATGTTTTGCAGGTGGAACTTTCTGGCGCCCTGCCTCCTCTCTCCCAGTATAAAAATGTGGGTGTTGTTGAGGTAATGATTGGGCCTCTTTTCTGGGCCGACTTTGTTTCACTTATGACGCCAACTGAAGCCGGGTCTCCTTGGTCTGGCCTCCCTGCCACTCACCCCACCCCCAAGCTGGCTTTGCTTTTACAGCCTGTTTGCTCTCACCCATGGCGGGTGATCGTGGGCTGTTGAAGGGCAAGAACTGTGATCATATATCTCTGCATCCCCAGAGAGCCTCGTAAAGGGGAGACGTGTGTGTTTGTCCATTGACCTAGTCCTGCCTCTGGCCGCTCTTGCTCCCATTAATTTAATATATGAATGAGCATTGCACGCTTGCTAAGGGGGGGGGCAGGGAGGGAGCTGCTGGCCACGGTGCGGGAAGGACAGTGTGTGTCTGTCACGTCTTCAGGTCAGACAGTCAGTGTGGATTAAGTCAGAATAACTAGACATAATTCACAGGTATTTAAAAATAAGTGAAAGAATTTTGGTGTTTCCGATATTCTTGTCTTTTTTATGAACTGTGGCCTCTGGATTGTGTTGATGAAGATAAGCATTTTATAAACAAAATTTATGAAGATCAGCTATATGGTGGTTCCTCATTTTTGTGAGATCTGGCTAGAAAATTTGGCAAAATATATTTTCTGGATTTCCTCCATTTCCACCTATTTTGGGAAAGGATTGCAAAGGTTTTGTAAAAATGAATCGTCCCACCAGAATGTAAGTTCCCAGAGGGCAGGAGAGGCACAGTGAACGTTTGTTGAATAAATGGATGGATCTTGGATTTGTGGTAGAAGTGAAAGAGCACATTGGTGGTCTGCTGGTGCCTGGCCTTGTGGGGCCTGCTTTCCTCTGTCACATCTTCCAGCAAAAAATTATATGTGAGGGAAGCTCAGTACTTTTACAGGTGAGGAGGAAACAAAGGCTCAGCAAAGTTAAATGAAGTGTGGAAGTCACAGAGCTACTAAGAACCAGGATTTGCACCCAGCTCCCTGAAGCCTAATGCTCCCCCCACAGTGATTAACCCACTCTGCTGGGCAATGCCAGATGTAGGGCTTGGTGGAAATGCTACTCGAGACCAAGATTGCATCTTATTCCACTCTGACTCCAAGTGAAGTCTTCTAGAGAAAAAGTCCTGCAATTTAGTATTTCATAGCACACCTTTCTATCTGGTATACTTAGCTGGCGATGTTGTAAAAGGAATCAGTCTTCTCTTTACAGGCCAGCTATTGTATTTTTTTTTTGTTTTTCAAAAGCTGCCACTGAGAACATTTTTCTAAAATAGAGATAAATCTGGAAGGAGCATTGTAGTGATGGTGTGGGTAAAGAGCAGAGAGAACTTTGTATTTCATGGGGCTGCAGCACTAAACTAGGATGTCTTTGGGCATTCAGTAGTTGATTTAATGTCTGAACACAGGAAAACAAAAGAAGTATTAATAGCTGTTCTTATGTCCTCAGTATTCTATTACACCACCTCTTTTAAATTTCCACTTTTTGTTTATGAATGTGTTGCTTGTGTGTTTGGAGAAGCACATTGAAGAAGTTTGGCCACATGCACATCCTTGTTTTTCCTCTTTCCTGTGACTCAAAAGAGACAGAAGGTCCCTGTTCCTTGGTCTTGGAGTCAGAGTCACAGCTGTGGGTCTGCGGGGAGAGTGAGCTTCGTCTCTGCCTTTGGAGTTAACATCTGCCAAGTGCACCGGTATTTATGGGGCAAAACTCATCTGCATTTAAAAATTGAGAACGTGCAGTAAACTTGGAAGCATTTCCTTCACTTTAGTGCTTGAGTTTAAGAAAACTGTCTTGTTTTCAGTTCATGTGTTTCATTCTTTCATTTGCTTACTCATTCATTCGTTCGTTCATTCATCCAAGTGCTTGCTGTACATAAAGACAGTCTACATACTGTGGGATGTATCAAAAGCAGGGCATTATCTCTGCCTTCAGGAAGCATCTAGACTGGTGGGGAAGACAAAATGTAGTGGCCCAGCAGTAAATGGGTAGACAGTGGAAACTGCTGTGGCGAGTGATGGGCTATCGTACCTCAGGTGTGGTGTGTTGTGGGCTGTCACGCAGCAGATGTGGTGAGTGATGGGCCATCACACAGAAGGTATTGGCTGGGGCTTGTTCTGGGAAGGCCTCCTGGAGGAGGAGACATCTATAAGCGTTTTGAAGGATAAGTGAGATGGAGGAGAAAAGTACCTTCCAGGCAGAGGGACCAGCGGGGGGATCTTTGTGTGTCCTGGCAGAAGGGCTAGTTTGGAATGTGGCAGGGAGCTTGGGTGACACGTGCGTGTGGAGCTGAGGCGGATGGGCTTCTTGCGCTCCCCCATCCGGCGCCTGGTGCAGTTGGTGACTTGCACCTGTTTAGACTAATCTTCTCGTGAACCCCTTAAACGTGCTGACCTAGCCCACTGGGATCCCGTGCTCCTACCTTCAGGAGGACGCAGCTGAAATCAGGTTAGGGGTGCTAGTGTGCCCTCGGCGGTTCTCTGTGGCTTAATTCCTCCAACCTTTCCCAGCGCTGACTATAGGAACAACTTTGAGCCGGTCACTTAACCTCCAGGGCCTCGGTTTCTCTCTGGCTGAGGCCAGGTGGTGGGGTCTCCTGAGCCCACTTCTTGTCACCGCCATTTCCCTGAGCCTCCTCTCGCCTCTCACGCCTTCAGCGTCAGGGCCCCAGGTGCTCCCCCTGCAGCGTGTCCAAAATTCCCTGTGAAAGTGTCATTGTCATCTTCAGTCTCAAGCAAAATTTAGTCCTTCATGGTTTGGGGCTTGAGTTTTGTAATGTATGGAATTCTTGAGCTATCTACCAGCTTTTCCTAACTGGGACCAGGGTTCCATGACAGAATTAAGCGCAATGCCCGGAGTAAGGCATCCATTATATGCCATGAATTAACTTTGCTCCTGTGCTTCTAGAATGCTACTAGTTATGTGCCTTCTTTAGGGGAATTGGGAAAACAGTTACTTGGTGTTATGCATATATTATTTTTCCTTCCCTTCCCTTCTTTCTTTTTTACTGCAAATTGAATCAGAGGTTTTCATGCTCTTTTGCTACCTGCTCTCTCTCTCCCCATGTAACGGTGTTTCTCTGCGCTTCGGTGTTGTAGACTTCAGAAGAGAGGCCCCAGCTGGACCCAGCAGAAGGCACAGCCCTGCTCTGGATTTTTGTTCTGGAACTGGGGATTCAGAGGAAGGGACGAGACCACTGAGCAAAGCGAGTCTCAGAAGGAGCCGAAAGGCAGTTAGGCTTCCACACTCTTTAGAATCCCAGCTTCCCAGAGTTGAGGAGGGCATCACCGGGCAACGAGGGTAGCAGCTCCCAAACCGGCGTGGTCATCAGTGTCTCCTAGGCGGTTAAATACAGATGCCTGGTGCCCATCCTGGAGATTCTCTTTTGGGAGGTCTGGGTTGGGCGCTTCAGATTATTCTGTTGCTCGGCAGGGCTTGGGAACCCAGATCTGGCCGAGTTGTCTTTTGGATGCGTCTCTGCTCTCATCCCTGGTCCAGCATCTCCCATGTGGCCTGTATTAGCCTCCTCACTGGTCTCCTTGCCCTACTCTCCCCCCTCCAGAGTCTGAGCAGCAGCTGGAGGGATCATTTAAAAATATAGAAGCATTTTGCCACCCCCGTGCACACAACCTCCCGTGTCTGTGGCTTCCTGTCGCATCTCAGTTCCTGCGAGGCCTGGCATCGTTTGGCCCCTGCCCCCTTTCTGACCTTGTCTTGCTTCCCCGCCCTCTCTCCTGCAGGCCCGCTGGCCTTCTTGCTCTTCCCCCAGGCCTCTGGCTGGTTCCCGCCCCGGGGCCTCTGCACCTGCTGTGCCCTTCCCAGATCTTTGCCTCGCTCCAGTCGGCCCTTGGCTCACACGACACCCCCTTGGAGAGAGGTCTTCTCCGACTGCTGCCCCCCCCTGCCTCTGCCCCCTGTCCTAGCCCATGACACCCTTTCATTTCTTCCCAGCACCTACCAGTATCTAAAATGGTATTGTATTTATTTTTTTCTAACCCCCTCACTAAAATGAAGACTCCAGACAATACTCTGTGTTGTTTACTACTTTATCCCTGTGCAGAGAGAGTGCTGTTTGGCGTTTGAAGGTCTCACTAATATTCGTGGACTGAAGGAATACATAAATCTCCCCCTCCGGCGTCCTGGTTAGGGATCAGTCGGCCTCGGGCTAAACCTCCTCGGTGATGATTCTGCACATCTCAGGGCAGCTCAGTTTGTATTGAGACACTTCTGATTGTTGGGCTGTCCTTGCTTCAGCGGAAAACTGAAAGCAGGTGTCTGCCTTCTTTCTGGCCTGGTAGCCCCAGCTCCTCGCTCTCTGCTGGGGAGTTGGGGTGGTTGAAGCAGCTGCTCGTCAGCACCCTCTGAAGCATCGATTTAAGGGGACTTGGGGTGGTGGACCCCGTGCTTGATGCCCAGAGCATCCTTTGCTGAAGGGCTTCTTGCCCGGCCTCTGGAGTGCTGTCTGCGCGACCTTCAGCGTCAGCCCCTCGGGGGCCCTAGCCCCTTTCCCAGGCAGCCTGTGGTCCTGGTCCCTGGCTGCACAATGCGGGGGTGTGAAGGGGCCACCGTAGCTCCAGAACAGTCTGTGGGGTCAGCCAGGGCTGCCCCTGGATCTGGTCACAGCTCGCTGCTCCCTCTGCCCTGTCCTGCTGCCCTCTCCTCCTTTCCCAGGGCCTGACCCTAAGGGCCCACCCTAATGAACACCCTGCATGCCAGGCTGCCCCCGATCGTCTGTTCCTCCAGGATCCCAGCCCGGAACAGTTGCCTGTTTGCCTAATTTTTTAGGTTCATTACACCCTCTGGAGGCCAGGGAAGATCATAAAAGGCACAGCCTGATGGCTCCGTCCCGCGGTGGCAGGGGTCAGCGGAGGCTTTCCCTTGGCCCGAGATGCTCCCGGCATCTGAGGCTGTGACGGCACTGCTGCCCTTGGCTCGGCTGCGGAGCAGCCCCCGGGGAGCGCGGGAGGGCTGCGCGGACTCCTGGCCGGGATGTAGGTCATGGTGCTGCTGACCTCCAGCTGACCACTGTGTGGCGAGGTGTGTTCCGAGATGCAGTCAGGGTGACGGCCTGGAAAAGCCGCTCCTGGATTTCTTGCAGGAGAAAAACCCTTGGGTTTTTCTCAGAAGTCGAGCTGATGCTTTTGTGATTTTTATGGACAGCAGCTAGGTCAGCAAGATCTTTGAGTGTTTAGGACTGGCCAGAAAGGCTAAGGAGTAGCCCGGGGAGAGAGGGTTGCATGCAGGAGAGTGGCCCGCCCTGAGTTTGATTTCACACTTTGACGGGGGCGAGGCTGCACGTCTTTATGGAGTATCTGCTACTGCCCTGGGGGCTGAGGCTGCTCACTCTCTGGGCTTGGGGGAGGGGGGCGAGTACACGTGCATCTAAGTGGGAGAGCCCGCTGGGTGCACCCGGGCGCAGTGGTGGCAAGTTAGCGAGCCGAAGTAAAGCCTGAGTAGGTCTCAGGCAATATTTGGGATACAGTTATACTAAAACATTACTCGTTGATCTGAGATTCACATTTAATTGTGTTCCCTGTATTTTGTCTGGAGCCCTAATAAGGGAAAAAAGAGAAGTGCCATTGGATGGGGTGGAGGGACTGAGCAGCTCACTGAGCATTTGGAGAGCCGGACTGCTACCCGAAGAGGGGGGATCTGGTCTGGGGTTGAAGGTTGACACCCCTGAGCCTGGTGGACATGCAGGGGGTGGGGAGGGACAGAGGCAAATCCGGGCGGTGGATGGCGACGGCGGGGGAGCTGTGGCCAAGGTGAGCTGTCCTCTGTGTGGCCGGACGGTCAGGAGGGGAGGGGCGGCGAGCCAGCCCTGGAAGGACCCGGAAGCACCCCAGGGCGCCAAGGAGCCACCCAACGCTTAAAGTCAGGGGCTTTTGGCCTTCTAATTAACTAACTTATTTTAATCAAAGTAATATCGAATCACGCTGAAATAGTTTCCACAGGGAAGTGTTTAAGTTCATTTTCTCATTCCCTGAGGTCCTGCTCCTACGTACTCTCCAGAGGTGACCAGCTTTCACTGCGAACAGCTTCCCAATTATCATTTCGGAAATGTCCAGGGATGTTCTGGGCATCTAGAAGCAGAAATGTGCATTTCTCTCCGCTTTATTTATCTACTTATTGGACTGCAAACTGGACGTCGACTGCATGCTTGGTTCTTTCCCCCACTTAACAGTGTTCCTTGGACTTCTTTCCGTAGTAGTACCCATGGAGGTCATGCATTCTTTTTATTTTTATTTAATTATATTAATTAATTTGTACTTCTATTTTATTTCTAAATTGAAGTATAGTTGATGTACAATAATATATAAGTTACAGGTGTACAATATAGTGATTCACAATGAAAAAGAATTTTTTTTGGAGTACAGTTGATTTACAATGTTGTGTTAGTTTCAGGTGTACAGCAAAGCGAATCAGTTATACATATATCCACTCTTTTTTAGATTCTTTTCCCATATAGGTTATTGCAGAGTATTTAGAAGAGTTCCCTGTGCTATACAGTAGGTCCTTATTAGTTATCTATTTTTTTATTTAGTAGTGTGTATATGTGAATCCCAATCTCCCAGTTTATCCCCACCTTTCCCCCTTGGTAACCATAAGTTTGTTTCCTACATCTGTGACTCTATTTCTGTTTTGTAAATAAGTTCATTTGTACCATTTTTTTTTAGATTCCACATATAAGTGATATCATAATACAGTGATTCACAATTTTTGAAGGTTATGTTCATGCATTCTTTTTAAAAATAGAGTTTAAAATTTTTGCTCTTGGGTGTTCTGCCACCAAAATGAAGGCAGTTAAATATTGGTTCATAGTATGTAACTTTTCAGGTGAATTTGGGGATGCTGGTTCACTTTGGAACTCAGAGTGAATAAGCCACTCTTATTATAATCTTCTAGGCTAGGGGCCCAGTTTGGGGATCTCAGTGTCACCCATTCCAGCTGTTTTATTATGGGGTGACCAAACACCATCAGCTGCATGAGTGGAGTCAATCTGAATTGCTGAATAATTTAAAAACATATTCAAAATGTTTGAATTAACATAGGGTTATTTTTTTCTAATAAGCTTTCCCCTATTCTCATATCTGCAAGCTGACATAATTCATCTCTTTCTCTGATTGGATATTTTACATCTTTTCCTTTCTCCTTCCCTCCTCCCCCCTCAGTATTGATCTATAACTCAGCATACTTACTCCAGCGGGTTCATTTGTAGCATCTTATGATCTAGTTTCCAGACCTTTCAAATAAATTACTTATTTATATGAGTGAACCATAATTGACTTTTCGCTTGAGAAACCCAGTTCACCAAAGTGGCCAGGCAGAGGCATAGTTCATTTTGCTCTATTATCAAGTCAATGTTCAAATAATATTTCAGGATGATTTATTTTCCTCAGTATGAGAAAAATGTCAAGATTTATTTCCCATGTTTCGTAAATGTCAGAGGAAATTGACCTGGGACTGGGGGACCTCTCAGTGCCTGGTGTTGCACAGTTTTCAGCTGAAAGACTGGAAGACAAAGCACCGAGCGAGTGCTGGTTGTGAGTGTTGTTTTTGTGCCCGGAGGGCTCAGGTTGTGGGGTGAAGAGGAAGTGGGATGCTCTAGACCAGTTGGAGAGACGACACCAGCAGGGGTGGAGCCCGTGGGGTGGGATGAGCTGGGTAGGCGTTCCTGAAGGTTTACAGGGTGGGTGAGTCAGACTGGACCTGGGACAAGCCTCGCCCGAGGGCCTGGGTGGGAAAGCCAGAAGCAAGGGTGGTGAGGGGGTCAAGTGGCCCTAAGGAGGGGATGCGCCTGGCGAAGAGCAGCTGGTGGGGAGAGCATCCATTCAAAGCTTTAGTCCGTTGGTCCATCACATTCAACAGCCGTTTTGTGAGCACATCCAAGGTGAGGCACTGTGCCCGGGCCTGGGGGTGTAAACCCAGTAGGCCCAGTCCTTACTCCTGAGAAGTTCACGGTCTTGTGGGTGAACTAGGGGCTGGTCAGCTGACTAGGGGGTGGGGCAGAGGCTCAACGAAGGCTCAGGAAGACCAGGCTGAGCGTTGGCCGGGAGGAGGGTGGCATGGATAGTGTGGAATGGTTAGGTCGGGTCGGTCAGAAGGCATTTGGGTACCGCTGGGAGTCGGGCTTCACCCTGTGGCCTGTGGAAGTCGCTGTAAAGCCGGGGAGCCACAAGGTGCCACGTGTATTTGGAAAGAATCCCTCTGACAGCAGAGTGGAGGGTGGATGAGAGGGGACAAGGCTGGAGGCAAAGAGACTCCAGAGGGGTGGTGGTGGCCGACCTGGGACAGTGGGAGAGGTGGCCAAGGTTGGTAGCCCGGCGGTAGATTGGATGGGACTGGGTAACTGACCGTTGGGTGGGGAGGGGGGGACAGGAGGTAAGGCTGCCAGAGGGAGTGTCACGTGGACCCTCAAGTCACCTATGATAGTTAGAGGCCCTGGAGGTGCAGAGACGGCCACGAGCAGAAGCCGGTCTCCAGTGGACGCGGGGCCCGAGTGGGACAGGTCAGCAGGGTGTGGAAGGAAAGGGAGCCTGGGGCCTCCTTTGTTCTTTGTTCCATCTCTGAAATACTTGGAAGCTTGATGGCCTCCTGGAATCTACCAGGGATGAATGCACCAAAGGATTCCTTTCAATATTTAATAATTCCCGCCATCATAACCGCTTCATGGAGATTACATTGGCTTTTCCATAAGTATTTTCAGTAACTAGAGTGAGATTTGCCGTCTATGGCTAAATCTCTAGCTAGCTTCTTTGTATTTATAACACTACACTTAGAGATTATTTTCAGAGTAAAGATCCATCTTTTTCTTACAGTTTTCGTGTTTATGCTTAAGAAGGAAGCAGTCTAGGAAATTGTTATTCGTGAACTTCCCTTTCCGGAACAGATGGCTTCCGTGTGAATCTTGATGGCCTGTGATTGTCACTTAGAATGATTTCAAGCTGTTGGCAGCAGCCCCGCACTGATGTTGGGAAACCATCTGGGTACAGGAAGGGCTGGAAGCTTGGCCGGGTGCTCAGGATGAGGGAGCCTGGGTGTCACGACACTCAGATGACTCCCTAGGTCTGGTGATGTTAGGCACGTATTGCTCTTGGTCAGAAGCCACCATACAACTTGGAGCAAAGAGTCGAGACAGTGTCAGCTGACTGGGGTTATATCCAGTTCTGTCATGTGATTTTACAAATAAGACTTAAAGGTCAAAGTACAAAGTGCGTTTCCCAGCACATGAACTAGATCACACGTGGTGGAGTTTGTTTCGTGAGAGTAACTGTAAGACCAGTTATGACTCCGTCATGTTCAGATAGTGTCTGAGCCGTGCTTTCCAGCATCAGTTGGTTGTCGGGGTCCTTCTGGGCTCCTGTCATAAGCGGGTTCCGTTCGGTGGGTCCGCAGGGGGCCCGTGATCCCTCGAGCTCCGGGGGCTGCTGGTGCCTGGGCTGCACTTTGAATAACAGGTCTGAGCTGGGGTGCCCGTCTTTTGGGGCACAGAGCTCTTTGAGAAGCTGAGGGAACTGTGGACCCTCAGAAAAGTGAGGTTGCCCCTCCCCATCCCCACCACCACACCCCAGCTTCTGCCATTTCAAGGTCGTGGACCCGTTGAAACCCACCGAGCATTTCCAGTTGTTTTTTTTTGTTTTTTAATTTTATTGGCGCATCTTCAGTTTTGATTTTGGAAGTGGCTGATAAAAAAGACGCTAATGGTACATAATGGCCTTTCAGTCAGTATCTTCCCTGGTATTTTTATAGAGTGGATGTTCATTTAAAACTAGGCAAGTACTGTCTTGGTTACCTACAGGTTGGAATAAATGATCCTGGGGAGGGCCCTTTAAACTTTGCTGCTCCCAAGGTGTAAGGCTCCGAGCCTGGAATTCCTTACCCTCTGGCTTCCCACGAGAGGGATGGGCGCGGGGTGGGCATGGTATGACCTGCATTCCTTCGTGTTTTGTAAGTAAGAACTGGCAGGCGGCGTGAGCACCCATCGTGGTCACGTCTAGTCCTCTGAGATCCCCGGATGGTTTTGTGCTCCCAGCAGGTATTTGTTGATAATACCAGTGGTTCTAAAGTGAAAGATCTAGACACAGTAGGTTGATGAGTGACTGAGAAATGACCCCGGTGGCAACGGGAGGGACCGGGATGTGGCATTAACAAAACGAATCTGCGTGGCTCTCTCGCTGGGCGGAGCACACTTTGGAAGTTGAGTGCGGTGGAGCGAGGTGATTGAGTGCTCAAGTGTTTGTTTTCCAGCGTCGTGAACACGGGGTGTCCCTGAGGCAGTTCTCACTTTTGGGTCCAACGGTGGAGCCGCCCAAGACCTGGAGGGTGAACTGGAGGCTCCACGCACACAGGAGGGATTTCATTTATTTGTCTCTAAGCCAGTGTTCTGTTCGCCCAGCCCTGTATTTCCTCAAACTGGCTTGGAAAAGTTAACCCAGGCCATGGGGATTTACTGTAGCGCTTGAGTGGTGTTTACTGCATCATACTCTTTGGGCTTCATTGTTCTGGCTGGTGTTTGTTCTGTCTCTGTTCATCCTGAGGTGGCCCGGGTGCTACCCTCTCCTGCCTCTACTCCCCCAGCCCCCCACCCCAGGTTATTTTCAAGTAAATCCCAGGCATCATTTCATTTGTAAATATTTCAGTATGTCTCTAAAAGGTTAAGGCCTTTTTAAGCTCATCATGATACTCTTATCACGCCTAAAATAATAATTCCTTAGTATCATCACATATCTAGTCAGTGTTAACATTTCCCTACATGTCTTATTATTTCTAAAAATGCTCTTCTGTGTGAACTGAGATCCAGTCGACTGATATATCTCTAAAGTCTTTTTTAATCTATAGGTTCTGCTTCCACCTTTATATTCCCTGCAGTTTATTGTTGTTGTTATTGAACAAGCTGGTTAGGGAAATGATATGTCTGGGCCTCTTTTCTTCCCTGAGACACAATAATATCGAAAGTCAGCCACTTAATAATCCTACAGTGGCCTCTAAGTGTTCAAGTGAAAGGAGGAGTCGCACGTCTCTCACTTTAAATCAAAAGCTAGAAATGATTAAGCTTAGTGGGGAAGGCATGTCAAAAGCCGAGATAGGCTGAAAGCTAGGCCTCTTGTGCCAAGCAGTTAGCCAAGTTGTGAAGGCAAAGGACAAGTTCTTGAAGGAAATTGAAAGTGCTGCTCCAGTGAACACATGAGTAAGAAAGCGAAACAGCTTTATTGCTCACATGGGGAAAGTTTGAGTGGTCTGGATAGAAGATCAGACCAGCCACAACATTCCCTTACACCACAGCCTGATCCAGGGCAAGACCCTAACTTTCTTCAATTCTTTGAAGGCTGAGAGAGGTGAGGAAGCTGCAGAAGAAAAGTTTGAAGCCAGCAGAGGTTGGATCATGAGATTTAAGGAAAGAAGCCGTCTCTGTGACATCAAAGTGCAAAGTGAAGCAAAGTGCTGACGTAGAAGCTGCAGCACGTTATCCAGATCTGGTTAAGACCTAGTTAAGATCATTTACGAAGGTGGCTGCACTAAACAACAGATAATCAATGTTGACGCAACAGCCTTCTACTGGAAGAAGATGCCACCTAGGACTGCCATTAGGGACTAAATGCAGTTGGTGACTTTAATTTAAAGCCAATACTCATTTACCATTCCAAAAATCTTAGGACCCTTAAGAATTATGCTCAGTCTACCCTGCCTGTGCTCTGTAAATGGAACAACAAAACCTGGATGACAGCACATCTCTTTACAACATAGTTTACTAAATATTTTAAGCCCACTGTTGAGATCGTCTCAAAAAAAAAAGATTCCTTTCAAAATGTTACTGCTCATTGACAATGCACCTGGTCACCCAAGAGCTCTGTTGGAGATGGACAAGATAAATGTTTTCATACCTGCTAACACAGTATCCATTCTGCATCCCATGGATCAAGGAGTAATTTTGACTTTCAAGTCTTATTCTTTAAGAAATATATTTCATAAGGCTACAGTTGCTATAGCTAGTGATTCCTCTGATGTATCTGGGCAACATAAACTGAAAACCTGCTGGAAAGGATTCAACATTCTAGATGCCATTAAGAACATTCATGATTCATGGGAAGAAGTCAAAATACCAACATTAGCAAGTGTTTGGAAGAAGTTGATTCCAGCCCTCATGGATGACTTTGAGGAGTTCAAGACTTCAGTGAAGGAAGTAACTGCAGATGTGGTGGAAATAGCAAGAGAACTAGAAGTGGAGCCTGAAGATGTGACTGAATTGCTGCAATCTCATGGAAAAACTTTAATGGATGAGGAGTTGCTTCTTACAGATGAGCAAAGAAAGTGGTTCCTTGAGTGGAATCTGCTCCTGGTGAGGATGCTATGAAGATTGTTGAAATGACAACAAATGACTTAGAATATTACGTAAACTTGGTTCGTAAAGCAGGGTTTGAGAGGATTGACTCCAGTTTGAGTCTGTGGTTTAAATACTATCAAATTGCATTGCATGCTACAGGGAAATTGTTCAGGAAAGGAAGAGTCAATTGGCAAGGTAAACTTCACTGTTGTCTTATATTAAGAAATTGCCATAGCCACTCGAGTCAGCAGCCGTCAACATTGAGGCAAGACCCTCCACCAGCAGAAAGATTACCGCTTGCTGAAGGCTCAGATGATGGTTAGCAGTTTTGTTTTTTTTTTTTTAAAGACACCAATTGTACTTGAACATTTGTTACTTTTTTTTTTTAATTAATTAATTAATTTATTTATTTTTGGCTGTGTTGGGTCTCCGTTTCCGTGCGAGGGCTTTCTCTAGTTGCGGAGAGCGGGGGCCACTCTTCATCGTGGTGCGCGGGCCTCTCACTATCGCAGCCTCTCTTGTTGTGGAGCACAGGCTCCAGACGCGCAGGCTCAGTAGTTGTGGCACATGGGCTTAGTTGCTCCGCGGCATGTGGGATCTTCCCAGACCAGGGCTTGAACCCGTGTCCCCTGCATTGGCAGGCAGATTCTCAACCACTGCGCCACCAGGGAAGCCAAGTTAGCAGTTTTTAGCAATAAAGTATTTTTAAATTAAGGTATGTACCTTGTTTTTTTAGACATAATGCTATTGAACATTTTAAACATAACTTTGATATGCTCTGAGAAACAGCAGAATTCATGTGACTCATTGTGTTGTGATATTCGCTTTATTGCCGTGGTCTGGACCGAACCTGCCGTGTCTCCAAGGTCCGCCTGTATGTTTGGATTGAGGCTTTCTCCATCAGCCCTGGCTTACCTTAGTGGAAAATGGTATTTAGATACTATAATTTGGCCATAAGATTCTAGGCCTTTTCAGAGGACAAAGCTAGGGAGTACTTTTTTTTTTCAATTTCAGATAAAGTTCATGTTAGCATTTCCCACTTAGATTCAGGAGTACAGAGGTTTTACCTAGCCTCAGCAATCTGTTAAAGAAAAATTCAGCTGAGTGAATTTGAAGATCTAATTGGCTTTATTCAGTGGTTCACGAATTTGACAGCATCCCACCTAGCAAGTTGAAAGGCCCTGCCAGGAGCTGTACAAAACGGAAGGCTTTTACGGGCAGAAGGAGGGTGTGAAAAGGAAGTTAAAAAAGTGGATTATTTCAGGCAAAGTCAGCTTCCCTTGGGGACAGCAGGGGGGGTCTTACCTACCATGTTAGTGTAGACCAGGAAATTCCAGACTGATTGGTTCAAGATTTACTCCTGGGAGAGGCTGAAACTACATTAAGTAAGGTATTAAATCTTGGCGGGGCTTAGCATAAGTGACTGCATTTTGGCCCTATAGTTTCTTTTTAACAAATCTAATGTTTGTATCTCCTTTCAACCAAAATCCTTGGTCCTCAGCGACAGCAACATAATTACTTATGTATTATCCCACAATACACAAACAGAAATCCCAGGATAACTACACTTATCACCAAAAATATGATTCCTGAACCCACAATATCTTTGCTCTGTAGTTCTTTTTCTCCTTAGGCTAGATTTCCCCTGCCTAAGGAATTAGCATATGAGGTCTTTTCTCACCATGCTGCACACAGGTTCATTTACTTCAACTTACTTTTGTGTTTTAGGTTATTTAATAAAAATAATTTTGTTTTATTTTTGTGTAAATTATTTTCATCATTCTGAAGATGATCTATATAGATCAAGGTGTTTTTCTAGAAATCTAGCTTCTCTCCCTGTCTCTTCCACTTCATCTTCTTTCTCCATAGGTAACCTTTCGAAAAATAAATACGCTATCCTTTTTATCTTTAAATACAAGTGGTAGCATCCCATGTATACTTTTCTCCACCTCACGTTTCCCACTTAACGAACCCTGGCCTCTGTCCACAGTGGTACATAGAGACCTTCCTCGTTCCTTGGCCAGGGACATCCCACTCCATTGTGTGGGTGTAGTCTCGTTTCTTTCAGAGAACTGTACTTTTTAGGATTTCTCTTAACTTCCTGTTCTGGTGTCTTCTAGGAATTACATTTTCTGGATGGGTATAGAAAGAAGGTGGGGGGAGGGGGCAGTGCCCTGGCTGCTTCTAGAAGCAGCACCTGGTTGTGAGCACTACTGTTTCTTCTTAGTTCTCATCGTGGATGGAGGGATACGGTGACTTTCTTCTGTACCAGGTGGGTGGGGCTTCTCTTTTCCCGAGTCACACAATGTCCCTGGTTTCTGTCATTTCACATAGACTCCTTTTGGCTCACAGGTAGAAGTTCTTCCAGGGTTTGCCAACACAGTATTTTCAGTCTTAAGTTTTTGATGGTGGCATCTGTTTTGTGCGTCCTCATGTTTATGTTCGTAAGGTTTCGGGACGGGGGAGTATCAGAGATTGTGCTTCACGTGCCATTTAAAAACAAACCGCCATACGTAAAAAGTAAATACAACAGAAATTGTAAAAACAGTCTTTTCTCTCCTAACCAACACTGAATTATTTGTGTTGCAGGGAAAAGGACTTGGAAGCCAAATTCATTATTCAAATGGAGAAAAGCAAAACAACAATCACAAACTTAAAGGCAAGTAGCGGCCTGGGCTGGCTCCAGTTCCGTGAGTTGTGTGTTTGTTTCCGCGTCGAACGGCTTGTGGGTAAATACAACACATCTGCTGTTTCCACAGCCCTCCTTTCTCTGTTCAGTTCACCACGTCAGCTTGCACTTGGCTTGGGCTTGGTCACAAAGCAAAAGGGTTGATGCTCTGTCTCCTGTCCCGTCCCTGGTTTCGCTGACCTGGGAGCCAGGCCTGAGCCCCAGCTCTGGGAGGTGAGCTCATGCGTTTAGCCCTGACCCAGGCATTTCTAACCTCTATCCTATGGTGGATCCTTAGCCTGGCAATTGGCTCATTGTGAATTATTAAATAAGCTTTGGCCCTAGATTTGTTTTCATTTTTAATGAAAATAATTTTGTAAACTTTGCAAGAGAAGCTGGTATTACTATTCAAAACTCAGGGGATGAAAAATTTAAAAAACTGAAATTTTTTTCTGGAAAAAAGAAAATTGAAAAAAAAATCCCAGAATTTTCTAAGATGGCGAGTTCTTTTTGTACTTAAAGTATTCTGGTTTTTTTCTTTGGTTAGTGAATTTGTTAAGGACCCTGAATACTTTTCACTTAGGGGAAAAATAAGTGTGTAAAATCAATAATAAAGAAATCGTGTGCCTTATGAACCCAACCCCATCCTCCGATAGTTGTCATTAGCTCACAGGTTTGGGTTTCAGAGGCCTGGTGGCCCACGGCCAAGTGCAGATCAGTCTCTGGTTGGATTTCTGTTAATTCGTGGCTCAAGGGACTGGACACTTTGAAATCCAGTTTCAAAGTCGTGCAACTTGATCCCCAGTGATAGAAGCTGGGGAATGTGCCCATCTTCGCATGGGCCGTGCTCTGGGCGTTTCGAAAGGCCTCCTCTGGGGCTCTGGTGCCCCTTGGCCTGAGGCATTCTCCAGTGGAATGTCTTTCTTTCTCTGCTGCCCGCAGTTCTCCTACCTTCTGGCTCTGCTTGGCCCGCGCCTGGCTTTCCCTCCTTTGACCTCCCACATCTTCTCACGTCACTTGTCCTTTCTCTGCTGTTAGTTACCTCTACTTTGCTCTGCTTCCTGTACCTTTGTGTGCTCACAGCGCTGCGGTCAAAGTCTAATCATTCAAACATCGTATTTACCGGAACGGAGTGGAGAGACCCGTGTCCTTGGATGAATTGCCTTCCTTTGTGTGTTATGGAATCTGTTTTCCTTGATTACTCTGTTGCTTTTTGAGTTTTACAAACATTGCTTTGTCTGATATAACCAGAATAGATGCCTGGATTTTTAAACATTTTAATAATAAGAACCTTAAACAATTTTCTTTTTTATAGTATGTATACTATAGTATCTGAATTATGTTGGAAAATAGGATGCCCATTACATTTATTCAGCATATGTCCAGGGAGCTGTGTGAGGCCTTGGTGGCATATGAAGATTTTTAAACATGGTTTTCGCTTCAAATTTGGTATATAGCAAGGTAGACAAGATGTATGCAAACATATGCAGTAGACTCATAATATGATATGTCCTGGGAGAGTCGTCTCTCAGAGGTGGGAGAATTACTTCTGGATGCAGTGCCCAAGGGGAGCTTTGTGGAAGAGGAGGCATCTGACCTGGAGTTTTCAGTGGGGCCACAAGATCACACAACTGCTGTCACATTGTCATCTCTGTGAACAGCACCCCGTGAAGTTGTGCAGACTCCAGCACTAAAAAGCATTTAAGTCAGAAGAACATAGCGTCTGGCTGGAGTGTCAGGTTCATATAAGGTAATCATGATAAAAAGTCCAGAAAAGTAGCCTTGGGTCATATCGTAGAGAGCCTGAATTGCTGGGAGGAGTTTAGGTTTGCTTGCTTGTTCATTCATTCATTCATTCATTCAGGAGGTGAGGAATTAAATGGATTTGAGTCAGGGTATAAATAATGGAAAATGGTGATCGTTTGTGTATTTTTTATGACGTTTTTTTCTTGAATTGGATAGATTACTTGTTTGCTGACAGGGTTCTTCACATTATTATTATTTTCCTCTTACATTGTTGTTATTATTGTCATAATCATCTCTTTCTAGATACCAGAAGGAGGGACTGGGGACTCAGGAAGAGAACGGACCAAGACCTTCACCTATGACTTTTCTTTTTATTCTGCTGATACAAAAAGTCCAGATTATGTTTCACAAGAAATGGTATGGTATTTTCAAAATCTCTGTTTTGGTTTATTTTCATATTGAGAAAAACATGCCTACCCTAAAACTCTTTAAAACATCTTGCTAATTTTTTTTCTGAATATGATTTATGTAAAATTAGCCTTTGCTAACTTAGCTTTTTGCTTATTATATAGCAGCATTTATCTTAAGCTTGAGATGAATTCCATCCCCAAAAGGTTGATTTTTTTTTTTTTTTTTTCCACTTCTGAGCATGATGATCATAATTTTTGTTTCAAAACTTGGCAGTGACTACTGTTTTAAAGGAGCTTTGCAAGTAAAGCATTTTTTGGGGAGACAGTTACAGGCATACTTCATTTTACTGTGCTCGATGTTAACGCTTTTTTGCAAATTGAAGGTTGAGGCAATCCTGTGTCGAGTCTGTTGGCGCCATTTTTCCAACAGCATTTGTTCACTTCGTGTTTCTGTGTCACATTTTGGTAATTCTTGCAATATTTCAAACTCTTTCATTATTATTATATTCGATCAGTGATCTATCATGTTACTATTGCAAAAAGATTACGACTTGTTGAAGGCTCAGGTGATGGTTAGCATTTTTTAGCAAGAAAGTATTTTTTAATTAAGGTATGTATGTTATTTTTTAGACAAAATGCTACTACACACTTAATAGACTACAGTATCGTATAAACATAACTTTTATTTGCACAGGGAACCAAAACATTTGTGTGCCTCGCTTTATTGCTGTGGTCTGAACTGAATCCGCAGGAACTCTGATGTCTGCCTGTGTGTACTGCTAAGCCTGGCACATAACTCAGTTGGCCTTGAGTCCTGCTGCGATGCAGAGCTTTAGGAGGTACACTTCACACCCAAGTCACATTTCCCCTGCTTGGATGGGTCATTGTAGGTTCTAGAAAGAAAGATTCTAGAAAGCAAGATCGTTTTGTTCAGAATCTTTCTAGAACCTAGAATGAAGCTGGAATTTGTCCAGGAAACCTGTGCTGTAGGCTTTTGTGATCTGAAATGTAGACATGACATGGGCAGATAAGAACAGACCTGAAGATCCTCCCAGGGGACCGTTGCTTGATGATGTGTCATGTGACCAGAAGGACTAGTGTATTTCCCTGGGTGGGGCAGGCAGGGTGTTGGAGCAGAGCGGGGTTCTCGGGAAACACGGTGTGGGGAAGGGGGGAGAGCATGCCCGCATGGTGGGGCTTCTCCCTGGCTTGTTAACAGCTTCTTAAGAGGCATGGCTTCAGGTCTCCAGGTGTTAAAACGAACGTGAATTCCTGTCCTGCCCGCCCAGGCTTGTGACCCACGCGATGGTATCTTGAAGTGGTATCATGGTGTAGTTTCTTGTAACTTGGTGTGTCCACGTACTAGAATCTCAGTGTTGCCTGGGAAAGTGTTAGAAATGCAGAATTTCAGGAACTACTCCAGACCTACTGAATCAAACTGCATTTTGTAGCAAGATCCCCAGGTGAGTTGCATGATCCTTAGCATTTGAGAAATGTAGTTGGTTTAGGAATGGTTTGTGGAGGAGGCTGGCTTTCTGAGGCGATGTAAGTGTTGGGAGTTCAGATTGGCTGTGAATGTGGAGAAATTGTTCCCAGGAGAGGCCTGGAGTGATAGTATCTGCAAGATGTTGATTCAGTATTGGGGAAACATAGAAAGGACAACAGCAGTAGGAATGGGGGCCGTGAGGAGAGATGGGGTGCTGGGCATGAGAGAGGGGCCGGGAGAGGAAAGGTGAACTAATGCTGCTGGAGTTTGCAGGGGAATCAGAAACGCTGCTTGGTGCTCCGGTGTGCTGCCTCGTTTAATCCTCACAAGAACCAAATGAGGTCTACTTTAGCTCCATTTTTCTTCGTCAAGGAGACTCAGCTTAAATAACTTGCTCAGGTCTGTAGGTCTAATCGACTGAATAGTAGCAGAGTTGAGATCCTGGGGCTGATGTATACGGCGGTGGAGATACCCCTGGAAGGTCTTAAGGGTTTAAGGATTGGTGTGTTCTCAGTGACAGGTGGACAGGGCAGCCCTGTTGAATGAATAAATGGATGAGCGAGTGAGCGAAGATGACTTTGGTCCTGAGGTAAGTGGATTAGTGTTGGTAGCTTGGAGTCTGCTGAGGAACAGAATGTTGCAGCTAGTGGAATCCAGATTTTGGCTTTCAGGTAGGAGCGCAAAGGAAGTGGCTGGTACGGGGGAGTTTAAGGGAAAAGCTGGTTCATTACATGGTCCTCAGGACATCTTCATTAGCGGATGAATGAAGGGCCATGAAGGTTTCCCTCCTAAGTTACCCAGCGAGCGGCTGGATTTCCCCCCTGTTTCACCTGGATTTGAGGCCTTCTGGGGACAGGGGCTGTGCCGAGGGAAAGCCCAGGGACGGGAGTGGTGGCGCGGACAGCAGGGCCTGGCTCTCTGGAGATGCTTAGCAGGCGTTTGCTCACTGAGGCCTCGTCTACGGGTGGGTCGTTCATTTATGGAACAGGTCACATATCCTGGGTTCAGTGAGAGTCAAGGTCAGGGAAGCAGTTAACACGTTTAGCTCTTTTGGGAGTTAAAAATACCTGCCCAGAGTTTAAAAAGTAGTTTGAGAATGAAAAGAGTTTTCAGCTGAGGAGGAGACTTTCCTGCTTCAGGTGTCTGTGCTTCAGAGGCTTTGGGTTCCTTGACTCTGGAACAGTCTCAGGTTATTTATATCGTACGTTCAGTTCAAAACTGAAAAAGCCTTTGAGATATGTTATTATAACACTGCTTTCTAGTAGAACCACATGTTAATAAAACCAGCAGAGATCCAGGAAAACTCCTAGTGTTTTTTGTTTTTTTTTTTTCCTCTTGTCCAGTTTTATTGAGAAATAATTGACATACATCTCTGTATAAGTTTAAGGTGTACAGCATGATGGTTCGCTTTACGTATCTTGTGAAACAGTTATCGCAATAGGTTTAATTAATAACCATCCTCTCATATAGATACAGTAAAAAGAAAAGAAAAAAAAATTCCTCCTTGTGATGAAAAAGAACTCTTAGGATCTACTCTCTTAACACCTTTCCTGTGTATCATGCAGCAGTGTGAACTGCAGTCATCATTGTTGTGTATTATATTCCTAGTGCTTATTTCTCCTGGAACTGTAAGTTTGTACCTCTTGACCGCCTTCTTGCAAGTCTCCCTCCCCCAGCCTCCCGCCTCTGGTAACCACAAATCCGATCTCTTTTTCTGTGAGTTTGGCATTTTTGGGAAGACACCTATTTTTTAGACACTGTTAAAGAGAAGGTAATCTTCCTCATCTCTAATTTGAATAGCTGGTGTTGTATCGACTAAAGTTTTCACGCTGCCGGATCCTTCAAAGGAACTGAGCTGACAGTTCTCACCCCTGCTGTAAACGGGAAGATGCAGGCTTAGCGTGATGTCGGCCCTTGTCTTTTTCTTCTTTTTAAAAATCATTTAAATGAAAAGGCATCTTGAGACAATATATCATGCCCATTACTATAGTACAAGTTTCCCATAATGTTAAACAAATTCCAAATAAGATGACCGTTACTATTTCTTCCTTCCAAATTAATTTTAGATTTAGAAAAAAAATCAGTGGGCCGTTTAAGGCCGTACTCGTGTCAATTAAAGACCATTAAGTAAGGTCTAATTTTCTTAATTGTTCTTCAGACTCCAAAGTGAGGCTTTGATCGCACACTGCCTGTTCCTTGATTCGACCCCAGAGAAACCTGAAACCTAAAATTTCCCAGTTGACAGCTGGATGGAGAGTCTTTTGTTTACACAGCGCCCTCTTGTGGGCACTTCCCCTCAAGCGAGGCTCTGCGACGCCTCCCTTTGCTCTGTAAGTCAGCTCTGTAAGTCAGCTCTGTAGCCTCTCAGACAAGCAGCGAGGTGGCTCTCGGGGACCCTGGCCAGGAGGGCAGGACGTCAGCCAGTCGAACAGCCCCTTCCTTCCCCACCTCGGTTTGGTAGACGATGGTAAATCAGTCCTTGGTGGGAGCTGCAGTGGGGTAGCCGGTTTTCCCTGCTGGGAACCCCGGGGGTGTGGGCACCGTCCTGCTGCTTCTCTGGGTCCCCAGCAGACTTGAAGCTGGGACCGAGCCAGGCCTGGGTCTCAGCACCTCTGGACCTGCATTTTCTAGGCCTGTCGTGCGGTCACGTCCACCAGCCCCAGGCCCCCCGCCCCCTCCGGGGCCCCCTGAGTCTGGAGGAACTCCAGCTGAGTTAGCTTTCTAGAGACTAAATGAGGGGTAAAGTAGCAGGTGTGGATTTTAACCCTGGGGAAGAATTCCATTTTGAAACCTTTGGGGTTTGGTTTAAATATGATATTTTCCATGACTTTGTGTTAGCCCCAGACAAAAGTATGAGAGAAGAGCCTTCCTTTATTCTTCCGGAAGCTTTTGGAAGGCTGTTCTTTCTCTCCAGTGGCACTCTGTGAAGTGGTAAAAATGACATCTGCCTTTTGGTTTTTGTCTAATCAGAAAGAATTAAAGAAATATTTAGAGTTTTCCTCCTGTTCCATATATAGTGGTGAAAATGAACCTCAGATGGTTAGCCTGGAGCCCAGAGTCCCCCTGAGATTCCTGGTTCTGCTTCCTCACAGAGGAGTGCGTGTGTGTGTGTGTGTGTGTGTGTGTGTGTGTGTGTGTGTGTGGTCTCTCGGGGGAGGCCCTTCCACGTAGGGTTGGGGCTTCCAGGTTGATGTCGAGAGCGTGGGAAGAGGACTCGGCGTTGGCTCCGGTAGAAGCGCAGGCTTTGGCGTCAGGGAGGCCGGGTGCAGATCCCACTCTGCCGCCCACTGTGTGCCCAGTGACCTAACCTCTCCCCCTGGACAGTGGATCTAGGACACTGCTCGCCCCGAGGACTGATCACGGACACGGCGTGAGCTGCTCTAGTTGAAGGCTGAGTTAGTCATCTGAACGTGGGAAAAGGATCAGAAAATATCAGCTCGTAAAGCTGAAACGGATGAAACTTAGCTCAGAATGAAGGAGAGTAATGAGAGGGTCCTCTGTGGAAGCGGCTCTGTTGGAAGGATAGTCTGTACGTCTTTGACTGACGCCACCGAGGAGACGAAGTCTAAACAAGACGGCGGGAAGATGGTGCCTGAAGCGTCCTTGGCTGACAAGCTGTGTTGGTAGCACGGATGTCTGTGTGGGGAGGGGAGAGCAAGATGGCCAGTGGTTGTCAGCCCCGTCCGGGGGTGGTATCTGGCTGGAGGGCCCAGATCCCTATGGAGAGTCGATGGTGTGTCTTGAGCTGGGCTCACCCGGCATCACTCCCGGAGACTGAACCCTCCCGAGGGGTTGACGAGGCTCCCGCCCTGGCCTTTGCGGGGGACCCCACACCTTTTCCTGGTTCTGACTGAGAACCTGATCGTATTGCCTCTCCGGTGTCTCTTCAGCTGCTGATGTGCCTTGTTTTTGAAGCAGGGAGGTGTTCTGTGTGCCCTTTGTGTCCTGGTCTCCCCTGCAGGGAGGGGGCAGGGGGCAGTGTGAAGGCAAGAGGGGGTTAGAAAGCTTTGGCTGGTCCCCGCCCCAGCTGGGTGCAAGGAGGATGACCAGGCATCTTGATTTGCTTCTTTTACATCGATTGTGTGGGTCAAGTATTTGTCCTTCACCCCCCTTCCATTCCCCAAAGCATCCTGGTGCAGTTGTGTGGTGCAGTGGACGTGGACTCAGGCCACTGTAAGTGCCAGCCCAGGTCCCACACAGCTCGTCTTCCTGCCCTCTCCATCCTGGGCAAATGTCCCAATAGGAAAATGCACTGGATTCTGACTCGGGAGAGCCTGGCATCCAAGCCTCACCTGCACCCACTCATCACTCAGCTCTGTGAGAGCCTCCGGAGACTTACTTTGATGAATGGCCGTCTCCTTAAAATGATGGCATTGATTTGGCATGGTTTGGGCCGTAACTTTCTGGCTGCTGTGACTTTGAATATTTAGTTTCTGGAAGGTCTGGTAGCATGAATCACTTTATAAGTTTATTTAATTCTGAAATGATAAATCATCCTGCTTTAAAATCGTCTTTGCTTCTAGTTATGACTGTCACTTTGCCTTGTTTACCTTTTTCTATTTCAGGAATTTTTTGTTAACTTAAGTGGGAAAATGGATGGGGTTGCTTTTTGCTTCATTATATGTTTCCTTTTGATTAAAAACTGGGATATACACTTATTCTGTTGTTAACAGCTCTGTAGTGATTTATTTACATGGTGTAATCCTTATGAAAGTAGTATTCAAGAATACTGTCAACACTGAAGGAGTTTTTATTAAAATCCATGGTAATTGTATCTTTTGTGTTTTTTTTTTTTTTTTTTTTTTCTTTCTGCTTTCAGGTTTTCAAAACCCTCGGCACAGATGTCGTGAAGTCTGCATTTGAAGGTTATAATGCATGTGTCTTTGCATACGGGCAGACTGGATCAGGAAAGTCATACACTATGATGGGAGATTCTGTACGTTGTTTACACTGTGTGGGAAGAAAATTTCTCATTATCTCTCTTTGGACTGATAAAAGTATCTCTTATCTACGCGGTCTGTACTAACTTGCTTTTCATGTTCTGATCATTCTTTAGCAATAAGGTAAAACTCAGTAATAAGTTGGACGGAATTTCCTTTGAGAGATTTTAAATTAGAAATAGTTTTCAGTTTATAAGCATGAATAATGGATGGGAGTCAGTTCATTTTCTGTTTTTAAAGGCTTTATAATCTTATCAAAAAAGTACGCTGGGCCTACAAGTAATTTATTCTTCTTTTCTGCCAACCCAACAATGTGAATAAAATTACTGAACTCTGTTCTATTTAAAATTATTCAAAACATCTTTGCCCAAGAAAAATGTGAAAAAAAGAGTCTCTTTGGTGGAAAGGTACTACATAAATCCAGTGAATACATAAAAAGCGTTAGAATTATACAGGTTATGTAGAGTCTACATAGTTATAAATATAGTATGTAGAGTTTAGTAGTTATGCTGTATAAATTAAGAACCTTAAAGTTATACTTGCCCCAAAATATGGCAGAGGAAAAACTAGACGTGATTGTAGGAACTTATCCCGTTCTGTGTTTTCTCCAGACCTGGATAGTGCTTGTGTGTTTTACTTTTCTCATGTCGTGGTTTTGAAAACTGTTCACTGAGTCTGAGAGGTGCCAGCCTGTTCTAGATGTGGAGGGGCTAGCGGAGGATGGCTGGGTTTCCTGCTGGCAGGCTCGGTGCTGCCTTGAATGCTACAGGTTCAATGGTTAGTGGAAGAAGTAATGCATTAAAGGAGGACAGGTCTTTCCAGATGAAAGCCTTTGAGTGCATGTGTCCTGGCTTCTTAAATCCAGGCATTTTCTTTCCAGGAGAAGAAAATAAATGCTGGACAGTGAATCCTCAGTGCTGAGAAGTAGGGAAGAATACGAGAAGAACAGACAATTTCAAGAGTTTCACATTTCCTTTTCCCATTACTTCTCTCTTCCTACTTTCCTACTGTGCCTTTGGAGAAAAGAGCCTTCTCTAAAAATGAAATTTACATGTTGATTCCCTCTTAGCTAGTTTATGTAAGTTCAACAAAGCACTCATAAATTACAGCTGTTTTTCTCTGACCTTACAGTTGAGTACCATTTGGGTATTCTTTTTTATTTTATTTTTTAAAGTAGGAACAAAAAATGTGGTGAAAGGCCCAGTTTTTCTTTACAAGAATTGATATTGATTTAATGGTATCAAGGAAAAAAATTCTCCTAAACCTGATGATATATATATATAAATATTTATTTTTGGGATGGGAGATTGGGTGAAAGTAGGGAGGAATTTCAGAAGAAAACATTGAAGCCCTAAAGTCTGGCTTTCTAACGAGAACATTTTTGCCTCGTCTTTGGTACCGTTCTGAAGCTCGTCAGCGTGTCAATGCCGACTGAAACGTGAATATTTGAAAGCTAGAGAATAAGTCGTCTTATGTTTGCAAGGCACGATTTAGCTGATGAACAGCTGATAACTGTATATTATCATGGTCCCAGCAGGTAGAAATTCGAAAACTCAATCCTCTCATTTCAGAGAGTAGGAAGCAGCCCTGCAGGGGATGAATGCTGCGCCCTGGGCCCTGGGCCGGGCCTGCAGGCCCCTGGAGTCTGAGTCCACCCCAGCCAATTGCAGATGCAATCGTCGGTTGCTTTTATTTCAAGTGACAGCTGAGGCGTCCCTCCTTCCCACTGCAGGGCGATTCTGGCTTAATACCCCGGATCTGCGAAGGGCTCTTCAGTCGGATAAATGAAACCACCAGATGGGATGAAGCATCTTTTCGAACTGAAGTCAGGTAGGGCCCATGGCCTGAGTAACTGAGTGTGAGCTTGATTTAAGGCACAAGGAGTGGATAAAGCCTTTGGATTCCTTAGGGGAGAGTCTGCCTCTCCCCGTCCTGTGCTGTGCCGGTTGGAAGGCAAGCTTAAAGCACATACGTTTTCAGTGACTTCCTTGGGTACCATTTGGATTGGGGTTTGGGAGGCCGGTAGAGGCAACCCACCTTGGTCGGAAACTAACGAAGCATGCTCATCTCAAATGGAGTGAGCTTTCGACCTTTCAGTGTATACCCACTTGCCTTATTCTTTTATCTGAATAGGATTTGTGTTATTCTTTATGTTGGTAGGATCACTATAAATCTAGTATTTAAATAAATCTGGATGGTTGAGGTGTTTTTTCCTCCTTGAGCTTAAACCTGTGTGGGGAGGCAGTTTCGTCAGTGGTTTGGGGGCAGACGTGGCAATCAAGGGTTCTCCTGGCTGCCTGACCCCGCAGAGGCTGTGAGGCCTTGGATAGGTTGTTTAAATCACCCTGAGCCTCTATTGCCTAACCTGTAAAATGGAGGTAATAGTAGTACCTACCTCTGGGCTATTGTAGGGATTAAATGAAATAATCCACATAAAATGCTGTACCTGATACATGGTTACCACCCAAAAATGTATGTCGCTGCTGATATTGTTGTTGTTATTAATGTCTGAAATCATCTTACTGAATTCAACTTTATTTGAAATTTTTAGCTACTTAGAAATTTATAATGAACGTGTGAGAGATCTACTTAGACGGAAGTCGTCCAAAACCTTCAATTTAAGAGTCCGTGAGCATCCAAAAGAAGGACCTTATGTTGAGGGTAAGAGTGAATGTTTTCACAGCCCTATTCTTCTTGGGAATTTTTGTAAAAATAATAGTTTCAGAGAAAAAAAATGTAGGATAATGGCGAGATTTATAAAATTTATTTTTGGAATCATTATAGTAAAAATTGCATGTGCTGTCACTGCACGATGTTCATTTAATGCGTTTATACTTCACTGGGCATTTGCTGATTCTGTGGGGCTTGCCAATAGATTTCCTCTGGCTTTAAGAACTCCAGAAACTTGTTTTTTCCAAGTTCTCAGGCAAGATAAGCAACCCTACAGCCTGTCTCTTTAAATGGCCTTGCATTTTAGCAGTGTGTTTTTGCTGACCTTAATGGTAACATGATTATAGGGCGACTCTGAGACCTCTCGCCTTTGGGAAGATTGTTTGCAGGTTCCTGTGCTGTGTTCTCGGCCTTCGTGTTCTGCTACACTTGTTGTGTCACGGTCCTTTGTGAGGAATGTCCCAGGGAATGACGGGTGAAGGCTGGCCCTTGCGAATTATTTTAAAAATAGGCTGGATTGAAGGCTGTCTTTGGAGTAGAGCAGTCAGCTCTACATACTTCCTCTGTGTACGGCTGCTGAGTTAAGGCTGGCCTGTAAGAATCGCACACAGATGGGCTTTCCTGTGGCTATTGTCGTTCCCGTGTGTCTCGCTGGAGGGAAGGCTGAGAACTGGTCATGGATTTAAAGATGTTCCTGTTTCCGTTGTCTTTTTTACCTGGTTATACCGGGTGCACCAACAGGTCCTCATCTGCATTTTAGTAAATTTTCAATTGAACTTTTGCTTTTTAATGCCCAAAGTGAAATGTGTAACTATGTATTTGTTCTGTGGAGCGTGGGATAACTATTATTGTTAATAGTTTTTAGCCTAACTGTGCCTTCATGTTTTCCCTTTAACTGTCTTATCAGATGTTAAAACATATTACAAAGCTGGGTTTGTGAGGAGACAGAATAATCAAGCAGGGTGAAACATCCAGAATCTGGTGTAGATACTTAATGGGGATTTAGTTGCTAATGAATCTACTATTCAAACATTGGGGGAATATGGGTTATTAAGCTGTCTAGGAAGAAAAAAAAGTAAATTGGTACCGGAGCTCAGTTTTTATACTAGGGTAAATGGCAAATGGATCAAAGATTTAAATGTAAAAAGTGACATAATGACTGCAAGAAACCCTGGATTACTTTTTTTCCTAGAAATTTCAAGAAGGGAAGGCTTTTAAAATTTTTTACTTAAAATCCAGAAGCCATGAAATAAAAGTGTTAAATTTGAAATGGTGAAACAAAACAAAACAGAAAACCAACTTTACGCTTGGCAGAAACACCAGAAGCAAAGTAAAAAGACAACTTACAATGTGGAGGGAATATTTTCAATTCAAGTTTCAGACAAAGGACTTGTTTAGTCTAATATATAAAGAGCTCCTATAACTTAATAAGGGCAGCTCCAAAACCAAGGAGAAAAATGAACAAAGGATGTGACTAGATTGTCCACAGAAATGGAAATACTGATGATTTTTAAATGGAGGAAAGAAGGCTCAGCCTCATAATCAGAGAAAAGCAAAATAAAAATTCTTCAAGCTAGCATCTGTTAACTGTCCCAGCAGATGTAAGGAACCTGGTCAGACAGTGTTGAGAGACAGTCTTATACCTTGTTACTGCTGGGTGGGTGTAGAGTGCCTTCTGTGGAGGACTGTTTTGCGACATCCATCAAAATTTCAAATGTGCTTTCATCTCGCAATTCCACCTCTTAAGAGTTTATTTTGCAGAAGTATTCACACATATTCGTAAAAACTGAAGTACAAGATTATTTGTAGCAGCGTTACTTGTGTTGGAAGCAAACTCTCAACAACATCTATAGTCTCAATAGGAGACTGTTGGTTACGGTACATGCATAGAATCGAATGCTCTGCAGCCATAAAAATGAATGAATGAAGGATCACTTTAACTGATACAGAATATTCTTCAATGTATTATTACACAGAAAAAAGTAGGGTGCGAAACAATGTGTATGGTATGCTACTGTGTATAAAAGGGGAAAAAAAGATGGCTTAATATATATGTAATTGCCTGTATACATATAGGTTATTTCTGGAAGGGTCTGGAGAAGCTAATAATGTTGGGTTGCCTGACAGAAGGGGAAGTTGGGGGTGGGTTATTGGATGGGGGAGGGGGAAGACCCTTTACACAGTATACTTTTTGTAGCCTTTGATTTTAGAACCATATGAATGTTTCCCAACAAATGAATGGAAAGTTTCTTTAAAAGGGATTTAAAAGAATGTGTGTTTTGCTTGGAGATAGTGTTTATATTTCCCTGGCTATGATTAGTGCTAATGAGGTTGATGAAGATAGCTCATAGTTATCCTAAATACCATATGCGATAGGTATGCGTTATCAGGATTGGTGACCGATGCTCAGTGAGGTTAAGTGACTTGTTCACAACCGTGAAAGTCCACTAGTCAGCCGCAGAGCCTGGACTTGACCCCAGACAGCCCAGCTCCTGAGTCTGCATTATAAACCACCACAGATTTGTACAGTCATGTATTTCATAGAGGTACATTTCTTCTTCCAGTTACTAGATACTGAGGAGATTTCTACACCCCTCACCTTTTTTTTTTTTTTTTCAGATTTATCCAAACATTTAGTACAGAATTACGGTGATGTCGAAGAGCTTATGGATGCAGGAAACATCAATCGGACCACCGCCGCCACAGGGATGAATGATGTCAGCAGCAGGTCTCACGCCATCTTCACCATCAAGTTCACGCAGGTGAGGGCAGCTGTGGGGCGGGCTGGCTCTGTCCCTGAGGGCTGTCCCTGCTGATTGGCATGAGCTGAGGACCGATCTGTGGTGAGCCAGGAGAAGCAGAGGTGGCCGACTGCTGTTTTCTTGTTCATTAGACTTGAACGTGTGCCGTGTGCTGATTTCTCTGCGGTTACATTTGAAATGCAACCTGATGTATACCTGTAAGAAATATTTAGCAGGCTTCTGCCGTGTTCTAGACATTAAAAAACTTGCTTTGTGCTGAATTAAGTCAAAGTTTTCATTGTTGCCAGCTCTGTGGGAGATAACGGGGTTGCCAGTCAGAGCAGCTGGAGGCCGAGGTAACTCATCGTGGTCCATTATGGCTCCGTGGAACTCACCCCGTGGTGCTGCTTGTGATTATTAGAGTGATATTAAAGGACAAGGGACATCTTTAAGTATTAATATAGGAATTCATTATGATCTGGAAGTGGAGCGCATTTTGAACGTGTGTGTAAATGACTCAGGGCAAATACGTTAACACCGAGACCGGTGGAACGGATGAACATAAAGGTGTTGGGTCCTCTCAGTGCTTCGCACATGTTAGGAATTTGGAGAGGACCTGGCCTGTATGAACCATTGAACACATCAGATAGAAAAACTTAACCTTTCATTAATGAGGAGGCTCAGAGAGCAAAGAAGATGAAAAAATTCTCTAGGGTCAGTCGGAGCAACTCCTGATAAATTCTCTACAAGTTTACCTTTGTTTAGACCTTTTCTTTTGATTTACTGTAGTTTACTGGTTTTTTTCTCCTGTTTTCTGGTTAATGTGGCTTAGGATCTGGCCATCCCTAGTTTCTAAGAGGCTTGCTTTTCGATCACAATATGGTAATTTCTTTTTGGCGTTTTGGTTCAGACTGTAAAACGTAGGTTAAGAGTCTTTGGGAAAGTAAAATTTTGGTAGACTTCAGAATCAAGGAATACAGAATTTAAGATTTTTCACTATTTTATAATTGTGAAATAAATCGAATTTTAACATCAAATAATGGTTGAGTGATCTTTCAGATAATTGTCTATATTTGTCATATTTTGGAAAGCCGTTGTGCTTGTAATGTTGCAGATTTTAGATGAGAACAAAACTAATTATTTGTTTACTTATATTTTTCTCTGTGGAATGCCCTTCAGGGCCTAGTTTCCTCATCTGCCATGGTCAGACTCAGCCCTTTTGAGAATGACAGTGATTTGGGTAATGGAATCCATAGTTCTTCAGAAAGTTTAGGAATCACATATGGTAGGCTTCTATTGTATTCAATTTAATTTTTGTAATCAGGAAGAAGGCCAATGAAACCACAAAATTAAAAAAAAAAAAAATCTACCCTGAGAGATCACAGTGAGGAGTGGAAAATAATTAGAATTTGTGTTATAAACACATAAAACATATAAAAAATGTTATATAAACATTGGGGCTCTTTATACCTCTTCCACTTTGCTTTTATGTTTCACCACAGGCAAAATTTGATTCTGAAATGCCATGTGAAACCGTGAGTAAGATCCACTTAGTCGATCTTGCCGGAAGTGAGCGGGCAGATGCCACTGGTGCCACCGGGGTCCGGCTGAAGGAAGGAGGGAACATCAACAAATCCCTCGTGACCCTGGGAAATGTCATTTCTGCCTTAGGTGGGTTCATACTTGTCTGCTGCCTCTTCTCATTCTTGGTGGTGTCATAGTAGCGCGGAGCACTTAGGTTTAATGTTTGTGTCCCAAACCGGAGTAATAGCCTCAAGGTTTTTTGAAGCCGAATTAGAGAAAAAAATCTTTCATGATTGTCTTTAACTTTTCCCCCCTTTTCTTTTTCTCCCTACAGCTGATTTATCTCAGGATGCAGCAAACCCTCTTGTAAAGAAGAAGCAAGTGTTTGTGCCTTACAGGGATTCTGTTTTGACTTGGTTGTTAAAAGATAGCCTTGGAGGAAACTCTAAAACTATCATGATTGCCAGTAAGAATTTTAAGTTCTTTTTCTTCAGCATACAGTGTTCCGTGTGAATTAACTGTAACTACTGAAGTTTAAAGTGTCTCATTAGGAAATAGCACCTTTTTATTAAAAAAAAAAAAGTTTTTCTGTTCTGAAGAAAAGCACCTATTGTGATCCAGTCTACGGTATTGTATTATTGACTCTTTTTCCCTCTTCCTAGTTACATTAACTTGCCATGTTCTCGGTTATGCAAGCCGACGTCCATGCGGAATGATTCTTAGCTTTGCTTAAAGAACAGGACAGAAACTTCTAACTCTGCTAACTCGTGGGAGAAAATCATTGTAGGGACATAGAGCAAAAATAACCCCACTTTGTTTTTTTCTATTTCAAAGCAGAAAATATGGAATTTAAAATTAAGAATCGAGAGGAAAAAGCCCAGTAAATCTAGCAAATAATAACAGTCATATATGTCTATCTTTTCAGTAATTAACAGGAAGAAGCAGAAAAGAGGAAAAAAATGTGCAAAGGGGAGGTAACTGTTGAGGAGAACTCAGGAACGCTTTCCCTCTTAACCGCCCCCCCACCCCGACACCTTTCCATGTCCCCGTGTCTCCCTACACTCATGCCATGGAGTCCCTGTGGAGGCAAGGGCTCTACCTGGGGGTGTGCACCCCAGACGCCGTTGTGTAGTCACTTAAGCCCTGAAGTTTGTCGGGGTTGGGATGTGATTGATTAACCAGAGCTTTAGGCAGAAAAGAATTAGCTGATCTACTGACTCTTTTCAAAAATTATCGTGCTCTGGAGTTTTACAGGTAGTAGGTTTTGCCAGAACTTTTAAAAGGATTTAAATTTCGACTTTACATTGGAAGCGTACGTAGTTTTGAAATCCTCTTCTTATATTTTCAACGGAGAAAACTCCCTCAGCTGCAGAGGAGATTTGGTTAGATGGCTGATTCTAAACTTAAAAAGAGCGAAATGGCATTTAATTTGGTATAGTGAGCACTTTTCCAATGAGTCCTAGATAATTTTTAATATTCATGACTGTGGCAATGAATATTTAGTCTATCCAATGACCTGGGGTTAATCTGACTTTTAAATTACAAACCAACTTTGTGTGAAATGAAATGGAGCACCGGATAAATTACTTTTTGAATTCATTCTTCACAGCCATTTCACCTGCTGATGTCAATTACGGAGAAACCCTAAGTACTCTTCGCTATGCAAATAGAGCCAAAAACATTATCAACAAGCCTACCATTAACGAGGATGCCAACGTCAAGCTCATCCGTGAGCTGCGAGCGGAAATAGCCAGGCTGAAAATGCTGCTTGCTCAAGGGAATCAGGTTGGCTTTTTCTGAGACTTATGGGTAATTTTCTTTGAGTAATGGCACCAATTTCTGGATCTTAACGAGGCACTTATCTCCCTGGTTGTATTGATTTGAGTAAATAAGTGCTAAGTAAAGCTTTGAACAAGTTAGCCGGCCTCTCCTTTACAGCACGCTCCCGTTGGCCTTTGCATTCATTATGTGCTCCGTGTGTAGGATTTTATCCACTAAACCCAAAATGATTAACTATCTAATAGTTATTAATTATGGATGGAAATTTAGCATGCAATAGGATTAGCAGCATAATCTCCATTAGTGGAAGGAAATCGAGGGGCTTGAGTAATGTTTAAGATTCTACCCAAGCATTTTATGACTTGAAAATGTATTTTAACACAACCAAAGACTCGTTTGAGCACCTTCCTGAATCTCTGTTTTGTATCGCCCGTTACAGAAGTGGTTATGGTGATACAGGGACACATGTGACATCCCTGTGGCCTGGCTCAGGCAATTTCCCTGGGCCTTTGCTTGATTGTTGAAACTGCCTCACTTCAGGATCTCTTGGGGTTTTTGTGAAGGAGCCTTGTCCTTTTGTGTTTTTCACAGAAAACTTCCGTATAATCTGCATGGTGCACGTACCGAGCTGCATTCTGTGCTCATATTGTGGTCCCGCGCTGTTAGGTTTGGATACTGTTGTGAGAGAGAATCAAGGAGCACTTTTCATTTATTTATTTTTAAATTCTATTTATTGATTTATTTTTTTCCCTGTTCAAACTTTATTCTTTTGTTTTTTAATTTTAATTAAAAAAAAAACAAGTTTATTTACTTATTTTCGGCTGCGTTGGGTCTTCGTTGCTGCGCATGGGCTTTCTCTAGTTGCGGTGAGCGGGGGCTACCCTTCATTGCGGTGCGTTGGCTTCTCATTGCGGTGGCTTCTCTTGTTGTGGAGCATGGGCTCTAGGTGCGCGGGCTTCAGTAGTTGCGGGACGCGGGCTAAGTAGTTGTGGCTCGCGGGCTCTAGAGCGCAGGCTCAGTACTTGTGGCGCACGGCCTTAGTTGCTTCACGGCATGTGGGATCTTCCCGGACCAGGGCTTGAACCCGTGTCCCCTGCATCGGCAGGCGGATTCTTAACCACTGCACCACCAGGGAAGTCCCTTAATTTTAATTTTTATTGGAGTATAGTTGCTTTACAGTGTTGTGTTAGTGTCTGCTGTGCAGCAAAGTGAATCAGTTATATGTATACATGTATCCCCTCTTTTTTAGATTTCCTTCCCATTTAGGTCACCACAGAGCACTGAGCGTTCCCTGTGCTGTACAGCAGGTTCTCGTTAGTTATCTGTTTTATACATAGTGTATATGTGTCAGTCCCAGTCTCCCAATTCATCCCATCCTCCCCCATTTGGTATCCACACATTTGTTCTCTACATCTCTGTCTCTATTTCTGCTTTGCAAATAAGTTCATTTGTACCATTTTTCTAGATTCCAAGGAGCACTTTTTAAAACGTTTGAGTTAGGGAGTTCCCTGGCGGTCCAGTGGTCAGGATTCGGTGCTTTCACTATTGTGGCCCTGGTTCAGTCCTGGTGGGGGAATTAAGATCCCATAAGCTGCATGGTGTGGCAAAAAAAAAAAAAAAAAAAAAAAAGAAAATTTAGGTTAAATTGGAGTTAGAAATAAACAAAGACACAGTTCTTCCCATTTTCCTAACCCATGAATGGATGTCTGAAGTTTATCATTAAAAAAACCCAAAACTTTTCTTTAAATGCACACTGCTCTCTCCAGAGCAGCTTTCCCTTCAGGAAAATATGGCTCTCGAAGTCCTTGACATCCCGTGAGTGGTTTGACCCGTGAGAATATCGACAGGCTGAGAACCTTGCTGAGTTTCCTGAGTCCTGAAACACACCCAACAGTGCTGTCGCATAAGCTGGTGGACTGCAGTGGGCCAGGAGTTGCTCTGCACCTAAAAATATCTCCACATACATTGTATTTTTTGATGTGGAGCTTTCCCGTGTGTGAAAAGAAACGGTCAGCACAAAAAGTCCAGCTGCATGTGATGTTGTCAGGCTTGAATCACTTACGACACGAGCCACAGTAGTCATTTTTATTTATACCCCTTGTTATTGGGATCTTTTTTCAATGTTTTAACAACATTTATCTGAAGTAAATATGTAAGGATCATCCAAACTACTACATGTGAAGGGAAGTACTTGGAAAATTCTTGGTTTAATTTCTTGTACTTAACATGTTAATAAGTTATGAGAAAAGAAAGATCAGCCTTTTATTTTTTATTTTTTATTTTTTTTAAAAGATCAGCCTTTTAAAATTAAACTGAGGAAATCCTCGAAAGGAGCTTTATCACATGGACAGAAAAGCTTTATTAAAACTTTTACACATTCTGTCTGAGGAACGTCTTCAGAGGTGTTGTATATGCCAGTTGCCTTATACTTTGTGATCTTTTGTTGTCTTGTTTCTTTCGTAGCCAAAGACCACCACAGTCATTAAAGGATTATTTTTGTTACTGTAGTTTTGGGGGTGAGGATGGAAAAGATAGTTGTCTGTTTTAGGATAAACTGAAGATAAAATTCTTTGATAAATTTAATACATTACAATAAAAACAAGAGTCCAATTTAAAATAATTTATCACACTATGAAGCTAAAAATTGTTGTGAGACAATACAGGCTTATCCAAAATTAATTAAATTTGTGATGCTCAGTAAAATAAGCAGGTATTCTTTTTTTTTTTTTAGTAACGGTAAGATTCACAAGTTTCTTATTTATTTATTTATTTATTTATTGGCTGCGTTGGGTCTTTGTTGCTGCACATGGGCTTTCTCTAGTTGTGGTGAGCGGGGGCTACTCTTTGTTGCGGTGTGCGAGCTTCTCATTGCGGTGGCTTCTCTTGTTGCAGAGCACGTGCTTCTAGGCGTGTGGGCTCTAGAGCGCAGGCTCAGTAGTTGTGGCGCATGGGCTTAGCTGCACCGCGGCATGTGGGATCTTCCCGGACCAGGGCTCGAACTCGTGTCCCCTGCATTGGCAGGTGGATTCTTAACCACTGTGCCACCAGTAAAGTCCAGCAGGTGTCCTTAAGTGTAAATTTTTCTGGTGACATTGCTTTCTTCCTACAATATCCTATTCCAGATGCTGCCATGATTCATTGAAAATGCTACTCATATCAGAGTTCTGTTTCGGGGTTATTTGTTTAAGTACAGGCAAATAAATGTTCCTACTTTTAATAATTTTATTTGCCTATGCAGAATGCCATGTGTATCAGAGTTTCAAAGCACAATTTAAGTACGGCAAAAGATTCTGACATGTATTTGCTTCTCCTACTACATAGATTACAGACATACAGATATATATGTAGTGGTTTATATTTACACATATATGTATATATACATACATGTGAACTCTTCATTGAAGAATTATACATATTATAAGTATACGTATCAGTGAATTATCACAAGCCGCATTCACCCATCTAACCTGCATTCCATCAAGAAACAGAACGTTACCAGCGCCCTAGAAACTCCTCTTCATGTTCCTTTCCCAGTACTGCCTGCCCTTCCCCTCAAGGGTAACCTCTATCCTGACTTCTTAAGGCAGAGGTTGGTTTTCAGTTTTGCCTATTTTTGTTCTTTATATAAATGTAATCATGTCGTATATACTCTTGCTCTCACTTTTACATAAGATCAAATTTATGGAATTTAAAAACATAGGCAGGGAGACTGGTTCAAGATGGCGGAGTAGAGGACGTGCTCTCACTCCCTCTTGCCAGAGCACCGGAATCACAACTAACTGCTGAACAATCATCGACAGGAAGACACTGGAACTCACCAAAAAAGATACCCCACATCCAAAGACAAAGGAGAAGCCACAATGAGATGGTACGAGAGGCACAATCACAATAAAATCAAATCCCATAACTGCTGGGTGGGTGACTCACAGACTGGAGAACACTTATACCACAGAAGTCCACCCACTAGAGTGAAGGTTCTGAGCCCCACGTCAGGCTTCCCAACCTGGGGGTCTGGCAACGGGAGGAGGAATTCCTAGAGAATCAGACTTTGAAGGTTAGTGGGATTTTTGCAGGACTTCGATAGGACTGGGGGAAACAGAGACTCCACTCTTGGAGAGCACACACAAAGTAGTGTGCGCATCGGGACCCAGGGGAAGGAGCAGCGACCCCATAGCAGACTGAACCAGACCTACCTGCTAGTGTTGGAGGGTCGCCTGCAGAGGTGGGGGGTGGCTGTGTCTCATGGTGAGGCCAGGGACACTGGCAGCAGAAATTCCGGGAAGTACTCCTTGGCGTGAGCCCTCCCAGAGAAGACTCAAATCAATAAAATTAGAAATGAAAAAGGAGAAGTTACAACAGACACTGCAGAAATACAAAACATCCCAAGAGACTACTACAAGCAACTCTATACCAATCAAATGGACAACCTGGAAGAAATGGACAAATTCTTAGAAAGGTATAACCTTCCAAGACTGAACCAGGAAGAAATACAAAATATGAACAGACCAATCACAAGTAATGAAATTGAAACTGTGATTAAAAGTCTTCCAACAAACAAAAGTCCAGGACCAGATGGCTTCACAGGTGAATTCTATCAAACATTTAGAGAAGAGCTAACACCATACTTCTCAAACTCTTCCAAAAAATTTCAGAGGAAGGAACACTCCCAAACTCATTCTATGAGGCCACCATCACCCTGATACCAAAACCAGACAAAGACACTACAAAAAAAGAAAATTACAGACCAATATCACTGATGAATATAGATGCAAAAATCCTCAACAAAATACTAGCAAACAGATTTCAAGAACACATTAAAAGGATCATACACCATGATCAAGTGGGATTTATCCCAGGGATGCAAGGATTCTTCAGTATACACAAATCAATCAATGTGATACACCATAATAACAAATTGAAGAATGAAAACCATATGATCATCTCAATAGATGCAGAAAAAGCTTTGACAAAATTTAACACCCATTTATGATAAAAACTCTCCAGAAAGTGGGCATAGAGGGAACCTACCTCAACATAATACTGGCCATACACGACAAACCCAGAGCAAACATCATTCTCAATGGTGAAAAACTGAAAGCATTTCCTCTAAGATCAGGAACAAGACAAGGATGTCCACTCTCGGCACTATTATTCAACATAGTTTTGGAAGTCCCAGCCAGAGCAATAAGAGAAGAAAAAGAAATAAAAGGAATCCAAATTGGAAAAGAAGAAGTAAAACTGTCACTGTTTGCAGATGACATGATACTATACATACAGAATCCTAAAGATGCCACCAGAAAACTACTAGAGCTAATCAATGAATTCGGTAAAGTTGCAGGATACAAAATTAATGCACAGAAATCTCTTGCATTCCTCTACACTAATGATGAAAAATCTGAAAGAGAAATTAAGGAAACACTCCCATTTACCATTGCAACAAAAAGAAAAAAATACCTAGGAATAAACCTACCTAGGGAGACAAATAACCTGTATGCAGAAAACTATAAGACACTGATGAAAGAAATTAAAGATGATACCAACAGATGGAGAGATATACCATGTTCTTGGATTGGAAGAATCAATATTGTGGAAGTGACTATATTACCCAAAGCAATCTATAGATTCAATGCAATCCCTATCAAATTACCAATGGCATTTTTTACAGAACTAGACCAAAAAATCTTAAAATTTGTATGGAAACACAAAAGACCCCGAATAGCCAAAGCAGTCTTGAGGGAAAAAAATGGAGCTGGAGGAATCAGACTCCCTGACTTCAGTCTATACTACAAAGCTACAGTAATCAAGACAATGTGGTACTGGCACAAAAACAGATATAGATCAATGGAACAGGATAGAAAGCCCAGAGATAAACCCACACACCTATGGTCAACTAATCTATGACAAAGGAGGCAAAGGTATACAATGGAGAAAAGACAGTCTCTTCAATAAGTGGTGCTGGGAGAACTGGACAGCTACATGTAAAAGAATGAAATTAGAACACTCCCTAACACCATACTCAAAAATAAACTCAAAATGGATTAGAGACCTAAATGTAAGACCAGACACTATAAAACTCTTAGAGGAAAACATAGGAAGAACACTCTTTGACATAAATCACAGCAAGATCTTTTTTGATCCACCTCCTAGAGCAATGGAAATAAAAACAAAAATAAACAAATGGGACCTACTGAAACTTAAAAGCTTTTGCAAAGCAAAGGAAACTACAAACAAGACGAAATGACAACCCTCAGAATGGGAGAAAATATTTGCAAAGGAATCAATGGACAAAGGATTAACCTCCAAAATATATAAACAGCTCATGCAACTCAAATTAAAAAAACAAACACCCCAATCCAAAAATGGGCAGAAGACCTAAATAGACATTTCTCCAAAGAAGACATACAGATGGCCAAGAAACACATGGAAAGATGTTCAACATCACTAATTATTAGAGAAATGCAAATCAAAACTACAATGAGGTATCACCTCACACCAGTTAGAATGGGCATCATCAGAAAATCTACAAACAACAAACGCTGGAGAGGGTGTGGAGAAAAGGGAACCCTCTTGCACTGTTGGTGGGAATGTAAATTGATACAGCCACTGTGGAGAACAGTATGGATGTTCCTTAAAAAACTAAAAATAGAATTGCCATATATCCCAGCAATCTCACTACTGGGCATATACCCAGAGAAAACTGTAATTCAAAAAGACACATGCACCCCAGTGTTCATTGCAGCACTATTTACAATAGCCAGTTCATGGAAGTAACCTAAATGCCCATCGACAGATGAATGGATAAAGAAGTTGTGGTACATATATACAATGGAATATTACTCAGCCATAAAACAGAACGAAATTGGGTCATTTGTAGAGACGTGGATGTATCTAGAGACTGTCACACAGAGTGAAGTAAGTCAGAAAGAGAAAAACAAATATCGTATATTAACGCAAACATGTGGAACCTAGAAAAATGGTACAGATGAACCAGTTTGCAGGGCAGAAATTGAGGCACAGATGTAGAGAACAAACGTATGGACTACAAGTGGGGAAAGCGGCCGGGGGGTGGTGGTGCTGTGATGAGATGGGAGATTGGGATTGATATATATACACTAATATGTATAAAATGGATAACTAGTAAGAACCTGCTGTATAAAAAAATAAATAAAATTTGAAAAAAAAAGAAACCAATGCAAAAAGAAATGATGTTCATCACTGCTAGTCATTAAGGAAATGAAAATTAAAACCACAATGAAACACCATTACACACCTACGAGAGTGGCTAAAACTAAAAAAGCACTCACACTTGGCCAAGTGCTGATGGGGTTGGAGAGCAAATATACATTGCTGCTGGGAGTGCGAAATGGTGCAGGCACTCTGGAGAACAGTTTGGCCGTTTCTTACCAAGTAAATATACACTCACCATATGACATATCAGTCCCTCTCTTGGGTGTGTACACTAGAAAAGTGAAATTTTCAGTTCACACAGAAATGTCACACACTGGAAACAATCCACATGGCCCTCCAGCGGTGAATGAGTAAATAAACTGTGTATATCCATACCATGGAATAAGTTGGCGATAAAAATGAAAGAACTGCTATTGATACACCAGTAACTTGGATGAATCTCAAAGGCATTATGCTGAGAGAAAGAAGCCAATGTCAAAAGATCCATTTATGTGACGTTCTCATAAAGCTTAGGGATAGTGGACAGATCAGGAGTTTTCAGAAGTTAGGGGTGGGAAGAGGTTGTGACAGGAAAAAGAGCACGGAGGGAGGTTTCTGGACTGGGAGAATTGTTTTGTGTTCTGATTGTAGTGGTGGCTGCGTGAATCTAGACCTGTGTGAAAATTCATTGCATTGTATACCAATAAGTCAATTTTACTGTATGATAATTTTTTTAAAGTAAAAGAAAACCAATTTTAATGAGTTGGAATTTAGTTGAATATGAAGCCTCATAGAATTTGCCATCTCTGTTTCTGTTGAATATAAAAAATTTTGAGCTGCTGAGTATAAAAAATTTTGAATAAAAATATTTTTGGTGTATTTAAAAAAAACCCCAAAACCAAAAGAACACATAGGCATAGGAAACCCAAGGGTTGCAGATGTACTAGGGTGCTGGCCCATGATGAGGGCTGGGGAGGTGACAGGGTACCGGTAGCAGGGTTGCAGGACAGAGGGGGAAAAAAAGGGAAAGTGAGAACAATGACAGATTGAAGGGCCTTGCATGGGCCGCTGGGAGTGTGCCGTGCAGTGAATAATAGTGAACAAGTTACATCTGAGACCGTTTGTGTGATTCATCCACGTTGGTACATGGAGTTGTAGATCCACTTATGATCATTGCTGTATTGTATTCCACCATACAAGTATGTCCCAACTCATCTGTTCTATTTTTGATGGGCTTTTTTGGGGCTATTAGTTCTGCTTCGGACTTTCTTCTGCCTGTCTTTTCAAGAACGTCCAGATGCATTTCTGTTAGGTTTATACCTCAGAGTGGAGTTGGTGTGTCAGAAGGGGTACATTATGTTCGGTTTTAGTAGATACTGCCAAATAATGTTTAAAAGTTGTTATACCAACTTATATTAGTATATGAAAATGCCGGTTCTAGTTGCTGCAGGTCCTTGCCAGTACTTGGTATTGTCTGGTTTTCACCGTAGCCACTCTGTTGGAGCATCATGGTATCACAGAAGACTAGTTTGCACTCTTCAGATGATTCATGAAGTCGAGTATTTGGATATCTTGTCTTTTCACATGTCCTCTTTTGTTGTATTTCAAAGCAGACTGCTGCTTTGAATTTGGCAGAGAGAAAATGTTAACTCTTCCCTCTTGAATGTATCTGAAGATAACAAGAAAATTAAACAATATAGAAATGAAATAGGCAAGAACAGTCCAGGAAACAAAGACCACAGTGAGTAAGCGGAGGTGGAAGGATGATGGATTTCTCATTGTGTAGCCGGAGTCGCAGATAAACTTTAAATAATAGCGGGATAATAGAAATGTCATTACGTGTAAACTTTGAAGATAGACACATCTCAGAGAGGGTCACAGTAAAACCGGGTGATATGGTGTGTGTGAGAATGGGCAAAGGCCTACCAGGTAATTCAAGGGGAAAGAGAGCAGTGCAGAAACAGCATGATGTGAGCCTTGGAAAAAGCACTTTATCATGACAGAGTGTGCAATTCATAATTAAAATCAAATAGGAAGTCAGTTTTCATAAAAGAAAAAAAAAACAACACGACTGTAGGAAATGGCAGGAGACCACACACTCGCCACGGGGAACGTTAACTTCTCTGTCTCATTCTGTGAGTGCCCACCGGGACAAAAATAAGTGAGGACATAGCACATTTACACGACATCATGGAAATTTGCTCTAATCAGTACAAACCAGGAAAAAAGATTGCCGACTCATGCAACAAAAGACTACTTTCCTTATTATGGAAAGAACTTCTATTAAAAAAAAAAAGACCACAACCTGACAGTAAAATGAACAAAGAATATGAGCATAGTTCCTAGAAAAGAGAGTTCGAAATGGCTTCTAGACATGTGAACGTGTGCTTACTGTCATTTGCAACACGGTTAGTGCAGATCTGAAGCAATGAGTATATACATGCCCGTAGATACGGAGAGCATCATCAAGCTCAGTCTTTTACTGCGTGGACGTTATACCTCAAGGAGATGTCCTTTCCACGCATCAGCTGGGCAGAGATAAAACACTTGATCGCCCCGTGTGTGGGCACAGGTGGGAGATGTGAGGTGGCTGCCTGTTGGTGGCGTTGATGCTGCTCAAGTTCTGATGTAGTTTTCCTCTTGGTTTAACACAGGAACTTAATCTGAGTATTATTTAATGCTGAACACTTGTCTTCTAAACAGACACCTTGCAAGGAATAATTTAATTGGAAATGGTTTAGTGTTACCAAAGATGTCTTTTAAAAGGACTTAGGTAGGTCTTTCTTTGCACGTGCCCCAAAATAGTAGTCCGTATGCATACGTTTAGTCAGTGATTGTCTCCCGAGTTGATGATAATGGTCAGAATGTTTCGGCTCTGATTACAGACGAAAAACCCTAACAGCGTTGTCTGTACAATTAGCCGTGTTATAAAGGGGTTACTGATTGTTTTGAAAATTGTCAACCATCTCATAAGCAATGCAGCCATAATAACACCTGCCACCGGTACTTCTTCATTGGAAAGCATTTATTGAGTACCATCTGTGTACAAGATGACCCTCGAGGTGCAGAGGGGCAGGGATGCGTTGTGGTGATGAGTTAACGCAGCTCGTTTCCTTCACTCAGGATGACTTTCCTTTACTAAGGCTTATTAACTAGCTGGCCTCCTTCTCTGTAAACCAGGTACAAGTGGGATGCCAGCTTCATCACCAGACAGCATCTCTAGTGATAACAGTGACCCCTAACAGGTGAATTGCAGCTGCATGAGGATGAACTGTTGGTAAACCCCTGTGAGAAACGGGAGCTCAGGGTTTCCCTGTGGGTGATGACTCTTGTTCCTGGGTTTGTCCCTGGTGGGTCCTGGAGGTTGTGCCTCTGGTGTTGTTACAAGAGACGCTGCCTCCTGTGGGGCCTGGACTTCTCAGCCAAGGTGGGCACCATGTGCCCGTTTGAATCTGGACCCCTCAGGAGGGTCAAAGGCAGTAGCTCCTGGGCTCGGCTGGGACCCTGCCCTTCCTGCCGCAGCTCTGCTTTCTGCCCAGCAGACAGGTGCCAAGCATGGCCTACCATGTCTTGTGAGTCTGAATGTTTAACTGAGCCTGAGATGACCACCTCATGGGTTATATTTGTTTGAATAGAAATTGAAAAGTAAATAATAATGAAAAAAATGTGACAGCCTCTGCGAAGGACACCTTGGCAATTAAAAAAAAAATCATACATATAGATGACTCACACATGCCCTTCTAGGAGTTTGCTCTCTTTTTTTTTTTAATAACAATTACAATTTGTTTCTTATTACTCCAGTTAGGAGAGTAACTTATTCAGAATCCAATATCTCCAGCGTTTTTTTTTTTTTTAATAAATATATTTATTTACTTATTTATTTTTGGCTGTGTTGGGTCTTCGTTTCTGTGCGAGGGCTTTCTCCAGTTGCGGCAAGCGGGGGCCACTCTTCATCGCTGTGCGTGGGCCTCTCACTGTCACGGCCTCTCCCATTGCGGAGCACAGGCTCCAGACGTGCAGGCTCAGTAGTTGTGGCTCATGGGCTTAGTTGCTCCGCGGCATGTGGGATCCTCCCAGACCAGGGCTCAAACCCGTGTCCCCTGCATTGGCAGGCAGATTCTTAACCACTGCGCCACCAGGGAAGCCCGAGTTTACTCTCTTGATACACAGCCACACATACTGTAGGCAACTGGTGTAAGATGGTCACTGTAGCTTCGCTGGTAAAGCAGAAGATGAGAAAAAACTGCATGCCCATTAAAAGGAAAGTACGGACATAAGTTGTAGCATAGCCACACAATGGAGTATTCTACAGTGGAATTGGAATTGTTAGAAAGAATGAAATGGACTTACTTGTACTGAATTTTCCTCAAGATAGTTTGTGAAGTGAAAAAGGCAATATTCAGAATAGTGTTCATGCTGTTGATGTTTAGAAAAACAATACAAACATGCTCACATATGCCCAGAATAACTGCACATTTACATAGCAAATTGGCTAAGAGAGGTTGCCTATGGGGTGGGGAGGGAGGGAGACCCCCTTCCTTTTTTTCTTTCTGGTGACATTGTCGGGAGCCCCGTGTCCCTGCCTCTCAGGTTATGAGTTACAAATGCAGTTGGACCCCCGTGCGCCCCGCCTGGTTGTGTTTGCCTCTCCTGTCTCTGCCTGCGTTGTCCCCCCAGGGCGAACCTGAATTTGATGTTTATCATTCTCATGTCAGTCTTTATACCTTCGCAGCACGGATAGGGAAATGGACACACAGGTTGTGGTGTAGTCATGCTGTACGCAGGATGTGATCCAGCAGTGATGATAAAGGAGTTTCATTTGCACGTGTCAGTGTGGGTGAATCTCAGAAGCCTGTGGTTGAGCAAGACTTACGCTTCTTTCTTTTTGAATGTGTACTTTGTATACGTTCAAAACAGACGAATCCTTCAGGATCTAGGGACTTAGACTGTGTTTGATTTTGATAAAATGTCAGTATGTTACACGTTTTTCTTTTTCCTTCCCTTTGCTGATTTGTGTTGCAAATGTAGTTTTACCAGGATGCCGTGGTTTTGAATATTATGAGAAATGAAACCCATGGGTTAAAGATTTAGTGATGATTGACACTTTTTTGGGGGGGGTGTGGGACAATACTTTTTACCTCTGTTTGATAGTTTATTTGGCAAGTTCTGATAATTTACAGTATCATGGCTGGGTCCTTCCTCTAGATTACCGATGTTCACTAATTGCAGCTGTCTTTTTCGGTTTACATTGTAGATTGCCCTCTTGGACTCTCCCACAGCCTTAAGCATGGAGGAGAAACTTCAGCAGAATGAAGCCAGAGTAAGTGATACCTTGACTTGTTATTTTTTTGAGAAAATCATAGCTTTCACTATTTTAAGTGCATACTTTTTAGTACTTGCTGTTTGAGACTCATTTTGTTTCTATATGACACTTAACACTCCGCCCGCCCTCACCCCATTTTTAAAGAAGCACAGCAGTTGACTTCCTGTGCATCTCGTGTTCTCTGTGACTTAATAAATGGGATTTGTCTGGCACACGATGGTTAACAGCAACTGAGATTCACATGTGGGCTGTCCCACATGGCAGTGCGGCAGCCCCGCCTTCGGGAGAGGGAGGCTGTGTTCACAGTGGTGGTCCCCATAGCCTTACCACGACCAGCGTGGAGCTTTTTGTCATCCTTTTACTTTCCAGAGGGAAGTGCAGCACTTGGGGAATCACTGAATACTCCGAGTAGATGCTTAGTTGATCTTAAGCGAGGTGGGATTTGAGGTGGGGGATGGGTGTTCCGGGCCGAAGCCACTGCTTGTGTGCTGGTGCTTTCTGAAAACTTAGTTGCATGGCTGATCTACTTCTATACTCTTTCTGTTTAAAAAAAAAAATAACCCTCTGTGAAAGGAGAAACAGCATTAATAACATTTTTGGAGTGGATTTTGTTCACTGTGCTGAATGGTTAAAACAGATTGAGAAAGAAAATTGGATTCTGTTGGTAGAGCTCTTTCAAGAATACACAATATGGAAGATGTAAATTGGGTTGTAGTTAGGAACTTGTTGACACTTCCCTGGATAATTATGCTGATTAATTTGCTGATAATAGCATTAGTGAAAACATTAGTTTCTTAATCCCTATTTTTCTCTTGGCATTTTGTATTTTAGTACTTCAGATTCTCATTTTGAGGGCTTTGAAATGTCTGGATATAGTCTTAAATTGTTTCTTACTAATAGTTTTCAGGAATACCTAGCAAGTTAATAGAAACCAATAAACATTTTAATTTGAATGCATTATACCTGCTGGGACAGAAATGACTGCCCCTCTTATTCATAACATTTTCTAAATTTTCATCTAGTCTTTGCCGACCTTTTCAAATTGTTTGCCATCTGCTTGGCTATAAACCTTATCACCTGGTCACGTTGTTAGAGGTGGTATCAGACTTTGCATTTTTTAATTAATTTTATAAATGAAGATTATTTGGTTTAAGTTCAGTAGTGAGAGAAACCCAAGGCATACTTACGATTTGTTGAAAGCTAGATTATTTGATTGAATTGGAAAAGGATGAATTGGCTTCCGTTTCTTCAGGGAGAACTTATCTGTTGAAATGCCGAAGCGTTTATTGTGAAATGCTTTGTGTTTCTCAGATAAAGTGCCAAAGAGTATCTGTTAACTGATTATTAGAAATTAGTAAATTCATCACCCCAGTCTTTTCCCCTTCTGTAGGGAGAGAAGGCGTAAGAATATTCCCTCTCTGAAAGCTTTTCCAAAACAAAAAGCCCGGTGACTTTTCTTGCTTTAGAGGCTGTGGGGCTGGCATCACTCAAGTGATGAAAGGAAGGCCTCCTTGCCTAACCAGTACAAATGAGCAAAAATCAGAGTTAGAGAGGCTCAGTCCTGTTTCTTTTGTTTGTTCCAAGAACATGATAGGTTTGACATTAGTAACTAGTTAAGATATTTTATTGAAAACAATGGTAACGTAGAACTCCTGTAGTTGTTTGAGGTAAATTGAGGGGTAAAATGAATGCCCATCGAATGAATTCAGATGGGTGAGAGGTGTTTTGGTTTTGCCCTGGATAAACCATCACCCCAGTTCCTCTATTTCTTGTCAGTAACGAACGTGGTCTTTTATGGAGGTTGCTGACTCACGCCCTTTCCATTTATATTACTTAATGGCCTGTGGGAAGTATCTTCCTCTTAGCAGTGAGAGTATAATCCAGTGTATTCTGTGCCTTCACTTTGACCTGGTTAAATAGGATAACTTACTGGTGGGAAGACCAGTCAGTTGAACTGGGATGGTGTCTGCTGTTGGATGGGTAGGAGGCAGGAATGCTGAAGGACAGGAGGGAAAAGGCCTTGGGAGGGTGTGTCCCCCTCTATGCCCCTCAGAGGTCAATTTCTTTTAGCCCTAAGTGTATTCATTTTACAGAATTTTCCATTTTTTTTCCTGCCTCTCAATCGGGTATCACTTTACTTCTTAATGAATCACTCACTAAGGTCATTTAAAAAGTTGTATGGAACTAGCAGAATATTTTCATTAACTTTGAGAAGCAATTTCCAGCTGTGCTGTGTTCGACAATGGGGCATATTTTCTCCCCTAAGTTACCGCAGACTGGAAAGAAGCTGATTTTTATCAAAAGGTTTTTGCTTTTACTAAGAGTCAATTAAAGAGCCGCCTTTTTTTTTTTTTAAAGATAGAATGAGATTTATAAACCCTATTAATTAGCTACAAAAGCAGGTTATCTCCTAAAAGAAAACTGCAGTTTCCAAGGTGATTTAATCATCACATCTAATTAGAAAGTAAAGTAAATCACTATTTCTTAGGACCTAAAGTATAATCAGGAAAAATTAGCCCATGTAATGGGGTGTTGTCATCTTTGAACTTGTAATTTTGGTTAATATCCAAGGAAGCAGTTTTTATTGAAGTACACCTTGAAAAAGACTGCTGTAAAACTCTAGGCAACTTGACAAATTATTTTCTGTTCTTTCCTTTGCCATGATGTAGGTTGTAGGGTAAGATCAGCTTGTTTGATTTATATTTGGTGATGGTTCTTTGAGGCATTGCTACCTAATTAAAAAAAAAGTATTGTACATTCTTCCATAATCTGTAAGAGTTTGGAAACTTTCTAGAAGAAAATCAAAGTAATTTTTTTTGTGGAGCAATTGCATATGTATGTTTTTTCTTTTAGGTTCAAGAATTGACCAAGGAATGGACAAATAAGTGGAATGAAACCCAAAATATTTTGAAAGTAAGGACTATAAAAAAGTGTCATGATCTTACTGTGCTGGCTTAAGTAGGTAAAACTTTTTCTTTCTCCCTCAAAAATGGCGATTGTGTGCTTTGCTTAAGGTAAGATCAGTGGAATTGATTACTGACTTTTGGGAGGTTGGGACTCTGGTTTGATTTTGAAGAAATGGGAAAGCGAGCTATTAGTCATTAAAAGCTGTGTGTTTAGGGGCGATGCTGATACTTAAGGTATTTGCTCTCACTTGTGGAGTTTTTCCGTTTTTGAGTCAGCACATATTAAGTTCCATTTCATATTCAAGGGCACCCACTTTTGCCTTTCTGCTTTTGTTAAACCCAATATAAAAGCAATAATGTTAAATAAAAAAAATACTTCTCATGGCAGTATTGTGGAATATGTGTGCATAGCGTGGCTAGACTTCAGAAATTTCTCAACTAGTAATTTCCTATTGGAATTTTTTTCTGTATGTCTCAAAGGCTAGGCAGTGATGGTCTGCATTTTTGGCAAGATTCATGGTGCAAAGATGTCAGTAATGGCCTCCGAGTTTCATACTCTGTGCTTCAAAACACACGTTTCTTTGTGGTCCCATTTTTTGCCGAGGTAGTAGGAAACTCGTGTCATCCGTGGAGGGTCAGGCACGTCAGGTTTGAGGTTCAGACTGGAATTTCATGCTTTGATAGCGTCTGTCCTTACACAGGAGAGAAGGTGATTCAGTGGTGATTGCTGAATCCTGGCTTTGTTTTTGAGGTCTGTTGAGGTAAAACTTTCCCAAAGGACAAAATCTCCTGTGAATATTGGCGAGGCTGGATAGATGAGGTTTAGCTGTGTGTCTTGGCAGAAGCCTGACTTGGACGCCGTTCGCTTGAAGAGGGGGCATCTGGTGACCGTTTCACGGGGGAAAACTTTTGAAGACCTGGAGCAGCCGTTGAGTTACTCTCTCTGAGAGTGGGGTCAGCATCATACTATGTAAAGTTTCCTTGTACCATTTAGGCAAGCTGGCCTGCTCTGAGGGGCTAAAAAGCTTACTTCTCATGAGTGGGGTTGAGCTGCAGTCCTCGGTGGCCATGGGTCATGATTGGTCCTGGAGATATTCTTTCCAGTTGCAGAAAGCCCTGCAGTTAAGTGAGGCTTCTGCGTCCAGACTTTTCTTTCCTCCTGATGATGATGGTAATGTTGTGTTATTTTGAGGTCCTTTCTCAGCGTTTGTTTTTTTGAGAGGTTTTCGTGCAGGAAACTGAGCGAAGACTTCAGTTGCATTTCTGAAGAGTCAGGTGGGGAATAAGCACCAGCAAATATGTGACTGTTTTCATCGTTTATGTTGCATCAACTTGGAGAAGTAGCGCTGCAGCCCCAGACTTACGTAGCCCAGCCGTTGGACCGTTCATGGCATCATGTCTACTTTCCTCAGCAGATTTGCCAGAAAGGGAGGACTGAAATCTGCTGCACGTAAGGAAAAGAGAAATCAAGTAGCTAGCTGTTTGAAAAGCCATTAGTATACGTAGTGCCTTTTAGCACAGAAGGCAACGCCACAGTGAATGCAGATGGCGGCCCATCTCTTCCGCCTGGTCTCTCCTTGTCACCCTGGTAGGGGTTTTACGACAGCCTTGCAGAGCTATCCACACTGAGTCACCATGGTGAACCCCTGAACTTTTTCTCATAATGTTATTCCGGGCCCTGAAACTAAATCCTCCTTCAATTCCAATTCTGTTTTTCATAAATCTTATTACTTTTATTTTTTATAACTTCTGAGATGAGAATAGAAAGGTGTTACGTGCTAGGTGTTAAAGGTTATGGGAAAGGCTAATGATATTTCAGATTTTTCCCTTCCTTTGATCTGGCAAGCCCTTTGTAGATTTCTCTGCTGGTATCTGTGTTTTAAATCTGTACTTGTTTTCTGCTCACATTTGATATTTTAAGAGCTGTCTTCATCTCCTGTTGGAAGACAGTGCCTGAGGCCTGAGGTGAAGAAGAGGGCTACTCAAATGTTTTTGAAAATATTCTTTGGAAATTGATGGGGAAAGGGATTGTTTTTCCATGAGTTTGTATCTGCGTGGTTTGTGTGATTCCCGTATTTTTGCTGTCTGACTTTTCTTTCATCAGCTCTTGTTCCAGTAATGCTGCATAGAACCCACTCCAACCCAGTGGCTTCAAACAACATTTATTTTCCCTCACTCACATGCACATTGGCTGGGGGTTGGCTGGGCTGGTCTGGCTGGGCTTGGATCCCGGCTATGGGCGGCTTCCAGGTCTGTTTCTCATTCTGTTGGACCGGCTGGTTGTCCAGAACATGACTTATGGTCACAGCCCAGGTAGAAGCAGGTGGGCCTGGTCTTGCAAGCACATTTCAAGCTTCTGCTTGTATCATGGCCAAAGCAAGTCACTTGGCTGAACAGAAAGTCACAGGGGAAGAAGTGTATTTCACCCATGAAAGGGCCGCGGCAAGGGTGTAAATGTATAATCCTGCTTTGAGACCAGTGGTTTAATAGACACGTGCCCCTGTTAAAATACAGATCTTTAAATTCTGGGAACTTGCTCTTCTACTGCATTTGCCCATGTTGTAGAGACAGGCTCAATGAAGCGGTAAATTCCCAGGATTATCTTCATCATCAGGGCCTGGTTGTTTACTCTGCAACTATATCATCCCTTCCAAGCCCCGAATCCTCAACATCCAAGGAGAGACCTTTGGGGAGAAGACTGAGAGTGAGACCGTCCGGGGGACGGAAGGGAGATACAGGGATACTTTGGTGCCTGTTGGCACAGTGAGAGCCTGCTTTTTTGCTTTTTCTTGCCCGAGCTGTTAGAGGCTCAGAAACCAAGGAGTGACTTTGTCCCCTTCTTTGTGATCTGGTCTGTGGCTTTCCTTGCTGGGGATGAGTGAAGGCCTAGGTGTGTTGAGTGGGGTGAAGAAGGGGTGAAAGGCGCTTGGACAAGAGGTGCCGGCTGTTTGCAGCCGGGCTGGTGGCACCATGGTGATGGTGCACGTGCCTTGGGCTTTGATCTGCCAGCTCCGTCTCAGGCTTCAGGTCTCTTTCTGAGTCTCTGGTGGGTTGTGACACTTACCACAGTGCCACACACACCCTTGTCCCCAGCTTGGAAGTCGGGCGGATGGCAACCTGTTTGTTATACCCAGGTCGCAAGAGGTGATAAATTGCTCGGGGTTACGATACAAGTAGCTAATGGCAGTGGAAAGTGTGTTGATCTTGAGGAGACCTTTCTTAGGCAGGTAGGTAACGCAGGCTCTATTATCCTCTACAGTCTACGCTGTGTATGCACTCTCTTGCCCCTTAATCTACCTTCCTCATTGTTATTAATCTCCATTTCTATAAATTAAAGTTCAGACTCCCTTGCCTGGCCCCCAGGGGCACTGAGCTCCTTCTTGGCTCCATGTGTCCCGTCACAGCTCCGTCCGCCCCGTGCTCCCGGGCCCCCGCCCCAGCCGGCCAGGTGTCTCGCTGGTCCCTGTGCACACTGGGTGTCGGGTTTCTGGGGGTCTCTTGGCCTTTGCCTGTGTTGTTCCATCATTTGAGATGCTCCCCTCTCTACGCCTGTGGGATTCCACCATGAAGCTCTCTCTGATCGCTCTTCTCTCCCACTTACTGGATAGAATGATTTTGTTTTCCTCTGGCTTTTGTAAAGGCATTTCGTTCTGCCTTTGTCACAGCATTCACCATAATCGGAGTTTGGTGGTCTTAGTTTCTCCCCCTAAACAGGAGCAGAATCTGGGCAGGGACTGTCTCTATCATTCTGTGAACCAGCTCCTAGAACTCCGCTTGTCACAGAGCAGGCATACAGTGAAAACTTACTGGATTAAAGTAGTAACAAGAAACAAAAGCCAAAACCTTTGCATTAGTTTGCGGGTGCTGTCATAACAGAGCATCGCAGGCTGGGTGGCTTAAACAGCAGACGTTTATTTGCTCACAGTCCTGGAGGCTAGAAGTCAAAGACGAAGGTGTCGGTAGGGTTGGTTTGTCCTGAAGCCTCCCTCTCCCCTTGGCTCGTGGATGCTGCCTGCTCTCTGGGCCCTCACGTGGCCTTTTCTCTGTGTGCCTGTAGCCCTGGCCGCCCTCTGTGTCCTAATCTCCTCTTTCTTATAAGGACATTGGTCAGATTGGATTAGGGCTCAGGCTAATGGCTTCTTTTTAACATAATTACCTCTTTAAAGGCTGTATCTCCAAACGTAGTCACATCCTGAGATACGGGGGCTTAGGGCTTCAACATATGAACTTCAGGGGGACATCAGGGGGACACGTTTCAGCCCGTAACAACCTTGAACCGCGCAAACCCGATGAGCCGGTGGGAAAAGTGACACGGGGTGTTGTGCAGGCAGCGGTCTTGCCCTGGCGATGCTCCCGCCTGTACATTCCGTCCTGTTTGTCTCACTCCTGTTTGAAAGGCTCGTGTATGACTGTGTGTTCTTCATTCTTGGAAGGAACGTGGCTGCACTCCTTTTGATTATGGTCCATTCCTTCATTTGGGTCAGTTAGACCTCTGCTGCTCAGTGTGTGGTTCCGGGACCAACAGCGTCGGCATCCTCTGTGAGCTGGTTAGAACTGCAAGTTCGCAGGCCCTACTGCAGACTTCCTAAGTCAGAATCTGTATTTTAATAAGATGCCCAGGTGATGGATCTGCACCTTACGGTTTGAGTGCAGGATCTGAAAAGCTGAGGAAGGAAAGGTGGGGCCGTCTTGGGCTTCTTTGCCCTCAGTTCCGTTTTTCCCCTTCTGCTCTGCCCTGTCTGGTGGGGAGCTGACTGGGTGGACTGCCCTTTCCTGAGTGGGACTCACCGTGTGAGGGTTGGAGGGAGAAACCAGACCTCGTCTGCACTGTTTTCTTGCGGAATCCACATGGCCCATCCCTGGTGTGGTGCTGCCTGGTGATGCAGCCCTGGCTTCCAGAAACACCTTCTCCCCTGTCCCTCCTACCCAGGGGTGATGCTGGTTTCCTCATCAGTTTGCAGGTGGCCTCACCATCCCCGTTGGCTTCCCAGCTCTTCCTTTAGCCGAGTAACCAGTTCCCTGTCTTAAAGCCCCCGGGATGTAAACGCCTGGTATTTCTGTCTGATACCAGAGTCTGCACCCCAACTCCTGCCGGGCACTGCCAGCTGCTCAGAGCCTGTGTTAACGGTACTCTTCTTTTTTGGTCTGTCTTTCTAGTGTCTTAGACTGCTACCCCAGCGTGTTTTTCATCCTGCTGAATTTGTCTTGAGCTGTGATAACTTGTGGGTCTTGGAACTTAATGTTGTGATAAATCCGGCTTCTGCTAGGCCTGGGGTCCGTGCATTCCCGAAGCCTTTGTGTCGGCTCTCCTTTCCCACGGCGTCAACGTGGCGCTGACTGCTTAGTGTTTGAAGTGGTGTATAAAGTGGCTACTTAATACCCCTCCTGTGTCCCTTTTGGCCTGACTTTTTATGGATCCCGTACGTCTTATTGCTGATGAATTTTTTCAAGTCATGGGGAGTCCCCCGATTCTTTGTCCCCTCACTCTCACTTTCTCTCACCCCACGCCACCCTGTATGCACCTTTTTCGTTTGTCCACTCTGGACACGTTTTGGTTTCTCTGTTCTAGCGTTTTCTAAATGATTAAAATGAAACCCTCAGAGATATGTTATCTGACTTCCAAATAAATCCTTGAACCCTGCGCTTCAGGATGACTCACAGCGCGTGTGGACCTCAGGGGGCAGCTCTCCGGCGTCTGACAGGTGGTGCAGCAGAAGGGACCGCGGCTCCGTGCAGGGTCTGTCTAGAGCTGGGCTGCCGTGTGGCGCTCGGAGCCCCGAGACCGCGCTCTGTTGAATCCCCCAGCCTTGGTTATTCTGCTCAGTTTTTAATAAATAATAGGGTCTCTTCCTTACTGAAAACACATCCTTTGATTACTCTAGCGCTTGACTTGCTTTTGTGTTTTCATGGCTCTGCAAGGGGCATCCGACTGTGGTTTGGCATGGGGCGGGGGGGTTGGGGGGAGGAAACAGGCTGCCCACAGGCAGAGGATGTCACTGGAGAGGCTGGTTCTGGAAAAGTGAGTGATTTATGCAAGTATAAGTTGAAGTAAAGTGTTTTTTTTTTTTTTCCCAGACATTAATTAAATGGATTGTTTTTCTTATGGTAAACAATACTGAGTTGAATTTGGAGGATGGCGCGTATTTGAATCTACATTATGATGGGATCCTAATGCAAATGATTTCCTCTTAAATTGTGCTGGTGTTTTACTGTTCCTTCTCTGGGGAGCAGAAGAGGCAGATCCTACAGGCCCCTGGCAGGAGTGGGTCACACATTGATGGAAGAAATTTTTTTTTTTTTTACTTTTTCAGAATGTTTTGACTAGTAAGAAATAGAGTGAAATGAAATTGGAATCCTTTACTGGCGTCAGATTTTCTGAGCTCGAATTTCATGGAGAGGCATACTTTAAACCAACTTATTTCTGTTTTATGATAGAATCAATCCGCTGAACTTTTGTCTCTGGAAGCTTATGGCGTCCTATAAAACAAGTTCTTCCTGCTGTCTGCAGTTTTCCATTTTGTGGAGGAGACGTGTGTTGGGGAGGGTGATGGATTTGGAAGCAGCACTAATACCTGGGGCTGCTGCTCAGCTGGTCAGGTCTGTGGGCCTCTGGGTTCCTGCCGCCCAGGGCACTGGGGACTCTGGTTTCTAGGTAACCTACAGACAAAGTGATGGAGAGGTGACACTTTTTCTGGCCTGTGTCTCCTTTAGAATCCGTTCATCTTCACCTCTTCTTGGTACAAGAATTGAACCTGCGGGTAGCTCTAGGATAGAATTCTATTTATGGACATTGATTTTGCTCAGATTTTGGATTACGGAGGAGACATCTCCTCCTTCGTGACCCAGCTATGGGTCACCTTCCTTATTAGCAACCATTTGGGCGTTTGATGGTTCAAAATTCTGACCTAAGACAGTCACGCATACTGTTTCTAGCTTTATGAGAAATCTTTTGTCTCCCTGCTTTAATGCTCGGACTAATGTGAATGACTCCGTGTCTGTTTGAACAGAAGTCACCGTCAGTACCCCCATGTGCAAAGCCCTGTGTCTGTTTGTAGTGCATTCACACATACTGTCTCGTTGGCTGGTTCTTGATCTGAAGCAAGGGGAAAAAGATGTTATTGCACTTTATATAGTACGCGGTTGTTAATTTGTTGACCTCTCATTAAAGTTAGACTCTGGCTGTTAATTGCCATCAGACTGTGTGTTCTCCTCTTTGTAAAGTTCTGCTCTTGCAGCTGTTTTTTAAGATGAAAGGCGAAATAATAAAGTTCATTGTTCTCTGAAACTGGGGTTTGATAATTAATAGGGGAGATGACTGTCAGCACCACCGCACTGGAGGTCAATGGAGAACGTGGCAGGGTCAGAGGCTAAGCGAGCTGTTCCCAGAACCAGCTCTGATGCTGTTAATAACGCCAAGCCTACCTTATTTTCTGCGGCAGTTTTCGTCTTGAAGGAGCTGCTCATAAATAAAGGTATTGCAAGTATATGTTGGTTCTTACTTTTGAATAACGTTTCTGGAGCAATACGGCTCAGAAATAAGTCAAATGCGCCCCGTTAAATGTTGGAACCGTGCGATAAATTATTTTGAATACATACGGGATTTTCCTTCTGATCTTTTGCAGTGAGGCCTGTACTCTGACCGGCTCTTACTGCATATTTATTGCCACAGCCAGGGAGGAGAAGATTGCCTGGTCATATGGAAGTATGCTTTATGTGCACCTGAACTCACTGGGGGTGCTAGACTGTAGGAACTTGGTTTCGTTGTCAGGAAAGCTTAAAAAGCGACCATTTCATGGTACAATCAGTTTATTGTTCATGACCCCCAGGAACATACTTTACTCACCTTGGAGCGGTCCTGAGAGTCGTGAGTTCGGAGAGGAGTGGGTGGAGGTGGAGAGAGCTGGTAGCGAGGAGGTGGTCCTTTGCCCGCCCGGTCTGATGACTTGTGTCTGTGCATATTCTGACAGACACAATATGCACAATATGTCTGTGCATATTCGGTCCCTTTGAGCTTCCTGTGTCTCAGAACCTCACTGTAAGATGCAGACGGTAATGGTACCTGTCCTGTAAGGTGAGAACAGTGTCCGTAGTCAGTGTTGTAAGCATTATAGTAATGTTAGCCAGTTTTTCCTTTTTTTTTCTTATTGAGATATTATTGACACCTAACATTATATTAGTTTCAGGTGTACAGCATAACAGTTCACTATTTGTATATTTTGTGACGAGATCACCACAATAAGTCTAGTTAACATTCTTCAGCATAATTACATTTTTTTCTTGTGATGAGAACTTTTAAGATCTACTCTCTTAGCAACTTTCAAATAATGCAATAAGTATTATTAACTATAGTCACCATACTGTACAGTGCATCCTCAGGACTTTATTTTGTAACTGGAAGTCTGTACCTTTTGACCACATTCACCCATTTCATTTCATATACCGCCCCCTCTGGCAACCACCAAACCACCAATCTGTTCTCTGTATCTGTGAGCTCAGGTTTTTTTAGATTTAACATATAATTGACCATTTTTCTTACTTGTTTCATTTTCTCCAAATCCATCCTCTTATATGTGAAACTGGCTTGACAGTAATATATGTCTTCTCAATTGGTCAGAAAAGCCAGAACTTGTGTATATGCAAACTTTTAAAAGTATAGTTTTATGCAGCTACAACAGGGCATTACTCATAAGACATTTTATCATGTAGTATTTTATGTTTGTTAATTTTGAATAACAGAAAACCCAATTCCAAACTGGCTTAAATGGTAGAAGAGGAGTGGTCAGGCGGTAGGGTAGAAATTAGGCACGGTTTGACCAGGGCACTGGCTCTGGTTCTCTGGGACTGTTCTTGGTTTTGCCTTTTTGGTGTAATGACTTCATCTTCAGGCTCTCAGAATGGCCAAGTGAGAGCAGCAATTATAGCTTTATATTTACCCATCACACCATCTAAATTCAGAGTCTGGGTTTCAGAGTCTCCAGCAAAGTTCTGAGCTTCGCACTGATTGGTTGATGCATTTGTGAACCCATCCCTGGGGCCTGGTGCTGACTGGCTTAGGCCTGGGTTATCTCCACTAATCACTTTGATGAGAGAATGGGTTACGCTGATTGGTTGAGACAAACCACCTTTGAGCTGGAGTGAGGTCAGGCCCATTCACTGCAGCTGCTGTGCACCGTGGGGTGGGCTGGGGGCAGGCGAATCTTGGTGACACCATCCCTGTTTTCCGCTGGACGTAGAACCTGGTCACTTAACAGTAGTGTGGAATATATTAAAGGCAAACAGAAGATGCAACTTAGTTGAAGTATTCTTTTATTTCTTAAGAGAAAATATTTTCAAACACTTCCTTTATGACTCAGAAGTCCTGTATTCAGGTGGAAGACTATGTGAAAGGGCCCCTGATTATCTGTACCATGGTGGGAACATTCCATACAGGAGAAATCGCTCTTCTCTGGTGTTAGAATTGAAGGATGGCACACAATGAATTCCACATATTTAAACACATTTCTCTTCCCTTTTTCAGGTCGATTATGTGATTTAAAATGAGCTCTGAATGAGCGTCTGTTCTCTTCTTCAGCTTTTCGTATGTGGTTTTGAATTTGGCTTAATTTCCCGTTGACCCCTTTAGCTTGATGCTTCCCAGCCCAGTCTGCCTAGCAACAGTTGCTATGAGTGGCGAGTTGGCACTGCCCTCCATTTGTAGCACAACAGCAGGTTTTAGGAGATTACCGTTCTTAGCATCCGGGTTGATTTTGCCTTTGCCTCATTTAAGGATGACCATTGTTTCTCTTAACTCCAGGCAGTAGAACTCCAGGTCTCTTAGCAAAAGTGGTGGTTTTAAGAAGTATGTATCTGTAAGACAGGATCATTAGCAATGGGCAGCAACTGAAAAGCAAATATGGACCTAGGTTGCATGTGAATATTTATTATCAGGATATTCTGATACTTGCAAGGGGGGGGATGGTTATAGATTTCTCCTGTCTTATGTAATAGTTTGTAGCGCTGGCTTTACCAGCTAAAAACTGCCTTCCAGAGCAAGTCGCCTGTGTGTAAGAGGAGTGGTTTCCAAACAGCTGTGATTTCTCCTTGAAAGAATCTAACAACACAAATATCACCAAAGATGCTCATTTTCTTCTAGATCCAATCTACTCTATATTAATGAATTATATTTAAGCCTTTCTTGTCCTTGCTATTAAAGTTAAAATTACACTGGCATTTCCAGCAGATTGGGGGACAGAAATGAAGCAACAGAACTTGTTATGATCTTTCAGTTGCTAAGTCCAGTTTCTCATCCAAAGCAACCTAAATACCGGTTATTCTGCACGTCATGCAAGTTGATTTTCCATACGGAAGTGGTTTCCACTCAGAATACCTTGCGGGCCTTTTTAAAAGACCATCTTCTGGGCTCTGTGGTGTCATGGAAGGAGAGATGTTGGGGATGGTACCCCCAAATCTCTGTTTTTAAACAAGTGCCCTGAGCCTCACAGGAGTTGCGACCCACGGGCCTAGGCGTGTGGCAGATTATCCCCTGAAGCACATCTCGACATGTATATCACATGGGTGAGGGCTCCCAGGAAAAAATGGCACACGTAAGTTCTTGCAGGGTTTTGTAGTCCCCGAATTGCACACTCATGCAGGCATATGGAGACGTTGGGTGATGCTATTTGAAAAGAAATTTCAGCTAAATAGATTATTTGTTGTTAAATAGGGTGGTTTGTTCACAGGACCTTTTAAAAAAGCTATCTTGAATTTATTTTTTTAAATTGAGGCTCAGCATACACAAAGTGTGCACATTTGAAGTGTGCAACTTGGTGAACTTGTAAAAGAGCACACGTCTGAAGTGTCCAGCTCATGAGTTGTCATCTGTGTGTGCACGCCTGAAACCCACACCCAGGTTGAGATACAGAATATTTCCTACTCCCCAGAGGGTCCCTCTTGTCCCTCCCTAGTCAGTTACTACTTCCTGTCCTCCTCTCCCAGAGATGTTCTGACAACTATTACGTGGATGAGTTTTGCCCTCCTGAGCTTCCTGCAGTATATCCTATGTTTGTTTCTGGCTTCTTCTGTGCAGCCTGTTGTCTTTAAGATTCATCCATGCCGTGTTTAGCAGTAGTTTCTACTTTATTATGTGACAATACCACATCCTTTTTATCCCTTCTCCTGCTGGTTAGCTCCATTTGGGTTCTTATCTCCAGTCTTTTGGTTATTATGAGTAGCGCTTCTAGGAACATACTGGAACGTGCTTTGTTGGGTGTGTGCATTCACTGGGCCCCCTTTTCTGGCTTTCATCCTGGTAAGAATTTGGCTCTGGCTTGCTTTCCTCCTGCATGTGTCTGCCCAGTGTTTATGGTCAGAGTATCCCTGATCCAAATGTCCCTTATTCTCCATCCAGCTGACGCTCAGTGTGGGCGGGGCCCCGGAGCAAGGCAGGACCCCCTGCCCCAGTGGGTCAGGTCTGGACTCAGGAGCACCTTTCTCCCCGCCCACCCCCCTCCCGCCCCCAATCCACAAACAGCAGATGTTTGCCTTTAGTCTGTGTGGGTACCTCATGTAATGTTTGTTTTTTCTGTTGTCATCTGGATCTGGTCTAACTGGGTAGGTAACACAAATTCTGATTTCTGTAGATTTTTAGAATGACAATTTTGAAGGTCTTCAGTGAGCTGAATACATTCTTGGTGGATTTTTTCCCCTGCAAGTCCTCTTTTCTCACAGCTAGGTATTTAATGATTTGTTTTCTGTAAATCTATTGCAGTATGTCTGGTTTTCCTTTGCCAGACTCTGAGGTAGAGACATGTTTAAATTGTTTTTGGACCCCCTCAAACTGCCTTGCATTTAATAATTAATATTGATAATATTAATAGGGATAATAGTGGGTAATATTTACTGCACTCTTCCTGTATTCCAGGCATTGTTCTAAGCCAGCACTGTTTAATAGAAATGTAATGCACGCCACATATGGGAATTTAAATTTTCTAATAGCCACATTTAAAAAGAAACAGTTGAAATTAATTTTAACAGTACATTTTATTTAATAACCCATTATATAAAAAATTTACGATTTTGACAGATAATCAAGATAAAAATTATTAGTGAGGAACATAATTTTTAAAAATCTTTGACATGGCGTGAAGTTTACATTTACAGTGCCTCTCAATTCAGTGCTAAATTTGCATTGGCTACACTTGACCTGTATTTTGATTTTATTAAATTTGCAGTTGAAAAGTAGATTCTCATTGCAATCTATGTTCCAAACATGTGTAAAAGTTTTCCACTTAATTGAGTGCAGTTTAAAATTTAAACGAGTGAGTTATAAGCCACATCTCAAGCGTTTGATAGCCACACACACGCACAGTTTTAAGTATCATTCCGCTCAGCAGCCTTATGCAGGGGGAATATATATTTTTTCACTTTATAGACAAGGAAACTGAGGCCCAGAGGGCACTCAGTTAAGGAAGGAATAGGTGAGGTCAGAATTTGAACCCTCTCTCAAAGTTTGCTTGTGACCCCACTGTGCTGTCTAGTTCTTAATTGTTCCAAACTGACCTCACTTTTTTTTTTTCATGTTCTAATTCATTGGCTTTTTTTTTTTTTTTTTTTGTCTTTCTCTGACCGTTGTCTTTTTGGCTTTTTCATGTTTTAAAGATTGATGAAAAAAAGTTGTCTGAAGAAGTGAGCCTGTATTTGCCGTGAATTTGGTGGTTGTTCATCGGTGTTTTAAAAACCAGCATGGCTGGTGGCCACTGTTTGAGCACCATCTGCTCTGTTATCTCTATAAATGTCAAGACAGGATTTACTTTCTCTAGAATAAAAGCTCAGGTTTCCTTCTGCATTTTGTAACGCTCTTTCTTTAATCATGACTCTGATGTTTTTTATTTCCACCAAGGTTGTGCGTAGTCATTTCTTCTGCCTTGGCTCGTTTCTAGCCTTTTTCTTAAGCAAGGAGTCATGGTTATTTCCTTGGGTATCATTTTTTTTTCCTGATGTGTTGTTAGCTTTGTTCTTATATTAATGATTTCTCTGAGCATATTTCAGGTTCTTTTTTTTTTTGAACTGTATCCAACTAGCTGTGTGTTCCTGTCTACCTTTGTAGGTAATATTTTACTTCATATGAGACTTGCTTTTTATACAGTTGTTCTAGTGCCCTTTACTACAATGATGGTTGTTTATAAAACAGAGATCTGAAATGTGATCTTTGGCGAGGAAAAGTGGTCCAGATGTGCAAAGTGTTATTTTTTTGAGTGCTGCATACGAGGAAAGGAGGTGCAGTTCTGGTTTTGCTGTATTTCATCCACAGTCAGTGTGCCATGTTCCCACTTTCTCCAAGATTGCCTTCTCCTCCCCTTTTTTTGAGGTTCCCCTTCTCCTGTCTGTGGATGTCCTGTGCAGCTGTCACCTTTCACTGCTTATCTCGTTTGAATGAAATGGATAAAAGCTGTGTCCTTTCTTGAGTTCCTACCCATTCTGAGTGGTTGCACAATTCATTCTTTTGAAATATCTTGACTATTTTATAATTAGTTAAGTTGTCTTAACTGAGGTGACCCGGCTTTTACACTTGGATTTATCCCTAACTAGTTGTGTGACTTTGACCAAATTATTCTCTCTCTCTCTCTGTTTCTGTGTCTCAGTTTTTTCAGTCATGACCAGGTGGACTGGTGAGGTGAGCTCTCAGATTTCCTTCTGTTTGAGAAGGACCTGGGTTCTTTCTCAGGAGGCTGCATGGAATTATCCCTGTGGGTCCCCTATGTTGGGCATGGGTCCCCTATCTTGGGCTTGGGTCCCCTATCCTGGGCTTGGGTCCCAGATGGCTTCCTTTTGGTCCCTTGCTGCGGGACTTCTTTTGTTTTGGACCACTCTTCCTTTGTGAATGTGCCCTGAGAGCTGTTCTCAGTTCGGGCATTTATGTATCACATACGTATGGCACGTTACACAAATCGTTTGTCCTGCTTGATGGATTTTCATAAACTGAATGCACCCATATGCCCCGTGTCTGGGGGAAGAAACAGAACGTTATCAGCCCCTGGGTGTCCCTGCTGTGCCCCCTTCTAGTCATTCCTCCCTCCAAGGAAGATGTCTGGCTTTACTCTAAAAGCATAGCTTGGTTTATCCTGCTTTCAAACTTTATACATATGGAACCATACAGAACGTATTTTTTAGGTGACTGGCTTCATTTGTTCTGCATTGTGTTTGTGAGATCCGTCTATGTTTTTTGCAAAGTAGTGTTTATTTTCATTGTTGCATAGTATTATATAATGTGGCTGTATCACAGTTTATTCATTCTACTCTTTGAGTTTGGGTTGTTTCCTGGTTTGGGCTGTTAGAAATAGTGCTGCTGTGAACCTTCCTGTATGTACTGTGAGCAAATGTACATATTTCTGATGGGTTTATGCCTAGGAGAAGAATTGCTGGGTCATGGAGCAGGTGTCCGCTCCTCTTTAGTAGGTATTGAAAATAGTTTTCCGAAGTGCTTGTACCATTTACACTCCCACCTGCCACGTGTGAGGGTTCCATCTCCTCTCCAACATTTGCTGTTTTCTGTCCTTTTTTTTTTTGCCATTTTTGTTGGGTGTGCAGTGGTGTCACATGGTGGTTCTGTTTTGAATTTCCTGATGGTATAAAAAACAAACCTTATTACCATTATTTTTAATTAGCCTCTTTCCCAAATGACTTCTCCTCAGAACTTGTCATCAAGTGAGTTGTCCCGTGTTTCCTCTCCTCTGTCACCGGGCGCTGCTCCAGCCTTCTCCAGCTCCCCTCACCTTGTCTGTGCATAGACTTGCTCCCCCCCACCCTATCCTGGAGAGCCGTCACTCACTCGTCCTGGAGAGCCGTCACTCTCTCTGCCTGGAGAGCTGTCACTCACTCAGACACCAGCTCGTCACCGATGCTCCAGGGCGGGGGGCGGGGTGGTCCCTCCTGTGATACTTGGGGGATACCAGTGCAGTGATCAGAAATAGACCCAAACCTGGTGGGTCTTTCGGGTTCAATCCCCTCATTTCCTGTCTTTGTGGAGTTTGACTTCTCCTTCTCCTGGTCTCCCCACCCCTGAGGCCTCTTTTCAGCTCTTCTATGACAGAGCTGTGACTTTTAGCTAGGTCAGCGTCCTTTCTGCAAAGTTGGAGAGTAATAACCATAATTGTAGTAGGAAACTCCAGGCAGATTTTAAATTTCTTAGATCTCCTTCCTCATCTTAGAAAGCCTTTTCGATAAACATTCCCTGTAAACTAAACAAAGACCTCGACTGGGGGACGGGGAAGTGGAGGGAACGGCCCAGATGCACATCATCCAGGGCCCCTCAGGACTGGAGGGACGCATGAGAGCCGGAGCCCAGAAATCCGGGGGTGGATAAGACACGGCGTCCCCTCCGATTCTGTAAGCACCCCTCGCTCCATCCTGCGCCCACATACCTCAGCTAGCCCCCTGCGCACGCTTTACACTCCAAACTCAGCAGCGACGGAGCTCGGCAGCTGCCGCTCCCCACCCTGCAGGAGAAGCTCAGAGGTCCTGTCCCCCTTTCCTCTGAGGGACTCTTTGGTGACCACAGAACGATTTGATCACTCAGGACAGAGCTAGCAGAGGAGCTCTGGACGATGGCTGGAGGCCAGCAGTCCCTACAGGTGGTGCCCAGGGTGATGTACTGACAATGAGCAGGTGTTTTCCAGTTGCTGGCCTCCGATGCCTGTCTAGGGACAGCGGGATGGCTGTGCAGGGCGCGCCGCGTGCTTCCTCCTGACCCTCGACTTTGACGAGACTATCATGGACGAAAACAGCGACGACTCCATCGTGCGCGCCGCGCCGGGCCAGCGGCTGCCTGAGCGCCTGCTTGCCACCTACCGCGAGGGCTTCTACAACGAGTACATGCAGCGCGTCTTCCAGTACCTGGGCGAGCAGGGCGTGCGGCCGCGGGACCTGCGCGCCATCTACGAGGCCATCCCCCTGTCGCCCGGCATGGGCGAGCTGCTGTAGTTTGTGGCCGGGCAGGGCGCGCGCTTTGAGGTTATTCTCATCTCAGACGCCAACACCTTTGGCGTGGAGAGTGTGCTGCGCGCCGCCGGCCACCACGGCCTGTTCCGCCGCATCTTCAGCAGCCCGTCGGGGCCCGACGTTCGGGGGCCACTGGCGCTGCGGCCCTTCCACGCGCACAGCTGCGCTCGCTGCCCCGCCAGCGTGTGCAAGCACAAGGTGCGCAGCGACTACCTGCGCGAGCGGGCCCACGACGGCGTGCACTTCGAGCGCCTTTTCTACGTGGGCGACGGCGCCAACGACTTGTGCCCCATGGGGCTGCTGGCAGGAGGCCACGTGGCCTTCCCCCTCCGCGGCGACCCATGCACCGCCTTAACCAGGCGGCGCAGAAGGCCGGGGCCAGCTCCTTCCGCGCCAGGGTGGTGCCCTGGGAAACCGGCACCGAAGTGCGCCTCCGTCTGCAACAGGTGCTGAAGACGTGCCGGGGACGTGGCTTGCAGGGGGCACCCCGGCGGGGAGGGGGTGAAGGGGGGTGGGGGTCGGGAAAGACAAACCTAGCTTTATTACCCACTTTCCGTTTCGCTTTGGTATGACCCTCCGCGAATTTCTGGCATCCTAGGTTCGTCCACTTGGGGGGACAGGAGGAGGGAGTTTGGAGCTGTCCCCATCTATGCAGTTAACCCAGCTCGGCTGCCTTCCCCCGTTGTTCGACTGCAAGCAGATTCCGGAGTCTGGCCACACCCGGGTGGTGCGCATACCTGAGCAGGCGGCAGTGTTTCCAGAAACCTTGTCCTCGCAGCTGGGAGGAAGGGGTTCCCTGGCAGGGTAGAGAAGGAACATCTCCCGCTGCGTTGGGTTAACTGTTGCCTTGGGCTGCATGGCCTCCCTCCCCCAGCCTTCTGTCAACGGGACCCGGGTCCCGAAACCTACCCCCCCACCCCCCCCAACCCCACCAGACTCCCTGCGGAGGGAAGCGGCGCTCTCTGCCGAGGGTCCCAGGCCTAGATCTTGCTTTACCTGCTGTGACCCTACACTGCACTCCTTACCTCCCTCCCCGCCACCCACCCTGTCAGCATCCCCACAGGAAAAAAAAGCCAGAGGGAACAGTCACCTCCTGGTGGTGGAATGAGGTAGCACACTGTCCGGGGCTCCCGTCTGGCCAGCCAGGGACCTCACAGAGCCCGAAGACGTCTCCTCGCACCCCAGCCTCGTCTGTGCAGCAAGAACCAGGGACTTAACCAAAGTTTCCCCGCCGACTGGGCTCTCCGAGTCCCCCTCCTCCCATATGGAACAGAAAGCCTTGATGTTTTAAAGCAGAGCCAGCGGAAATCCAAGGCCCTCTTGCCTCTTTTGGTGTTTCAGAGCTATAAAGGAGGTGAAGGGGCAGAAAATTTAAAAAAAAAAAAAACACTAAAAAACCTAAACTTATTCTGGTAGCAAAACTTCACTTGATCAGAATGTTTGTGAATATCTGGGTTTAGTGACAAAGCCCACTTAAATTGTGTGATTTCTGAAAAATCTTAATTAAAAGGCTTCAGGCAATCCTTATGGTTTAGAAAGTACAAGGTCCTAGTGAATGTGGTTTAATATGTCATGGATCAAGTTCTGGGGTCATCATCTAAACATCCTAAGGAGATCTTTGTATACTCCACACTGATTTCAATGACAAATCTCCTTTGTTGAGTCTTAGTACTGAATTCCTCAAAGTGCAGTGTCATTGTGTGTGGTTTAACTAATTTTAAAAAACACTCAAAGAGATCTTAAAGATCATCTTGTTCATAGAACACAGAATGTTAGAACAAGGGGCTCAAGAAGGAATTTAGGTGAAACTCTTCCCTCATCCTACAGAAGAAAAACTTTTTTTCTTAAATGAGGAAGTTGAAGCCAAGAGAAATTGAGTTGGTCTTTAAGTTCTAGAGGTAGAACCAGGGCTAGATCCTGTTTTTTCCTCCTAATCCAGTGCTCTTTAATTATATCTTACTCTTATAAAATGGTTTCCAAATGCCTAGATCTTAATTCCAGAATGGTGCTTTACTTTGATAAAGAGAATGTGGCTGGCCCGCATCTTTTAGAATATAATTTTAATATGTAAATTATGGAGACAAGATTTAGCCTATGGCATATTTAAATCAGCAAGCCATCCTATAATGGGTTTCATCTGCATTTAAATTATTTTCCTTCAGAGATTTTTGAAGTTGGTTTTGAATAAATGGCTTGTATTTATTGTTATATTAAGCCAGAGTTCTTTTTGGTTAAATTTAAAAGGAGTCTTTTAATGTCTGCAGAATCTCCTGACATCCTAGTCTACTATTGGTAAATAAAGCTATATTTGCATTTAAAACAAACAGAAAATTGGAGAACAGGGTGATTTCTTCCCCTCAAACAATTGTGTCTTCTCAATGGGTTAACCTTACGAGATACTTTAAATTTGGGGTTAGAAGACAATTGACAACTGGCAATTCCAATTGTGGAAAAAACCATATGTTTTTGAGTTATACATATTCTGATTTTATAGTATGCCGTTAATGTGATAATAATTGGAAGGAATATTGTGCTCCAGGGTGCATTTCAGTTTCTCAGCACTAGATGTCACTGGAGATGGAAGAACCAGCCCTCCTCCCGTCTTTTAATTCCAAGGTCCTTGGTAGTGAATTTGTCTGAAAGGACTTGGCAGGTATTGCTAAGTGTACTAGGGCCTGGGTACTGATTTCTGGATGCTGAATCTGAGAGGTAAATGGTGAAGAATTCAGTAGAAGAAACGTCTTCTTGCAGCCACCTTGAGAATTGATGCTGAAAGATGTAAATATGTCCCCTCACGTTTTTGGAGGTTCTTTTCTCACTTTAAAAAAAAAATTTATTTATTTTATTTTTTAATTTTTGGCTGCGTTGGGTCTTAGTTGCTGCGCAGGGGCTTTCTCTAGTTGCGGCAAGCCGGGGCCACTCTTCATTGCAGTGCGTGGGCTTCTCATGGTGGCTTCTCTTGTTGCAGAGCATGGGCTCCAGTTGTGCGGGCTTCAGTAGTTGTGGCACGTGGGCTCAGTAGTTGTGGCTCGTGGGCTCTAGAGCGCAGGCTCAGTAGTTGTGGCTCACGGGCTTAGTTTCTCTGTGGCATGTTGGATCTTCCCGGATCAGGGCTTGAACCCGTGTCCCCTGCATTGGCAGGCGGATTCCTAACCACTGAGCCACCAGGGAAGTCCTCTTTTCTCAGTTTTTAAAATACTTTTTTCCAAAGTTGCCTCAAATACCTGGGTAATATCTTACAGGTAAAATATTTTTCTAAATCTGGGTGTTAGGTGGTCATTTTGATTAGCTTGCATTAGAAAGCGTTGTCATTTATTAGTATTTATTTATTTGTTTGCTTATATTTGCCCCTTAAAAGACTTTTCTTCTTTTACCTCGAGTTTTCCTCATTTTCAGCTCTAGAAGTTCTTAAGAAAATGAAAACCTACAACTCCTCGCTTATCTTTTTATCGTCAGTCGTAGGTTTGATCATATTTACTCTAGGAAAGTAACCTTGACGCTTGGTATAGTGGACGCAGCTTTCTCTTCCTTGGTTTCTGCTGGTTTGTGGAGCCAAGAACCTTGATAGATAATCAGAAGGAATTTTCTCCCAGCTCATTCCTTATTTTTGTAGAAACAGGGAGAAGGAGGTATTGCCATCCTTAGTGGCTGAGAGACAGCAGAGAATAACAGTTAAGGACTTGAACTCTGGAACCCGACTGCGTGGAATCCAGTGCCAGCCCTGCCAGTTGCTGGCTGTGTGACCTTGGGCACCTCACAGTGCTTCAGCTTCCTCGTCTGTGAAAGGGAGATAACAGTACCTGTCTCATCGGGTTGTTATGAGGATTAAATAAGGTTTTTGTGAAAGCATTGAAAGCAGTGCTCGGCAAATAATGTTCTTAGGGCTTGTTAAATAAAGAACTTTAGTTTCAGGCACTCTGTGGGCACTTTTATAAATGCTAAATAATCTAAAGTATATCCAGTTTAGCTAGGGAGGGAAGAAGAAAAATCTTTTTTTCTCTTAGAAAAGAACTAGGGACAAACTGTGATGGCCTTGTTGTCACTTTGTCCATTCATTGGACATTTGTGAACACCTGCTTGGTGAGAGAGATTGTGTGATCGTGAATAAGACACTTTCCATCTGGTGGGGAAGCCCAACTTGAAACAAAGAATGAAATAAATTGTTGTAGTTCTCGGTTAATTAAGAGTTAACCGTATCAGGGATGCATTTGGCTGCAGATAACAGCACCCGGAGTGTAGAGGAAAGGTGCCCTAAGCCAGTTAAGGGTTGTCCTTTCTCCCCTCGTTGGACGAGAACTGCACAGCTGGGCTGCTGGTGGCAAGGGTTCAGTGGTTCGCCCAGAGCTGAGGTCTGTGTAATTCCCTTGGTCTTCTCTCTCAGTGGTTTCAAGACAGTTTCTGCAACCACGTAATCGCATGTGCGATTTAGTCAAGAGGCCTGGGAAGGGCAATGGGGCATATGTTAGCAGAGTTTATCCCCGTTTTCAGCCCTGCTCAACAGCTTTGGCTTATATCTCATCGTGGAGCTGTGCTGCATGGCCCCTTCTGGCTGCAAGGAAGGCTGGCAATGGTTTCTTCAGCTGGTACCCCTGCTGTCCCTAACAAAAGTGGGGTTTTGTTCCGGAGGAAGAAAGGGAAAACAGAAGGCGGTTTTGACTGAAGGCACTTGCTACGTGCCGGCCACTGTTCGAAGCACTGTGTTCTGAGGATGGCTGTTTGGCTCTAAACCAGATGTCCTTTTTCAGTTTTGTGTCCAGAATTTGCGAAAACCTGTAGCCTAAATGGATTCCTTAGAACAAAAGTGCTTTTTTATTCTTTTTAGGTTGCCTTTTGCTATTAAAATAGTGAAAAGTTTCCTGCTAAAACCCTGTTGTCTTAGAAGATAGTTGCATTCTGAAAAATGAGTGATGTGTAGTTTCTCAGAACCTGGATTCATCTCTGTCTATCGAGTATTGATATTCAGTTATGGTTAGGTTCTGAGGTTGGCCCTCCAAAGTCTGTTTAGCTCAGGGAACGAGGTAGCAATTCATTGGAGTCTTGTAACAGTCCTGCCATGTGGATGCTCTTTGTCCTATGACAGGAAATGGGGACTGGAGTCGATAAGGAACTTGTCACACAGCTAATAAGTGACCAGGCCGGCCAGAAATCAGTCTTAGGATTGGTGGAGACACGAAGGAGGGCTTGGTCAACAGGTCAAGCCTTCTGGAAGATGGCAGTGAGGATGCCAGAAAGGGTTCAGAGAGGAGTTGACCTTGTAGCCAGCGTAGAACTGAGTCGCTGTCGGGAGTCCTGGGTTGGGGTGATAAACGCTTTCTGGTGGCCGGAGCTCAGAGGAAGCCGTTACCCTGGGGAATCGGGGCTTTCAGGGAAACTGAGTAGGCTTGGAGCAAGGGGGTTGGGGGTATGGGGGTGCCAAGGCTGGAGAAAGAGCACGTGTCAGATCATGGTGGACTGAATTTCCCCCTTTAAAACTCTCACAGCTTCATTATTGCTTCAGGAAAAATACTCAGAGCTCATTTCAATTCTGAACATATATTCTGAAGACATTTTTCCAGTTTAGCTTCATTATCCGAACCATCACTGTGTCTTTTGAAGTATCTAAGTAGTATATTGAAATCTCTTATTCATTTCTCTCATTTCACATTGAATTAATGGCATAGAATATTCAAAATGGATGGGGCCTTAGAGCCAGTCTTCTCCAACCTTTCTGTACCATGGTTGGGAGCGTCTGGCACCTGAACACAGGGAATCAGTGTCCGAGTTTAGGTCAGAAGATAATAATCCGGTTATCCAGCGCACCTTCCACCCGAGCAGTATTTCCTGATGCGTTTTTCCCTGGTCCCCGTGTATGTCCCTTGCAGGACACTGATGTTTGGTTAATTATTTGCAGTTATGTATTTAACAAGTGTCCTCCCTGGCTTCTGGTTCTACTCCTTAGTTGAGTTCTTGACACAAAAGCAGACACTCAGGAGCTGTTTGTTGATAGACTGCTCCAGTGTTGATGAGGTTCCTTGAGAGAGAGAAAAACCCTTGTTCAAATAAGTCTGGGCAATACTGGATTAAACAAAATTAAACAGGCTTGCTTATAGCAGTTTGGGAGAGCCTTGTGTCTGTGGCTCTAAGGAGGGGCTGCTCACTTCAGACTCACTGTGTTCTGAGGATGGCTGTTTGGCTCTAAGCCAGAAGTCCTTCTTCAGCTTTGTGTGCAGAATTTGCAAAATCCTGTAGCCTAAATGGATTCCTTAGAACAAAATCGCTTTTTTATTCTTTTCAGGTTGCCTTTTGGTCTTTTGCTATTAAAATGGTGAAAAGTTTTCTGCTAAAACCCTGTTGTCTTAGAAGATAGTTGCATTCTGAAAAATGAGTGATGTGTAGTTTCTCAGAACCTGGACTCATCTCTGTCTATCGAGTATTGATATTCAGTTGCAGTTGGGTTCTAAGGTTGGCCCTCCAAAGTCTGTTTAGCTCAGGGAGCGAGGTGCCAAGATGCTGACTTAGCCAGTCCTTAGGGGATCAGTGTGGTGACGGCACATTGAATACAGCAGCGGCCGAGTCAGTGGACTGGGGGCCAGTCGGCTGAGAGATTCTGGCTCCATCCAGAGTGTCAAGAGCAAATGGCGTGACGTTATCATGGGAATGGTGGTGATACTGCGGAACCCGTCATATGATGGGATTCAGGAAATGTTTCCCTAGAGTGTGCGGGAGTCCCTCCGTTCCAGAGATTGGCTTTGGCCCTTTACCTTTGTACCAGTGCTTATGTAACATTAGGGTTACGTCATCCTCCCAGCTCCCACTCAGTAGAGCTCGGTGGTTTAGAGCATCTGCTCTGAGCCAGTGAGTTTGGGGTTGAACTCTGGCTTGGCCACTTGGGACTTTGGCCAATTACTTAATCTTGATAAGCCTCAGCTTCCTCCTTAAAATGGGGATAATAATCATTTTTACCTCACTGGACTAAAACATGTAAAGAGGTAATCTGTACAACTGCTTTGCACAGTGTCTACAAGAGAGGTTGGCGAATTTCCTGTAAAGAACCAGATAGTGAATATTTTAGGAACCGTATGCATATTACTAAGTGAAAGAAGCCAATCTGAAGACTACATACTATAAGATTCCAACTATATGGCCTCTGGAAAAGGTAAAACTATGGAGACAGTGAAAAGATCAGTGGTTGTCAGAGGTTAAGTTGGGGGGAAGGAAGGATGAACATGCAGAACACAGAAGGTTTTTAGGGCAGTGAAGCTGTTCTACGATGGGACACACATCAAAGGCCATAGAATGTACAACACCAAGAGTGCAGATAGTTTTTCGCAGTCGTGGCTGATCCTCTAATTCTCTTGACATTGTCTTTCCTAGAGCAGAGGTTTTTCATTTTAATGAAGCCCAGCTTGGCGATGATTTCTTTCATTGATTTTGCCTTTGGTGTTGTATCTAAAAAGTTATCACCACGCCAGAAGTCATCTAGGGTTTATCCCATTTTGTCTTCTAGGAGTTTAATAGTTTTGTGTTTTACTTTTAGATCTGTGATCCATTTTGGGTTAATTTTTGTGAAAGATTCCTGTACGCTGTCTACTTTCTCTGTTGAAGCCCTTAGCTTATTTTTTAAAAAATTTATTTTATTGAAGTATAGTTGATTTACGACGTTAATTTCTGCTCTACAGCAAAGTGATTCAGTTATAGATATATACTTTCTTTTTCACATTCTTTTCCATTATGGTTTATTACAGGATGCTGAATATAGTTCCCTGTGCTATACAGTAGGACCTTGTTGTTTATCCAACCTATATATACTAATTTGCATCTGCTGATCCCAAACTCCCAATCTTTCATTCCCCCCCCCACCCCACCTTGGCAACCACAAGTCTGTTCTCTATGTCTGTGAGTCTGTTTCTGTATCATAGATAAGTTCATTTGTGTCATATTTTAGATTCCACATGTAAGTGATATCATATGGTATTTGTCTCTTTCTGACTTACTTCCCTTGGTATGATAATCTCTACGTCCATCCATATTGCTGCAAATAAAGCCCTTAGCTTATTAATCATAGTTTAAAAAAAGTCTTAGTTTGGTAATTCCAGCTTCCCTGCCATGTGTGACTCTGGTTCTGAAGCTTTTTCAGCTTTTCAGACTGCTTTTGTTTTTTTGCATGCCTTGTAATTTTTAGCTGGAAGGTGGGCATGAGGGACTGTGAGGGGAGCTTTAATAAATCGGCCTGTGAAATGTAGTGGTGAGGTTTGGGGAGGGGGGGAGCATTCTGTAGTCCTGTGATTAGGTCTTAGCTTCTGGTGGGCCTGTTCCCCTGGACTGTGAACTTCACAGTGCTTCTCAGTCGTCCCCGTGTCCCCATGGGTGGGACAGGGTGGCTGGAGGGGGCTGGAGTTGGGTATTTCTCTTCCCCCAGGTAGGTGAGGCTCTGGTAAAATAGTTTCTCCTGAGGGCAGGGCTTGTTAAGATAAAGATACAGATGTAGAGAATGGACTTGAGGACCCGGGGAGGGGGAAGGGTAAGCTGGGACAAAGTGAGAGAGTGGCATGGACATATATACACTACCAAATGTGAAATAGATAGCTAGTGGGAAGCAGCTGCATAGCACAGGGAGATCAGCTTGGTGCTTTGTGACCACCTAGAGGGATGGGATAGGGAGGGTGGGAGGGAGATGCAAGAGGGAGGGGATATGGGGATATATGTATGCGTATAGCTGATTCACTTTGTTATAAAGCAGAAACTAACACACCATTGTAAAGCAATTATACTCCAATAAAGATGTTAAAAAAAAATGAAGTTAATCATCCAAAAAAAAAAAAAAAAAAAAAGAACAGAGGGCTCTGGCATATGTAAAAATGGCTACGTTCCCCACCTTCTTCTGGAAGCACGAGGGAATCTTTCTCTGATATTCTCTGTGAGGATCTGGGGGAGCTCCTGGAGAAGATCTCACAGAGGCTTGGGGACTCCCCCCCTCCCCCCTCCCCCCCATGGCTGGGGCTCCCTGGAGTTTTTAACCATCAGACCTGTCCACTCTGAGCCTCCACCAATTTGTCAAATTACCGTTTAGGTTTTCCTACCCTGGCACCTTCTCTTGGGTTTCTGCTCCAGTAAGTTGTAATCATCTGTATCTGACTGTCTCTCCAATTTGGGGGCAGCAGTTTGCCCTGTGACCTCACTTCTCTGACAGATCTAAGAAGAGTTGTTGGTTTTCAGGTTTTTTTTTTTCCCCAGCCTTTTACTTATAGTTAGGACAGTGTGACTTTTAAACTACCTACATAGTGGACTAGAAACCAGAAGTTAGCTCTTTTTTTCTTTGAAATTAATACCAGAATGGGATCCTCATTCAAGCCCTCATCTGTGTTTAGTCATGTTTTGCCCATTGTAATAATTTATATTTTTGTTACAAAGCTATAGTAATCAAAATAGTATGGTTCTGGCATATAAACAGACATATAGACCAATGGAACAGAATTAAGAGCTCAGAAATAAGCCCATGCATATTCGATCAACTAATATTTGACGAGGGATCCAAGAATATTGAATGGGGAAAGAGTAGTCTCTTCAATAAAAATGGTGCTGAGAAAACTGGACATAAAAGAATGAAATTAGATGCCGTCTTTCACCACTTACAAAAATTAGCTCGAAATTAAAAGACTTAAATGTAAGACCCAACACTGTAATATTATTATAGGAAAACATAGGGAGAAAGCTTCTTGACCTTGGTCTTGGCAATGATCTTTTGGAAATGACACTGATATCAAAAGTGCAAGCAATAAAAGCAAAAATAAACAAGTGGGACTATATTAAACTAAAAAGCTTCTACATGGCAAAGGAAACAACAGAATGAAAAGGCAGCCTGCAGAATGGGAGAAAATAATTGCAAACCAGCTATCTGATAGTAGGTTAATACTGTTAAAAAACAAGCAATCTGATTAAAAAATGGACAGAAGACCTGAATAGACATTTTTCCAAAGAAGACTTACAGATGGCCAACAGGTACATGAAAAGATGCACAGCATCACTAATCATTAGGGAAATGCAAATCAAAACCACAATGAGCTATCATCTCACACCTGTCAGAATGACTCTTATTAAAAAGATGAGGTAACAAGCGTTGGCAAGGATGTGGAGAAAAGGGAACCCTTTTGCACTGTTGATGGGAATGTAAATTGGTGCAGCCACTATGGAACACAGTATGGAGGTTCCTCAAAAAATTAAAAATAGAACTACCATATGATCCAGCAATTCCATTTCTGGGTATATATTTGAAGGAAATAAAATCACTATCTGGAAGAGATATCTGCATCCCCATGTTCACTGCAGCATTATTTACAATAGCCAAGACATGGAAATAACCTAAGTGTCCACTTATGGATGAATGGATAAAGAAGCTGTGAGATATATATCTGTATAATAGAATATTATTCAGCCATTAAGAGGAAGGAAATCCTGTCTTTTGCACAAGGCGATGGACCTTGAGGGCATTATGCTAAGTGAAGTAAGTGAGACTGAGAAAGACAAATACTGTATGATCTCACTTACATGTGGAATCTAAAAAAGCTGAACTCATAGAAATTGAGAGTAGAAGGATGGTTGCCAGGGGCTGGGGGGTGAGGGAAATAGGGAGATGCTGGTCAAAGGGTGCAAACTTCCAGTTATAAGACGAATCAGTTCTGGGATCTAATGTGCAGCATGGTGACTATAGTTAGTATTGTGTCATATACTTGCAGGTTGTTAAGAGAGTAATAGATCTTGAATGTCGTCACCATACACATCCAAGAAGGTGACTGTGAGGGGATAGAGGTGTTAACTAACCTTATTGTGGTAATCGTTTTGTAATACGTATGGGTATCAGATCGTCACGTTGTACACCTTAAACTTACATATGTTAGATGTCAGCAGTATCTCAATAAAGTTGGAAAGCATAATTTATATATCAGTATAAATAAGCCAAACAAACTTCACTTAAAACTGCTGTATTACCTACCAGCCCTGCATGCCTGAGATGTGTGGTAGTGAGACCTCCTGCTTTGTATTTGGGTCACTGTTTTATCGTGTGTTTAACAAGCACTCGTGCTGCCCCTAGGGTGCTCTGGGCAGGGTGCTGGACCCTGGGGCTGTGGAGCAAGACAGATCTGGTCTCCACTGCCACAGAGCTTCCATCATTCTGATTTTCCTACACATTTCTTAAGTTCAAGAGAAAAAGAGAGAAGTACAGGAGGAGGGATTTCACTGTCTGGTCACTAAGAATCCAATTTAGAATTTTTTTAAGTGAGAGAAAAGAGAGGTCCATTTTGCTCAACCTTGGCTATGTAGACCTTAATATGTGATGGGGTTAAATAAATGTTCTGCACAGAAAAAATGTGTGTGTTGGATTCTTATTGGAAGACTTAGTAGTGATTTTTTCCTTTCATCTTTGGTTGTTAAATTAGTTAACATAATTCACATAGAGAGTGCATACGCATACGTGCTTCTGTATAGGAATGTGTATGTATGGATACGAGGCCACGTGTTTTAAATTAACACATACGAAAATGATTTAAAATAAATAATGCAGGGGCCCACTGACATAGCCGCCCACAACACTTCAGAGGTGTGTGGAAGGCTTCACAGGTGGAGGGCAGAGGCTGTGTGATGGGCTGGGATTGTCTGACCACCTCCCACGGTGGGAGAGGCTGTGCAGCTCAAGGAATCCTTTCTGTTAAAGAACCTCTTGACTTCCCATTCATTACGGTTAAATACCAGTGCAGTCCCCAGCTCTGCGTGGAATCAGTTTGTTCTGGTTTTATCTCGAGGCAGAGAATACACTAGAGTGAATAATTACTTAAAATCCTTTCTTGTCCCAGTGTTCAGCATTTCTTTCTTCTAGGGGCTGGAAATGCTTCTCCAGGTATGCATTCATTTTCTTGAGGCCACTTTTGCAGCAGAGCAAGAGTCCCGGTTTCCTCCACATTTATTTTTAAATGGATGGAAACCTGCATGATGGTTTCTCAAAGGTCACTCCTAGAATTCATGGTGATTAGGAACTCACCTCCTGGCCTCTCTTCATATGGTCCAAAGTTCAGCCCATCTGCTCCCTTGTGTCTGATAAATGTTCGGCTGGAACAGGTTCTCAAAGAGCAAGGAATTGCTCTCAAACCTTTGGCAAATGTCATTTTATTTCATTTTGAAAATCAACACTTTTTGCATGACTATTGTTTGCCATTGCGGTAGGCGGTTGGGAAACAAGTATGAAAGAGTAAACAAAGGAATTCAGAGTCCAGTTTATTTGAAGAACTTACCAGTGGGGGCCAGGGTGCCAGAGAGGAATGATTTGAGCCTGGAGGGCACGCCTGTCCCAAGCTGCAGCCATGCTGGGAACCAGAGGGCAGGGGCCCTCTCACTCTGCACTTGCACACCTGCTCAAGGAATTCTGTAAAGCTGTGCGTTCCTTGAATATTTGTAAGTTGGTATCTGTGTTTTGTTATATATTTAACATCTGCACAAGATGGAATTTTTGGTGGAGATCAAATATTGACATTTTAAAATAAAATCACTCTTTCAAATGAATCCAGTGAAATGTAAAACCAGAGGGATTCAATATCCACCGTCATCAGTGTAAAAATAAATTAAATGTCTCTTTTTCACTGTTGAAAATTTTACATCGTTCTCTTTTTTCCTTGAGCTTGTATATCCAGTTTGCCCTACAGAAGTTTTTCCTAGTTTAATATATTTTTGTGCTTGGAAGTTTTTTCTTTGATCGTCTTATCATAATCCCTTATAATAAAACCATGCAAATAAATTTAAATGTAATTAAGAATACTTCCTATAACCATGAGGCTGTGATTATTAAGGAAATTTCTTCCAGAGTGAGTACCATCATAATTATTTGTGGTACATACTTTATCAAAGCAGCAGAAGCGTACATTTTGATAACTGATTATTAAACATTAAAAGTGCTATTAGAGATGTGTCATTTAACAAAATGTATGGGACTTTCCCCTCAGGCTGTTCACAGGGACATTGACAGGGGGGCACAGATTTACTCTTGATTTCCACGTAGTTGAGTTGATGGGAGTGGAAGGAGAGCTACTTCAGTCATGTCCTTTAATTCTTCAGAATGGTTTTAGGAGATGAGCAGAAAGTCACGTGCTGATCTCTTAACCAATAATCATTAACACTCTGTGTGCTGATGAGCTGAGACTTGCTCCTCCTTCCGTTTTGTTGAAAGTTAAGAATTGGAGCCCACCTGACTGCCACAAAGGTTTTGTCACCCAGTCATTGGAACCATCCACTTTCTCAGTTTCTGGAAAGTTTACCAAAATGGCTTTACCCCAACTTATCAGACAGCTGTCAATCATGCCTGTTATTTTTTCACTTTAAAAGGCACCTTTTAAAATTCCATATACTCTGGAAAGGCTGAGAATGCATTTTTATATTATTGGCTTTAAATGTATTTTTGTCTCTATGTAGTGTGTGTGGTGAAAACCATGGAGCTGTAGAATTATTGTCATTTCAGTTAGAAAATACAGGCTTTTAGTTTAAAAACATCTAACTTCATTCTTCTGTTCATGTTAATATGTTTCTCTGGTATCTCCATCATTTCCATTTCCCAATTCTAAGATGATAGTTAAGAGGGGGGAACTGGGGACAGTGCCTTTGCCAGCTTGAAATAGGGAGACTGTCTTCAACACGTCCTATCCGTCTACTTGCCTTGTTGTCAAGACACTCTGATATATCTGAATCCAGAGCGTCCCAACACGGACCTCAATACCCAGAGTCTGTCACCACGTTTGCCCTTAATAGAAATATGTGCCAGAAGAGAAAGGCAAGAAGTCCTATAATATGGCTTGATGGCGGAGGCTTGGGTTTAAACCAAATATTGAAAATTTCCTTTGTTTGGCACCTTGAGTGCACTGTAGAGAAGTCAGGATGGATAACAGGTATGTCTTGCTGGTGTAAAATGGAAGAAGAGCAGTTGTGATAAGGAGGTGGGAGAGAAGAGGGGAATTGGGGTGCTTTGCAGGCACCTTCTCAGGCAGATCCATGTTGGAAAAATGCACAAGTGGAAATCAGAGACCTGGAGATGGATCCCCTTAAATCTATCCATGCTTAATATCTTCTGGAAGTTTCCATTCTTAGAAAACTTCCAGTTTGAGACTTATGCTTTTGCACAGTACTTCTCAGATACCCACTTTGCGCTAGTAGGCCAGAAACTTACTAAAAATCCATGTCTTTTCTGTAATTCTTCTGAGCATATGGTACACAATTCTGCGGGGTTTTGTTTTCATACTTAACAGTTACTTGTTAGTAACTTATTAGGTCATTAAAACTTGGTATTTATAAGGGTAAATTGGGAATTACTGGTCAGTATTCCATTGAGATCTGTAATTTTCAGGAAGAGCTCTGTTGTCATCGTTCAATTGGGTGATTGAGTTGGGTGGTGGTTTTCAATCATTGATATCCTTGGGATTTTTTTTATGTATAAAAAAGACTGGATTTTTTGTGATCAATATACTTTGTTATGTGTGTTTAATCTTTTCAGGTATAGTGATGGATAAAATGGGGCTGTTTATTTTAAGCAGAGGTGACATGATTTTGTTTCCGATTTTTTGATTTCTTTTTCCACGGAAAGAGGAACCAATGGGTTTCCTAAGTTTTGGATTCTTTATTCTAAGTGAGTTAAAGAAGAAAAAAGGTTGGAAAACTACTCAAAGGATGCAGATTCTGTATCTTTCTCATTGTTAATTTTGTATATTTATATTTTTCCTCTTGTTAGATGTATTAAAGGTTTGCCTTTCTTTTATTCTTCTGTGTGTACCTTCAAGTCTTGTGGTTTATCTTTTGTTTTCAAAATATTAATTTCTGCTTATGTCTTATTTCCTTATTCTCTTTCTTTGATATTTAAACATTTTTGTTTATTTTACACCCTTGTAGAAAAATGAAATCATATAAGGCTGTACATTTTCCTTTGAGTATAACTTTGGCAGCATCCTCTACATTTTGATACGTAATTTTATATCTTTGTATAGGTTTTTTTAAATTACAGTTTTATTTTCTTCATTATTGCAATAGATATTTAGGAGAATGTTTGTTTTTAAAATTTCCATGAGTTGGGATTTTAATTTCAGTTTATTGATTTATCATTATGCTATCTTTTCAAGGTCTACTTCTTTCTATCTTTCTCTCTGTATCTAGCTATATTTAGATTAAACATATTGCTTTTTCTGATCTTTATTGCTTCCCATCAGTGCATTTGACCACTGGTTACCTCTTTCCTCTCCATTTTGATTTATCTCTTGGATGAATAGAGGTACCATCCCTGGCATGTTCGTGGCTTTTGCATGTAAATGATAGCTAGATTGTCTGTAGGACTCATGATGTTTTTATTAAAGCTTAAAGGTGTGCTCTGTTTTCTTCCAAATCCTGGAGTTGAGAAATCTTAGACCATTTTTGCTACTTGAAGCCAACCTGCATTTAATTTTTATTTGTACTTCTTTGTGGCATTTTCTATTTATCTCAATAGCATATGACCATGAGATATGCAAGTATTGGCCACTTCTGTCTCATTCTGTCTGGATTGATAGCAAAAACCACTTGAAATGTCCATTGTATAGATATTGCCTCCCCCACCCCCGCTCCAGTGCTACTCCTTATTTTCTCCATTTTTATACTTATTATTCTTTTAAACTAGGCGTTTGTGAGAGGAGAGGTGAGACAGATGAATCTGACAGCTACCCAGGAGGTAGCTGAGCACTGAAACAGAGTGGGGCCTTTGAGCACAGGTCAAAAGTCAAAGAAAGGCAGGAAAGGGTTTGAAATGTGTTAGAAACTTACACTCAAATGAGAGACCCTTCAGTGCACACATTAAGAAGGATTATTGTGTTTCCCAGCCCGCAGGAGATTAGCCAAAAAGCAAATTAGAAGTGGGATAGGAGCTGTGAGGAGCCAGACCCAGAGAGCAGGGATAAATGACAACCTGTTGATTTTAAAAGACACAGAATAATTTCAACAAATCTAAGCACTCTGATGGCTCGTTGGTTTAGGATGAAAGCAGCCTCCGCACTGTCTTCAGATGCTCCAACTGAAGGCACAGACTAAGTTCTGTTACAGTTGAGTCACCTGAGGTTATAATGATGACTCAGAGAGTCCCAGTGTACTGGATGCCAGTGTACTCAAGAGCCAGCAAAATGTGCTGTTCCTTTTAGGAAACTTCCCTTGAATGTAGTTCCAGTTTAGAAAATGGTTTAGAACTTTTTGAAAGAAGGCGTGGACTTTTAGGAAAATTCTTCAGAGGACACCTGACGCCCACCCCCAGCCACAGAGTTGGTTAAATATGATGTTAGTGGATAGTTGTTTTTTTTTAATTCTATTTATTTATTTTTGGCTGTGTTGGGTCTTCGTTTCTGTGCGAGGGCTTTCTCTAATTGCGGCAAGTGGGGGCCACTCTTCATCGCGGCGCGCGGGCCTTTCACTATCGCGGCCTCTCTTGTTGCGGAGCACAGGCTCCAGACGCACAGGCTCAGTAATTGTGGCTCACGGGCCTAGTTGCTCCACGGCATGTGGGATCTTCCCAGACCAGGGCTTGAACCCGTGTCCCTTGCACTGGCAGGCAGATTCTCAACCACTGCGCCACCAGGGAAGCCCAGTGGATAGTTTTTATATTTTAGTTTTTGACCTAAAACAAATAGGCTGCCAGTTATTTCTCCAGCAAAGATGAGTTTATTTGGGGTCAACAAAGAATTGCAGTTTGGGGTTGTCACCACAGCAAGCTTCCTGCAGGTTCCTGCACGGCAAGGAGAGAACCCTTTTAAAGAGGGGTTAGTATAGTGGCTTTTGATTGGCTGGGTTGTGACAGTCATTGGCTGACTCTAGAAGAGGAAGTCTTTTTTCTTTCTGTTGGCCTCTGCTTTCCTTGTAGGGCATGAGAGCTCCCCCTTCTGGACTCCAGATTCTTATTTTAACTGAGGTTTCTGTTCATTAATTTTTACAATGTCTGTGTCATCTCCCTACAATTGAAAGCTTCTTGAGGTCAGGCACTACATTCCATGCTTCTCTGTATTACTCAGGGTAGGTAATCAATAAATGTTTGTCCACGATAGTCTTGGTGATGAGGGCGTAATTTTCAAAAGTCAGCAATACCTCTATGCCTGTAATTAAATTTATAGTAATTTAGTTTGGCAAGAAATCATGACTCCAGGCACTTGTTAAAAAAATTATAATCATATAAGCATTAGAGTTGGTGAATGGGGAATTGGTGTTTGCTTAGTAGGAGTTCTAAAAAGATATCCAATTTGATTTATTTTCATTGTTAAAAGAAAGCCGACTGGATATTAGTTATGTTTCATCCGGAAGTGAACGAAAATGCCTTTTAGAATAGTACGAAAACGAATACCTTCCATTTATATTGTGCCTTTCTTCCAAAAAATTCAAAGCACTTTCCTGTGTCTAATTAATCTTCTTTTCTGCAGAGTGGTTATTGGGGTGTGGAGCGTGTGTGTGTGTACACATTTGTACGTGGATTTCCTCCCTTCCTCCTTTTCCTCTTTTCTCCCTTCCTCCCTCTAAACCTGCCTTCCTTCCTTTGCTTTTCATTCCACCTAATGTAAGCTCTTTTCTGAATCTAATCGTGGCTAGAACTCGACATTTTGTTAAGCCTGATATTTCAAACAGTTGCATATCATTTTTAGAATATTAAGCCGCATTTATTCATAAAGACAGAGTTTTCTGGAAAAAAATACAGCATATGTTTGTTTCCCATACACATCAGACAGTTAATCAAAAATTGATATCAGAGAAGCTGTTCGAACATGAGTTACAGCAGTGGCTTCCTGTTTTGACTCTTCTAATAGAATTTGATTTCTTAATAATTGCTTTTATTTTCATGTCCACCGTTGGGTGAGCAATTGCCTAGGTGGCAAAAGCACGTAATTGGTAGGAAAAGTGAGAACTGTGAGAAGGTGAGGTATTCCTAATTTACGTTTTCTCTTATATCGAGCAACCATATTTTCTATCACCTTTGTTTCTTTGCCAGACTTGCTCATTTGGACCATTGTTTATGCTGCTTCTGTCATTTTCTTTAATTGATATTCATCTTCAGCAGCCATCAATGCGTCTGTGGATGGTCCTCACAGCAGCTGCATTTGGGCAGGAAAGTGGCTCACAGCAAAACTACGTGGTTTTGATCTGGGTTGTGGCAGAATCTTTAATGGGTTTCTTGATGGATTAAAGTAGAAGGGCCTATAAAAAGAAACGAAATTGAGTTATTTGTAGTGAGGTGGATGGACCTAGAGTCTATCATACAGAGTGAAGTAAGTCAGAAAGAGAAAAACAAATACCGTATGCTAACACATATATATGGAATCTAAAAAACAAAAAAATGGTCATCAAGAACCTAGGGGCAAGACAGGAATAAAGATGCACACCTACTAGAGAATGGACCTGAGGATATGGGAGGGGGAGGGGTAAGCTGGAACAACGTGAGAGAGTGGCATGGACATATATACACTACCAAATGTAAAATAGATAGCTAGTGGGAAGCAACCGCATAGCACAGGGAGATCAGCTCCGTGCCTTGTGACCACCTAGAGGGGTGGGATAGGGAGGGTGGGAGGGAGGGAGATGCAAGAGAGAAGAGATATGGGGATATATGTATATGTATAACTGATTCACTTTGTTATAAAGCAGAAACTAACACACCATTGTAAAGCAATTATACTCCAATAAAGATGTTAAAAAAAACAGAGAAAAGAAAAAACACATGACATTCAAAGGAGCAACAATGAGACCAACAACTGACTTTTCAACAGGAACAATAGAAGCCAGAAGACAATGAAATAGGAAGGAAACTGCTTAATCTGCAGGAAAGGAGTATCTATTAAAAACCTGCAGCAGAGAAAACTTGCACAAGCCTCTTAGATAGCCTCATCCAACAGAGGGCACACAGCAGAAGCAAGAAGAACTACAGTCCTGCAGCCTGTGGAACAAAAACCACATTCACAGAAAGATAGACAAGATGAAAAGGCAGAGGGCTACGTACCAGATGAAGGAACAAGATAAAACCCCAGAAAAACAACCAAATGAAGTGGAGATAGGCAACCTTCCAGAAAAAGAATTCAGAATAATGATAGTGAAGATGATCCAGGACCTCAGAAAAAGAATGGAGGCAAAGATCGAGAAGATGCAAGAAATGTTTAACACAGACATAGAAGAATTAAAGAACAAATAAACAGAGATGAACAATACGATAACTGAAAAGAAAACTACACAAGAAGGAATCAGTAGTAGAATAACTGAGGCAGAAGAACGGAGAAGTGACCTGGAAGACAGAATGGTGGAATTCACTGCTGTGGAACCGAATAAAGAAAAAAGAATGAAAAGAAATGAAGACAGCCTAACATACCTCTGGGACAACATTAAATGCAACAACGTTCGCAGTATAGGGGTCCCAGAAGGAGAAGAGACAGAGAAAGGACCAGAGAAAATATTTGAAGAGATTATAGTCGAAAACTTCCCTAATATGGGAAAGGAAATAGTCACCCAGGTCCAGGAAGCGCAGAGAGTCCCATACAGGATAAACCCAAGGAGAAACACGCTGAGACACATGGAAATCAAATTGGCAAAAATTAAAGACAAAGAAAAATTATTGAAAGCAGCAAGGAAAAAACGACAAATAACATACAAGGGAACTCCCATAAGGTTAACAGCTGATTTCTCAGCAGAAACTCTACAAGCCGGAAGGGAGTGGCATGATATACTTAAAGTGATGAAAGGGAAGAACCTACAACCAAGATTACTCTACCCAGCAAGGATCTCATTCAGATTTGATGGAGAAATCAAAAGCTTTACAGACAAGCAAAAGCTAAGAGAATTCAGCACCACCAAACCAGCTCTACAACAAATGCTAAAGGAACTTCTCTAAGTGGGAAACACAAGAGAAGAAATGGACCTACAAAAACAAACCCAAAACAATTAAGAAAATGGTCATAGGAACATACGTATTGATAATTACCTTAAATGTGAATGGATTAAATGCTCCAACTAAAAGACACAGGCTTGCTGAATGGATACAAAAACAAGACCCATATATATGATGTCTACAAGAGACCCACTTCAGACCTAGGGACACATACAGACTGAAAGTGAGGGGATGGAAAAAGATATTCCATGCCAATGGAAATCAAAAGAAAGCTGGAGTAGCAATACTCATATCAGATAAAATAGACTTTAAAATAAAGAATGTTACAAGAGACAAGGAAGGACACTACATAATGATGAAGGGATCAGTCCAAGAAGAAGATATAACAATTATAAATATATATTCTCCCAACATAGGAGCACCTCAGTACATAAGGCAACTGCTAACAGCTATAAAAGAGGAAATTGACAGTAACACAATAATAGTAGGGGACTTTAACACCTCACTTACACCAATGGACAGATCATCCAAAATGAAAATAAATAAGGAAACAGAAGCTTTAAATGACACAACAGACCAGATAGATTCAATTGATATTTATAGGACATTCCATCCAAAAACAGCAGATATACTTTCTTCTCAAGTTCGCATGGAACATTCTCCAAGATAGGTCACACCTTGGGTCACAAATCAAGCCTCAGTAAATTTAAGAAAACTGAAGTCATATCAAGCATCTTTTCTGACCAAAACGCTATGAGATTAGAAATGAATTACAGGGAAAAAAACGTAAAAAAGACAAACACATGGAGGCTAAACAATACGTTACTAAATAACCAAGAGATGACTGAAGAAATCAAAGAGGAAATCAAAAAATACATAGAGACAAATGACAGTGAAAACACGACGACCCAAAACCTATGGGATGCAGCAAAAGCAGTTCTAAGAGGGAAGTTAATAGCTATACAAGCCTACCTCAAGAAACAAGAAAAATCTCAAATAAACAGTCTAACCTTACACCTAAAGGAACTAGAGAAAGAAGAACAAACAAAACCCCAAGTTAGCAGAAGGAAAGAAATCATAAAAATCAGAGCAGAAATAAATGAAATAGAAACAAAGAAAACGATAGCAAAGATCAATAAAACTAAAAGCTAGTTCTTTGAGAAGATCAACAAAATTGATAAACCATTAGCCAGACTCATCAAGAAAAAGAGGGAGAGGACTCAAATCAATAAAATAAGAAATGAAGAAGGAGAAGTTACAACAGACACTGCAGAAATACAAAGCATTCCTAAGAGACTAGTACAAGAAACTCTATGTGAATAAAATGGACAACCTGGAAGAAATGGACAAATTCTTAGAAAGGTATAACTTTCCAAGACTGAACCAGAAAGAAATAGAAAATATGAACAGACCAATCACAAGTAATGAAATTGAAACTGTGATTAAAAATCTTCCAACAAACAAAAGTCTAGGACCAGATGGCTTCACAGGTGAATTCTATCAAACATTTAGAGAAGAGCTAACACCCATCCTTCTCAAACTCTTCCAAAGAACTGCAGAGGAAGGAACACTCCCAAACTCATTCTATGAGGCCACCATCACCCTGATACCAAAACCAGACAAACATACTACAAAAAAAGAAAATTACAGACCAATATCACTGATGAATATAGATGCAAAAATCCTCAACAAAATACTAGCAAACGAATTCCAACAACACATTAAAAGGATCATACACCATGATCAAGTGGGATTTATCCCAGGGATGCAAGGATTCTTCAGCGTACGCAAATCAATCAGTGTGATACACTGTATTAACAAATTGAAGAATAAAAACCATATGATCATCTCAGTAGATGCAGAAAAACCTTTTGACAAAATTCAACACTCATTTATGATAAAAACTCTCCAGAAAGTGGACACAGAGGGAACCTACCTCAACATAATAAAGGCCGTATACGAGAAACCCACAGCAAACATCATTCTCAATGGTGAAAAACTGAAAGCATATCCTCTAAGATCAGGAACAAGACAAGGATGTCCACTCTCACCACTATTATTCAACATAGTTTTGGAAGTCCTTGCCACAGCAATCAGAGAAGAAAAAGAAATAAAAGGAATCCAAATTGGAAAAGAATAGGTAAAACTGTCACTGTTTGCAAATGACATGATACTATACATAGAGAAGCCTAAAGATGCCACCAGAAAACTACTAGAGCTAATCAATGAATTTGGTAAAGTTGCAGGACACAAAATTAATGCACAGAAATCTCTAGCATTTCTATACAGTAATGATGAAAAATCTGAAAGAGAAATTAAGGAAACACTCCCATTTACCACTGCAAAAAAAGAATAAAATACCTAGTAATAAACCTACCTAGGGAGACAAAAGACCTGTATGCAGAAAACTATAAGACACTGATGAAAGAAATTAAAGATGACATAAACATATGGAGAGATATACCATGTTCTTGGATTGGAAGAATCAATATTGTGAAAATGACTATACTACCCAAAGCAATCTACAGATTCAATGCAATCCCTATCAAATTACCAATGGCATTTTTTACAGAACTAGACCAAAAAATCTTAAAATTTGTATGGAGGCACAAAAGACCCCAAATAGCCAAAACAGTCTTGAGGGAAAAAAACGGAGCTGGAGGAATCAGACTCCCTGACTTCAGACTATACTACAAAGCTACAGTAATCAAGACAATATGGTACTGGCACAAAAACAGAAACATAGATCAATGGAACAAGAAAGAAAGCCCAGAGATAAACCCGCACACCTATAGTCAACTAATCTATGACAAAGGAGGCAAGGATATACAATTCAGAAAAGACAGTGTCTTCAATAAGTGGTGCTGGGAAAACTGGACAGCTACATGTAGAAGAATGAAATTAGAACATTCCCTAACACCATACACAAAAATAAACTCAAAATGGATTAGACACCTAAATGTAAGACCAGACACTATAAAACTCTTAGAGGAAAACATAGGAAGAACACTTTTTTGACATAAATCACAGCGAGATCTTTTTTGATCCACCTTCTAGAGTAATGGAAATAAAAACAAAAATAAAGAAATGGGACTTAATGAAACTTCAAAGTTTTTGCACAGCAAAGGAAACCATAAACAAGACGAAAAGACAGCCCTCAGAATGGGAGAAAATATTTGCAAACGAATCAACGGACAAAGGATTAATCTCCAAAATATATAAACAGCTCATTCAGCTCAATATTAAAAAAACAAACAACCCAATCCGAAAATGGGCAGAAGACCTAAATAGACATTTCTCCAGAGAAGACATACAGATGGCCAAGAAGCACATGAAAAGCTGCTCAACATCACTGATTATTAGATAAATGCAAATCAAAACTACAAGAGGTATCACCTCACACCAGTTAGAATGGGCATCATCAGAAAATCTACAAACAACAAATGCTGGAGAGGGTGTGGAGAAAAGGGAACCCTCTTGCACTGTTGGTGGGAATGTAAATTGATACAGCCACTATGGAGAACAGTATGGAGGTTCCTTAAAAAACTAAGCATAGAATTACCATATGATCCAGCAATCCCACTACTGGGCATATACCCAGAGAAAATCATAATTCAAAAAGACACATGCACTCCAGTGTTCATTGCAGAACTATTTACAACAGCCAGGTCATGGAAGCAACCTAAATGCCCATCGACAGATGACTGGATAAAGAAGATGTGGTACATATATAGAATGGAATATTACTCAGCCATAAAAAGTAACGAAATTGGGTCATTTGTTGAGACGTGGATGGATCTAGAGACTGTCATACGGAGTGAAGTAAGTCAGAAAGAAAAACAAATATTGTATATTAACACATACATGTGGAACCTAGAAAAATGGTACAGATGAACTGGTTTGCAGGGCAGAAATTGAGACACAGATGTAGAGAACAAACGTATGGACACCAAGGGGGGAACACGGCGGGGTGGTGGGGGTGGTGGTGTGGTGAATTGGGCGATTGGGACTGACATGTATACACTGATGTGTATAAAATTGATGACTAATAAGAACCTGCTGTATAAAAAAATAAAATAAAATTCAAAAATTAAAAAAAACAAAACAAAACCTGCAGCACACATGATATTTAATGCTGAAATCAAGCTTTCCTCTTGAGACCAGAAATGAGGAAAGGATGTCTGTTCTAATGACTTCCAAATTGCATTGGAGGTCTAGTCATCACCATAATGCAATGAACAAATAAAATAAAAGATACGGTGATTGTGAGGCATGAAATAAAATTGTGATTTGTAGACAAAAAATAAAAATAAAAAAGTAGAAGGGCCTCATGAAGCCCAAAGAAAACTATTACCACCCCCACTCCCACTCCCGCCAAGCACTGGTTCTGGACCTTCCTCTGGGTGGTGCTTTACTTGGGTGGTGCGGGTTAGTTTTTTTCTTTTCAAAAGAATAAAAGGATTTCACATCCATCCTTTTTACTGTGATCTTGGACCAGTGATGTAGGCATGGCTGAGCAGTGAAGCTTCCTTTGATTATTGTGTTGCTCTGTTTCAGGTCCTTGTCCGTGTCAGGGGTCAGTCCCTATCTGGGGGAGGCCTTACTCTTTATAAACACGTTGAGCTGGAAGCTTCAAGATTGCATGAGGCAAAGACCTTTCAAGGTGTTGTTCATAGTCCTTTCTGTTTTCTAGCTTAGGCAGCATTCACACATGGCCTGCTCAGCTGTTTAATATTGGATTACAAACCACAGCCAGGCTTTTCATGGATGAAGCAGGTGAAGGCTTCAGAAGGCAAGGGACATTCAGTACTCACCCCCCTTCCCCCTTTTTTGACATCTCATGGAGCAGAAATGAAGGACATGAAATCATAAGTCTATAACTTCATTTGAACAAAGGCAGCCGTTGAGTTTTCATTATTGGGTAAACAGCAGTGAATGTGATTTCTGGGCTGAGATATTGCCCACAGAAATTTTTCAGCATTATGTGTTTTCTGTCCTTTCAGAGTATGGGTAATTGTCATTTGGCAACCATGCACACAGATTTAGAAATAATTAGGTTACTGGCACAGTTTGCTAGTGTGTGCATGTATGTGTGTGTGTGTGTGTGTATACACACACACACACACACACACATACACTCACCAAAAAGGAAACACTTCTTGCAGGCCTAGCTCTAAAGTGTAATTTGACCAAAGGTTGTCCAGAACCTGTACCAAAGTAAAGCATTGTTTATCAGTGTAGTCGGCAAGAGTAAGGAGTTGCTGGAATTCTAACCCGGGACCCCTTTTATTTGTCGTGCTTGGACTGGCCTGTAAATGAGAGCAGTTGGGGAATAGGGTGAGGAGGAGGATTATCCTCATTTATGTGTCTCTGTCTTATTTGATATGTGGTTGGAATCTTCAGGGGTCATAGATCTGTTCTTACCTTGAGGCTTTTTGTCCTCCTGAAGCCGAGAGCTGTGTGGTGAGGTAGGTGCTCCCTCGGCTGGCTGAGCCTTGGCTTCTCTGCAGCGGTCATAGCTCACTATTTGGTAAGTGAGTTAGGTCTCATCTTTATATTTTTCCCCAAGCCAGCTGTGGGACAGCATCCACGGTTCTGGAGGAGGGTGTGCTGTTGAAAGTAGTACAGTGTAGAGTTGAATGTCATGGTCTCTGAAGTCAGGTTACTTAAGGTGCAATCCTAGGTGCTCTAGTTACTAGTTGTGTAGTTTGGGCAGGTTACTTACATTTTAGCTATTAGGATATTAGTGATCTCTTTTAGTGCCTATCTTTTTCTTTTTTTGGGGATTACTGTCTGGGGTTCAGGGGGCCCCACTTTCCATCAAGACCATATTGTTTAAAGAGCGCACAAGGTATGTATGTTTTGGAATAAAGGATTTGTGTGTGCGCGCGTGTGTGTATGTGTGTACGTGTGCACGTGTGCACGCTTTTAGCTGGAATAAGAAAAAAAGCAAGACTGTTTTTTAGCAGGCTCAGGGAAGGCCTTTTCTGTTTGCATTTTTGTTTTGAAGAGAGAAAAGCAATCTACTGCAAAGACGTTAATGTTGGTTTGAATTTGAGGATTTAGGCATCGGAGAGCTGTGAATTTCAAATTGGGCCTCCCATAGGAAATGCGAACCGGCCATGTGTTTATCTGAGTGAAACGTGGTGAGTTGGATTCTAGATCCTTAGAAATCTTTCCCTAGATCAGGTCAGACCTTCAGAATTATATGTCTGGACTGGATCATATTAGCTCCCAGTAGAACTGCTTCAATTGAACTGATTTTTGGCCACATCCCATTAACCTGTATTGAAGGACATTGTAAGAAATGCCCTAGAAAGGAGGTTGCTATGTTTAATATGAGAATTTGTTAAGGCCTTGTCCTTGCGTCTCCATGAGACCCCATGGGGACAGCTCTCTTGCGATCAGGGAAGGTGGGACTGTGCTGAGGAAGGGTTTTGTTTGAACTCATGGACACTGAATCACCTAGCCAGGCATGTCCCCTGTGTGTTTTGGCAGATGCATTTAAGGTCAGAATTTGTCCTGCCCTAGAAGAGAGAATATGCAGGACTTCCTCGCAGGCAGTTTGTAGCCTGTCCTCACTCCTTAATCTAGTCTACTGCCCCTTTGTCTTGGTTTTCCCATAGGTAATTATTTTTATTAGTTATTTGTTTATCTTTCAAATTTTCCTTTTGGAAAATAAGAATATATGAATATGCTTTATGTTTTTGGAAAGCAAATATGAATATATATTTTTATTCTCCACACTTGCTACAAAAAAATAAGAAAATATATACATTGTTCTATATCTTGTTTTTTATTCATTTAGCAATATATTCTAGTTCTCCTTAAGAGATTTTCCTCATTTGTTTTATTATAACTGCACAGTCCATCATTGTGTGGATGGATATACTGTATCACTGTGGATTGGTCCCAAGAGTTCTTTTTTTTTTTTTTTTTAATTTATTTTATTTATTTATTTTTGGCTGCGTTGGGTCTTGGTTGCTGTGTGCGGGCTTTCTCTAGTTGTGGCGAGTGGGGGCTACTCTTTGTTGCGGTGCGCAGGCTTCTCATTGTGGTGGCTTCTCTTGTTGTGGAGCATGGGCTCTAGGTGCGCAGGCTTCAGTAGTTGTGGCACGTGGGCTCAGTAGTTGTGGCTCGTGGGCTCTAGAGCGCAGCTCAGTAGTTGCGGTGCATGGGCTTAGTTGCTCTGTGGCAAGTGGGATCTTCCCGGACCAGGGCTCGAACCCGTGTCCCCTGCATTGGCAGGCGGATTCTTAACCACTGCGCCACCAGGGAAGCCCCGCAAGAGTTCTTTATTGCTGAGCACTTTTTTCTTCAGTCGTTTGGAGTATAAACAATATTGTAAGGAATAATTGAGTCATTTGTGTGTGTGGATGCTGTGTGAGAAAATCATCTCTTTTTCCTTTGAATTCATAGGATAGAGTTCTAGAAGTGAGATTCTTGAGTCAAGGATAAATTAATCTGTAATTGGGGAAGATATTGCTAAATTCTTTTCCTTCAGGGTTGTACCATTTTGCTTTCTCTACAGCCTCTCAATGGAGTGTGTTGTCAAACTAAAATCTTGCCAGTCTGATAGATTGGAAATAGATCATGGTAGTGTTGATTTGCATTTCTCTTATGAGTGGCATTAAGAGAATGTTTTATTTAAGGGCCAAATAATTGTCTTAATTTCTTAATTATTTTTTCTTTTTCATCCTTCCTGAGTTCCATACATTTTCTTCTCCCTTCCTACGGTTGTCTAGTCATTTCCTTGAATTCTTGAATGTTTTATGGTGACTTTCTAGCCTTGCAGCTGGATTTTTCTGGTGAATTTTCTTCTGCTGAGAAATAATTTTTTTACTACAGTGGATATGGTAGTTTTACTTGCTTTTCTGTTCCTATTGGAATTATGTGTGTTTTCCTGAATTATTTACTAGCATCAGGGTCCCGTGAGGGTGGGGGCTTAGAGCAGCCTTCCGGTTTTTCAGCAAAACGTATCTTCTGCTGTTGCTACTAGAAGGGCGGTTTCTTTGCCACAAGGCACCAACTCTTGGCTCTTTTGTCACTTTCCATGCCTTTTCTCTCTGCCTCCACTGGTGCTGCCTGCTCTACCCTGCTCTTTCTCAGATCTGCCCAGAGAAGTTCCAGGTAATGGGGAGCCCCTCTCTTTCTGGTGGTAAGCATTGTTTGTTTGTTTTTTTTAAATTTATTTATTTTATTTATTTTTGGCTGCATTGGGTCTTCATTGCTGCGCACGGGTTTTCTCTAGCTGCAGCGAGTGGAGGCTACTCTTTGTTGCGGTGCGAGGGCTTCTCATTGCTGTGGCTTCTCTTGTTGCGGAGCAAGGGCTCTAGGCACCCAGGCTTCAGTAGTTGTGGCACGTGTGCTCAGTAGTTGTGGCTCGCGGGCTCTAGAGCGCAGACTCGGTAGTTGTGGCGCACGGGCCTAGCTGCTCCGCGGCATGTGGGATCTTCCCGGGCCAGGGCTCAAACCCGTGTCCCCTGCATTGGCGGGCGGATTCTCAACCACTGCGCCACCAGGGAAGCCCCGGAAACATTGTTTTGTTGTTTTTCTGGGTCTGCTCCTTACCATGTCCCTCACCCCCGCCCTCCCCCGTCCTTCCCTGTTGCATCCTGTCCCCTGCACACAGATGTCACTTCGGTGCCTCAGGTCTGCTGGCACCCTGACATCCTTGCATTATTTGAAGTAGGCATCGTAAGAGGCTTTGTTTGTTCTTCTACTCGCCATTCATGGTTTTTAGGGGAAGCGGGAGGATTCATTTGTGGGCAGTTCCCATACTCCTCCCAGAACCCAGATAAATCCCACGTATTCCTTTTAAAATAGGTAAACATGAGCTTATTTTTAAGCTACTGAACGTTAAAGCAAAATGAAACCAAGGTCTGAATAAAAACATGTTGGTTCTTAGCCTTTTCTACAGATATCTATGGTGATGTTTCGTGTGCAATGGGTGTGTAGTCTTCACCAGAACTGGAGCGCTGGATAGTGTGAACATGAGACAAAGTTTGTTTAATCATTACTCCCTATTTTTACTTCTGTTTGCCCAGTTCACAAGATAGGGATTTAAATGAACTTGACTAAAATATTTTGAGAAATCATGATTTTTTTTTTGACATGGTGGTAATTATTTCAGTTTAATGCCAATGGCATACTGAGCCAAAGAAAGAAGTCTTCAAGTTACTTTGGAGAGCGAGTCGGGGTCATTTATGATTTATCAAGAATCACCGTCAGTGAAAATTTAAACACCAAGAGAAGCACAGTTGTATATGCTTTATAAACTTTCCAAGTGGTGAGAGGAACTGCGTTGTTCTTCCTGTTCCTCATTATTCTAGGAAATGTATTTTTATGTCTTTCAAGTCTAGCAGCATCTTGCGTTTGCTGCTATAAATGTCTCCCATCAGAAGGCCAAATAAGGAAGTTACAATTATAGAAATGTTTTCCCTAAAGACGTGAGCCACATGATATGCTAATTGCCTTGCTCTATTTCAGTCTCTCTCATTTGTATTTTTCTTTCTGTGTGAGCTTGGAAGGCAGCTTGCAGAATATTTGCTGACAGGTTTATTTTCTGTGTAATGTGGGAGAAACATGGATATCGAGATTCTTTTTGACTGACCCAAAGCTGCCTGAGAAGATGCAGGGATGCAGAAGATGACACAGTCACCCTCTAGACTGCCCGACACGCTGTTCTCATCCTCACGTTACTAAAAACAAACAGCAGTGTTCTTTGGTGGAAAACAGAAAGCTGCAACCTGCTCACGCCATTTTCCTGTTTCTCTCTCTCCAGAGAGTGGCACGTTCAGGTCTCTTCAGAATTGAACTCCTGTCAGTCAAAAAATGGACCTGAAATGCTGTCTGTTTCCAAATGTCATGTGTCTCTTCTCACTTAAAGCTCAGCTCAGCCCCACATCATCCGTTGAGGATGTACCATATATCAAGCCGTGTTCAGTGCTGGGGTTACAAACCCCAATGCGATCCTGTCCTTGTTCTTAAAGACCTTACAGCCCAAGGAGAGAGAGAGCACATCATTTTGAGACAGTCAGATGGGAATGATAGTACTAATCATGAAGCATGTGTAACGTGGGGCACTTGAGCAGAGGGAAAGGCCTGTCTTGCAGGTGTGTTTGTAAACGTGGTCACTGTCCCCAGATCTTCTTTGGTTCTCTTGTCCTTTGCCTCATGCTGGGAAAGCTTCTGCAGTAGAACTTTGCCACCTTTAAGCCAGTCACCTAGTGTTTAGGTATTTTAGCTGGAGGACACCTGGTGGATCTTTGAGCTCTGTGTGCAGATGTTCAGTGGTAGAGCTGGGGCTTATCTGTAAAGTCATTTCCGTCGTGGTGCTGGTCCCACGTTGTATGAGCACCAACACCAAGGTGTGTGTGTAGGTATTAGTGTCTCTCCTGGCTCCATAGTTACTGATATTTCCTTTGTGGTTTAAATTAGCAAAGATTTGTAAAATAGGAAGAGGTTAAAATTCAAACACAAGTGAACTTTACCATAGATTAGTATGGAAGTAGGCTGGATTGCATTTAGAATTTTAAAAAAGCTCTGTCTGCCCTGCCTGTACTGTGGCCCAGCCTTCCACAGTATATCCGTTATAAAACTTGCTTTTCTGAAAGGTAGAAATTTTCCTGCTTTTCTTTTGCCCTTAATTATTTAAACTTTCTTCTAGTATTTCTGCAGTTCAGCCTCATAGTTACCCTCACTGAAGACTATGTTTCTGGTTCACCTTCGTGCGCTGTAGGGCCTTGCGCACAGAGGCGCTGCTCCGTGAATGTTTGTTGACCCAAATTGTGTGAACTCAGGTCAGTTCTAGCATCTACTTTTCTGGTAATTATCTTGCCCATTTGCCATCCATCTTACTGCTGTTGATGGAATGAGAGATTTTATATTCCATTATTAATAATTCTATTTAATTTACCTCTCTATTGTGGCATTCGCATCCAGTTTTATAACCTGACTGCCAACAATCGGTAAGAACAGTCTTGATTTTGAAACGGTTTCCGTGCTTGTTGCTGCTCGTTCTAGCCCATAATCGTCCTTGCCCACATCCAGTCTTCAGTTTTTTGTTTAGATCATCTCTGGCTTATCATCTCGGAGTGAGTTTGCAGACTGTCTTTTGGTGCTTTTGCTACTTCTGCAACTGGAAAAACCATGTGGGTGTAGAATTTTTTTGCTCTTGATCTTTTCCCCTTGAGAAGCTGTGAATCCCACGTTCTGGAGTTCATTATTGCCACGGGGAATTCCTATTATCAGCCTAATGCTTTTTTCCTTTGTAAATATTCTCCCCTTTTATTTTGATACCTGTAGAACTAGAAAGTTTATTTCTTTCATTAAATTTTCAAAAAATTTATTTATTTTAACTTTGGCTGCATTGTGTCTTTGTTGCTGCGCGCGGGCTTTCTCTTGTTGCGGCGAGCGGGGGCTACCGTTGCGGCGCGCGGGCTTCTCACTGCGGCTGCTTCTCTTGTTGCAGAGCACAGGCTCTAGGCGCGCTGGCTTCAGTGGTTGCAGCATGTGGGCTCAGTAGTTGTGGCTCGTGAGCTCTAGAGCACAGGCTCAGTAGTTGTGGCGCACGGGCTTAGTTGCTCCGCAGCATGGGGGATCTTCCCGGACCAGGGCTCAAAGCCGTGTTCCCTGCATTGGCAGGCGGACTTTTAACCACTGCGCCACCAGGGAAGCCCTTTCATTAAAAATTTTAACACAATTCTTCTCCTTCCTTTGCTTTCTTACTCAGAGGGACTTTTTTGCTTGTAGATGCTGGCCTCCTTTCAGCTTGTTTCCATTGACTCTGTAGCTTCTGTCTCATCTGTTCTCTTCCTTTGGAATACCCACTTCCTTTAACGCAAATTTTCCATTTTCTCCCTCTGTCTTTGTCATCTCTCCCTACACTGTTTTCATCTCTTCATTCTTTACATTTTGCAGGGAGGGTCCCTGGTGTTGGCTCTCGTTGTGACTCCTGTTGCTTGTTTGTTGTCTGTGATGCTGGTCTGTGTTGGTTTACGTTGTGATGTTGTTGCTGCTTATGTTTGCGGTTACTTGAGTTTGTTGTTTGTTGTTGCTTTTACCTGGTTGGGGATTTTCTTTGGCTCCCAACACTGCCTGCCTTCTTCCTTGTTAGAATTCTTTGCCAGACACGAGCTGAAAGACTGGTCTGAGTGGACTGCCCTTTGCTAAATTCTTTGATCTTTCAGTTGTTTGTCCTAGCTGAGCTTGCCTTTCTGAAGAGGGATGGCATATTCTCATTGTGTCTTATGGGATGGCTTAAAGGAAGATTTATTCAGAATAAATGGAAACATCTGTGTGTTTCATCTTGGCAGAAATGCAGCATGACACTGCATGGTAAGCTCTGGCTCCGTCTGTCTCTCCTGTCACCTCTGTCATGTGCCAAGACACAGTGTGCAATGGCTCTTCCTTCCATCCTGGCTGTGGGTACAACTGATGCAGAAGGAGAGCTAGCGATGGGATGGGGATGGTTGGCTTGAGATGGTGAAATAGTCTAGGCTACTTCAGAAAGGAGGTTCCTCCTGCCAGGGATTGGCCGTGGGGGAATGGAGAGGCAATCTTTCTGTCTGACCTTGCTGTTTTTTCTCAGACACTTACCTGTGCGTAGTTTACTGATAGAATTTTATCTCTCAAGATGTGACCCATTATCGCCAATGTTTCTGAATTCCAAAGTGTTTGTTAGTTTGCATTTCTTTCTGTGTTCTCATTTGCATTTTACAATGGACGTAAGTGAGAGTGGAAGCCCCTGGCTTTAGCAATTGCATCAGAAGCCAGAGCTCTTTGTTAGAGCTTTGAACTTGGGGTGGACATTTTTAATGGACTTTTCCAGTGTAGGTTTCAGCACACCTTTTCTTTCTCTAGTGAAATTGCAGGTTACCCTGTAGGACCCCTTCACCCCTCTTGCCATGATTAGTGAGTTGGGGGCAGGTCTCTGATCTTAATTCAAGAAGGTGATCAAAAACATTGGAATATATTCACATCAGAACGATTCTCTGTGATTTATTACTTATCTGCAACTTTCTTCTACTGTCTAATTGAAGAGTAGAATTTTTAGGTCATAGTAAATCTTTTAGAACAAGAGGAAGAAAAAATGAGAAGATGTTCTAAGTGGCCCACATCTAATGTAAATCAGGTAAGCCCCTAAAGAGATGCATTAAATGCTTTTTTCTTTTCCCGTTTTCAAGTGCAGTCCATAATTTGAAGGATTTAAAGTGCCGCTTAGTTTCCAAGGGAGGATATATTTTGTGTTTGAGTGTCTGCCCTGTGCTGGAACTCTGAACACCAAGCTTAAAAAGTCCAGGTTCTTGTTCTTAAGAGGTAATGTGAGAACAGAGTTGGTGAACGTGGGTGGATTTAATCCAGCGTAGGGGTGATTTTTTTTTTTTTTTTTTGGCCTCCTAATGTTTTCTCAAGTTCGCCTGCAAGTTTTATTTGGGAGCACTTGCTGCCCTGCCTGTGAAGTCTTCAGGAATCCACCATTCTACCTAGTGTGCCTACTGATGTCTTAAGCCTAAACTGATACAATACCTAGGATTTAAGGAGTATGATCTCTGGGAGTTAGGTCAACATTTTCCTTGTATAGCACTTAGAATCCATGGACTTTTTAGCTAACCAGAGGCTGGTAGCCATATTCTCTCTCTCTCTGTCTCTCTGTGTTTTTTGAATTAAATTAAGGGTACAGTGTATTTTGAGAGATTGTTATAATTGTTGTAGATTTCCGTTGCTTTACCCTTCTGTATTTTACTTGGGTTAATAAAGCATGAATTGACGGCGTCATTATGGCATATGAGGCTGCAGATGTAGAATGTTCCCATGGGCGAGCGTTAATGGAATCAAGATGGTACAGGAGAGCTGCCGTCCGCCTCCGTCACAGTCCTGAGGGCTGCCATGACGTTTAAAAAATGTCTGCTGATGCCAGACAACTGGTTCCTTAGATTAATTAAAGTAAAATCTAACACCGATCTGGGGTTTTGATAAGACCACAGGGCTGTTGAGGTTGGAATCGGCTAGCGTTCAACACTGTTCTCATTAAAACAACATTGGAATTGCCTTTATGATTTCTCCTAAACTTTTTTTTTTTAATAACATCTTTATTGGAGTATAATTGCTTTACAGTGTTGGTTAGTTTCTGCTGTATAACAAAGTGAATCAGCTATACGTACACATATATCCCCATATCCCCTCCCTCTTGTGTCTCACTCCCACCCTCCCTATCCCACCCCACTAGGTGGTCACAAAGCACCAAGCTGATCTCCCTGTGCTATGCGGCTGCTTCCTACTGGCTATCTGTTTTACATTTGGTAGTGTATATATGTCCATGCCACTCTCTCACTTCGTCCCAGCTTACCCTTCCCGCTCCCCGTGTCCTCAAGTCCATTCTCTACATCTGCATCTTTATTCCTGTCCTGGCCCTAGGTTCTTCAGAACCTTTTTTTTGTTTTTTAGATTCCATATATATGTGTTAGCATGTGGTATTTGTTTTTCTCCTGACTTACTTCACTCTGTATGACAGACTCTAGATCCATCCACCTCACTACAAATAAATCAATTTTGTTTCTTTTTATGGCTGAGTAATAGTCCATTGTATATATGTGCCACATCTTCTTTATCCATTCATCTGTCGATGGACACTTAGGTTGCTTCCATGTCTATGTCGATGGACACTTAGGTTGCTTCCATGTCTACAACATGGCTATTGTAAGTAGTGCTGCAGTGTACATTGTGGTACATGACTCTTTTTGAATTATGGTTTTCTCAGGATATATGCCCAGTAGTGGGATTGCTGGGTCATATGGTACTTCTATTTTTAGTTTTTTAAGGAACCTCCATACTGTTCTCCATAGTGGCTGTATCAATTTACATTCCCACCAACAGTGCAAGAGGGTTGCCTTTTCTCCCCACCCTCTCCAGCATTTACTGTTTGTAGATTTTTTGATGATGGCCATTCTGACTGGTGTGAGGTGATGCCTCACTGTAGTTTTGATTTGCATTTCTCTAATGATTAGTGATGTTGAGCATCCTTTCATGTGTTTGTTGACAATCTGTATATCTTCTTTGGAGAAAAGTCTATTTAGGTCTTCTGCCCATTTTTGGATTGGGTTGTTTGTTTTTTTGATATTGAGCTGCATAAGCTGCTTGTATGTTTTGGAGATTAATCCTTTGTCAGTTGCTTCGTTTGCAAATATTTTCTCCCATTCGGAGGGTTGTCTTTTCATCTTGTTTATGGTTTCCTTTGCTGTGCAAAAGCTTTTAAGTTTCATTAGGTCCCATTTGTTTATTTTAATTTTTATTTCCATTTCTCTAGGAGGTGGGTCAAAAAGGATATTGCTGTGATTTATGTCATAGAGTGTTCTGCCTATGTTTTCCTCTAAGAGTTTGATAGTGTCTGGCCTTACATTGAGGTCTTTAATCCATTTTGAGTTTTTTTGTGTATGGTGTTAGGGAGTGTTCTAATTTCATACTTTTACACGTACCTGTCCAGTTTTCCCAGCACCACTTATTGAAGAGTCTGTCTTTTCTCCACTGTATATGCTTGCCTCCTTTATCAAAGATAAGGTGACCATATGTGCGTGGGTTTATCTCTGGGCTTTCTATCCTGTTCCATTGATCTATATTTCTGTTTTTGTGCCAGTACCATACTGTCTTGATTACTGTAGCTTTGTAGTATAGTCTGAGGTCAGGGAGCCTGATTACTCCAACTCCGTTTTTCTTTCTCAAGATTGCTTTGGCTATTTGGGGTCTTTTGTGTTTCCATACAAATTGTGAAATTTTTTGTTCTAGTTCTGTGAAAAATGCCAGTGGTAGTTTGATAAGGATTGCATTGAATCTGTAGATTGCTTTGGGTAGTATAGTCATTTTCACAATGTTGATTCTTCCAGTCCAAGAACATGGTATATCTCTCCATCTATTTGTATCATCTTTAATTTCTTTCATCAGTGTCTTACAGTTTTCTGCATACAGGTCTTTTATCTCCTTAGGTAGGTTCATTCTTAGGTATTTTATTCTTTTTGTTGCAATGGTAAATGGGAGTGTTTCCTTAATTTCTCTTTCAGAATTTTCATCATTAGTGTATAGGAATGCAAGAGATTTCTGTGCATTAATTTTATATCCTGCTACTCTACCGAATTCATTGATTAGTTCTAGTAGTTTTCTGGTGGCATCTTTTTGATTCTCTGTGTATAGTATCATGTCATCTGCAAACAGTGACAGTTTTACTTCTTCTTTTCCGATTTGGACTCCTTTTATTTCTTTTTCTTCTCTGATTGCTGTGGCTAAAACTTCCAAAACTATGTTGAATAATAGTGGTGAGAGTGGGCAACCTTGTCTCGTTCCTGTTCTTAGTGAAAATGGTTTCAGTTTTTCACTGTTGAGAACGATGTTGGCTCTGGGTTTGTCATATATGGCCTTTATTATGTTAAGGTAAGTCCCCTCTATGCCTACTTTCTGGAGGCTGAAAGTTCCTTTGGCTTCTGGACACCTGCAGATTTTCCTTCTTTTTGTTTGTTTGGTTTTTGTTTGCTTGCTTTTCCCCCAGTTTTATTGAGATACAGTTGATTCAGAAACACTGTATTAGTTTTAGGTGTACAGATAGTGATTTTGATATATGTATTATTGCAAAGTGAGCAGCACAGTAAGTTTAGCTATCATCCGTCGCCTCAACTTGGGTACACATTCTTCTTGCGATGAGAGCTTTTAGGGTTTACTCTGTTAGCAGCTTCCCATTACGTGACACAGTATTGTTAACTTTAGTCACCAGGCTGCACGTTACATTCCTGCAACATATTTATTTTATAACTGCACGCTCGCACCCTTTGACCACCATCACGCATTTCACCTCACCCCCACCCCCACCTCTGGCAACCACCAGTCTGATCTCTGTATCTATTACTTGGGTTTGTTTAGATTTTACTTATAAGTGACATCATGTAGTATTTGTCTTTCTTTTTCTGACTTATTTCACTTAGCATACTGCCCTCAAGGTCCATACATGTTGTTGCAGATGGCAATATTTCCTTCTTTTTATGGCCAATAGTAGTCCAGTGTGTGTGTGTGTGTGTGTGCGCGCGCGCGCGCGCGCATCTGTCTGTCTGTCTGTTTATATGTCTGTCTGTCTATCACATTTTCTTTATCCCTTTGTCTGCTGATGGTCATTTAGGTTGTTTCCATATCTTGGCTATTATAAATAATACTGTAGTGAATATGGGCTTCAGATGTTTTTTAATACCCTGTTTTCATATCCTTCAGATAAATACCCAAGAGTGGAATTGCTGGATCATATGGTAGTTCTATTTTTAATTTTTTGAGGAACCTCTGCACTGTTTTCCATAGTGGCTGCACCAGTTTACATTCCCATGAACAGTGCACAAGGGTTCCCTTTTCTTCACATCTTCACCAACACTTGTTTTATTTTATTTTTTCTTGTTTATTTTTGATAATAGCCATTCTGACAAGCTTGAGGTGATCTCACTGAGGTTTTGATTTGCATTTCCCTGATGATTAGTGATGCTGAGCACCTTTTCATGTAAAGTAGTCCTGCCTTATCTGCGATTTCGCTTTCTACAGGTTCAGTACCTGCGGCCAACCTCAGTCTGAAAATATTAAAGTGAAAATTCCAGATATAAACAGTTCATAAATTTTACGTTACATGCTGTTCTGAGTAGTGTGGTGAAATCTTGAGCTTTTGCTTTTGTTGCCTTTGCTTTTGGTTGTCATATCCAAAAAATCATGCCAGGACTGATGTTAAGGAGTTTATCCTCTGTGCTTTCTTCTAGGAGTTTTATCATTTTAGGTCTTATGTTTGTCTTTAGAGCTTATTTTTGTGTATGATATAAAATACGGGTCTAGTTTTATTTTTCTGCATGTGACTGTCCAGTTTTCCCAATGCCATTTATTGAAGAGACTGTCTTTTCCCCATTTCGTGTTCTCGGTGCCTTTGTCATAAATTAATTAACCATATGTGCGTTGGTTTATTTCAGGGCTCTCTATTCTGTTCCATTGATCTAAGTGTGTGTTTTTATGCCAATACCATATTCTTTTGATTGCTATAGCTTTGTGATATAGTTTGATATCAGGAAACATAATGCCTTCTTTAGCTTTGTTCTTCTTTCTCAAGATTGCTTTGGCTATTCGGTCTTTTGTGGTTCCATACAAATCTTAGGATTGTTTTTTCTATTTCTATGAAAAATGCCATTGGAATTTTGATAGGAATTGCATTGCCTCTGAAGATTGTTTTGGTTGGAATGGACCTTTTAATTTTAATAATATTCTTCCATTCCACAAGCATGGGATATCTTTTCATTTATTTATATCTTCAGTTTTTTCATCAGTAGTTTTCAGTGTACAGGTCTTTCACCTCCTTGGTTAAATTTATTCTTAGTTAATTTGTCCTTTTTGATGCAAGGTAAATGGCATGGTTTTCTTACTTTCTCTTTCTGATAGTTTGTTATTAGGGTATAGAAATGCAACTTATTTGTATATATTGATTTTGTGTCCTGAAATTTTACTGAGTTTATTTACTAGCTATAACACGTTTTCAGTGGGGTTTTTAGGGTTTTCTATATATAATATCATGTCATTTGCAGGTAGAGACAGTTTTACTTCTTTCTTTCCAATTTGGATGGCTTTTATTTCTTTTTCCTTGTCTTGTTCCTGATCTTGGAGGAAAAGCTATTAGCTTTTCACTATTGAATATGATGTTAGCTGTGGGCAGATTTTCCATATTGAGGGCTTTTGGAGAAATGGTTTCTGGGCTTTCAGTTTTGGCTGATGCATTTTCGTTTCATCATTTTAGAATTCCATCTTCAGAATGTTATATAACATACAATAAAACTCAGCCTTGGAGATTACTTGAGATTGTGTAAAATATATTTTAAATAAAATAAATTGGAATAAATTAAGTGAAATAAGTTTTAAAAATTTCATATGGAAGTATGTTCCTTTATTTTATTTTAAAAATCTCTATTACCTGTATTATTTTACTTACAAGTGTGTTTGTTATAGAAAATTTGGGAAGTGAAAAAGTATAAAGAAAAAAACTACCCAGAGATAATAATCTCTGTTTCTAATTTGCGATGTCTCTGTTAGGCTCAGTATCTCTCTGTTTGTCTCGTCTCTCTTTCTCATATATAATTATTGTATTTATGATATATTCTGCATTTATAAGTGTATGATGTATATATTAGACACACACACACACCCTGCTGTGGACTGCATTGTTTCTCTCCAAAATTCATATGTTGAAACCCTGATCCTCAGTGTGACTGTATTTAGAGTTAGAGCGTTTAGGAGGAAATTAAGGTAAGGTTAAGTGAAGTTATAAGGATAGGATCCTAATCCAAAAGGCCTGTAGCCTTATCATTCTCTCTCCCCCATTGTGTGCACACACCCAGGAAAGGCCACGTAAGCACACAGTGAGATGGTGGCCCCCTACAGGCCAAGAGAAGAGGCCTCAGAATAAATCTTACCTTGCCGACATCTTGATCTTGGACTTCCTAGCCCCTAGAACTGTGGAAAATTAATTTCTGTTGTCTGTGCCATATAGTCTCTAGTATTTTGTTGTGGCAGCCCAAGCTAACACACACACACTCGAATCAAATGTATATATACCCTTCATACACATTTTAAACAGAAACTGAAGTCATTTTCTATGTAATCTAGCAGACAGTTTTAAGTTCACCTGGCAAGTAGTAGCAGATGCTCGTAAGTGTGGGCTGAATGAGTTGCAGAAGAAGCTGGCTGGAGGATAAACTGTAGCACTTACCCTTCGGGCACCCTCAGGGTGCACCCAGCAGAACAGAGGTGTCAGTCCTTTGGGGGATACAGAAAAAATATGGATGTGAAATACCTGGGAGCTTAAAAAAACACCCATACCCGAGTCCATCTTTAAATGAGATGCTTATTTAAGGGACCAGTGCAGGGCTCAGGCATGGTGTTTTAGAAACTCCTTGAGTGACCTACTGGTTTAGCAGTTGAAACAAGCAGTGTATGGATATAAAGGCACTAGTCATTTTTGACTAAGATGCGGGTGATCAGGCCAGGTAACTGTTGTCATTGAGAGGAAGGGTCCCCCGTGGCTCTATGTGTTTCCCCGGGGAGGGGAAGGATGGGTAAGATTCAGGAGGGGAAAGAACTAGAAAGCTGTCCCAAGAAGCCATTATCCCTTGAGCAAAGGCTGGAGGCAGAGACAAGTGTGACGTATTTCTGTGGGTAAGAAACAAGAGTAAGCCAGCTTTACAAGACCGAAGTTTAAGGCCAATGTCAGATTGAAGCTTTCTGGGTTACAACACACCACTTAAAGTGATTCTTTCACTCTGCTTTCTTACCTCGGGTTAAGGTTCGTACTATATAAAAATGCCCTTGTAGAACCTCCTGGTGAACGCTCCTGAGTATTTTGGGCTTCCATTTAGGTCAAATATACCAAAGTACTTGTGTTCACAAGATCCTGCTCCACTTAAAAAGTCTAGTTAAATATTAATGTGAGGAAATTTGCTCTTGCATATTTTCACACGTAATTTCTTTAATCGGTATTATGCATTTTGCATAATTTAAATACCGACATCTGGGTGATTTGCTCAGCCAGCGGAGGACTGTTTCACCAGAAAGATGTACATAGCATCTCTCTGAAGTGCCTGCTAGCAGTTAGCTGTTCAGCGTCAGATAAAGAATGATGTTTCTGCAGTGGGAGGTATAGTGGAAATTGAACTGCCCCAAGAGCTTCTGTTCATTAAGAGGACAATATTAATTCTATTTACTGTTTAGGGGCTGACTTCCAACAATGCCAGGAAATGTCGGCTTGCTGGTACCGGGGAGGTGAGGAGGTAGTCAGGTTCTTCCCTTCCTGTTTCTGCCCGGATGAGTCCGGGACTATTCTCCGTCTATACTAAGTGTGTCTCTTTTTATAAATTTATTTATTTATTTATTTATTTATGGCTGTGTTGGGTCTTTGTTTCTGTGCGAGGGCTTTCTCTAGTTGCGGCAAGCGGGGCCACTCTTCATCGCCGTGCGCCGGCCTCTCACTGTCGCGGCCCCTCTTGTTGCGGAGCACAGGCTCCAGACGTGCAGGCTCAGTAGTTGTGGCTCACGGGCCTAGTTGCTCCACGGCATGTGGTATCTTCCCAGACCAGGGCTCGAACCCGTGTCCCCTGCATTGGCAGGCAGACTCTGAACCACTGCACCACCAGGGAAGCCCTAAGTGTGTCTCTTTTGACTGCAGGTACTGTAATGTGGATTATTTGAAAGTCTTTTGCAAGCAAGGCTTTTGCATTCCTGCTTCAGTTTTTATGATGTAATAGGTGCCAATCTGATATCAACTTCCTGATGCATGCTAGGTACAGATGTTGTGGACACTTGTTAAATTATTTATGATGATTATCTTTTGGAATCCATTCATATGTAAACAACATTCCCTTGTAAGCTTCTGACTTATTCTGGCCATTTTAAGCATTCTTTTGAGGTTCAGGAGCTGCTTTTGCCTGGCAGGGAACGTACAAATAGGACTGATGAGAGACAGTCTAAGCCCTGGAGTCAGAGTGATAGTTTGCCTTTCACTGACCCCAGCCTGCTCTCTCATTCCCTGTTCTTGACATGTTGTCCTGGACCCACTATTTGCTTTCTGGAGGAGCAGACAGACAATACACTAATACATAATTTTGATAGACTGGAGTGCTCTGAAAACAGCAAGCCAGGTGGAGTGATGGAATGTCCCTGGGAGGGGGGGCGGGAGGAGGCGTGCGCTTCCTCTCTAGGAGGTGAGGTTTACGTGAGCAAGGACCTTGTCCACCTTACTGGTGTCTTTGATCTTTAGAGAGCAGGCAGCATGTGTGGTAAGAGCTGACTGACAAGAAGGGCCCAGCCACAAGATTTACGGGAGACTTTCCCGGGGAAGCAGGGACAGCGTGTGCAAAGGCCCTGCAGTGGGAATGAGGAAGCCACTGTGGCTGGAGCGTTGGGAGTCATGTGGAGAGTAGAGGGGGTGAGGTTGGAGAGGTGGGTAGGGGCCAGACGAAGTGAGCTGCCGGTGCCACTTTATTCCAAACGCATGAGAATATTGTAGAGTTTTGTGTGTGACCTCTTGACATTCTGGAAAGAAGGCTCTGGCTGTCACATGGAGAACAGACTGTAGGCTGGCAAGAGAGGAAGCAGAAGGACAGTTGGGGGATGTCAGAGACTAGGCAGGAGGTGGTGGTGGCAGTGGCGGTGGAGACGGAAGGTCCTGGATGATTTTGCTGCCATGCGGGTAGACCCACTGATGGTTGGCTGTGGGGTTAGAGGCAAGGAGAAGAACAGGGTGACTTCTAGGTTGACCCACTTGATCCTTCCTTTCTTTTTTCAACCTGTGGATTGCTAATTCTGCCTTCTCACCAGAACCATCTCCTTCCTTAATCCTCATGCTGATGAAGGTTGATTCCTGGTCCTCCCTGGCCTCTCTGGGTCTGTGGTACCTGCCAGACCTTTTCAGTGTAGGTAGATTTCCAGTCCTGAACTCTCACAGACTGTTCTTTCCCTTCCCTGTGTTTGTAATTTAAGAAAATCTTTTACCATTCCAAGAGCATTAATAGAGCTCTCACACGAAGGCTTACGTGTTACCAGTCAGCCTTGCAGGGACATGGAACATGTCTAGCCAGCAAATGTTGTTTTTCTCCACCTCACCATGCTCTCTGGGAGCATAGCAAGAATAAAAAGTTGTTTCCTGGAGGAAAGTCAAGGGGAGATCCTTATTCCTTTTCATCACCGCTGGCTCAGGTTACATGAACAAAGGGTGGAGGAAGGTGGGATGGTGGTTGAAGCACAGCTTCATCGACTCTCTGGTAATCTTGGTGGCTGTTTCCTTCCTCTGTTAGACGGACAGGATTCTTTCTTTGTGCACGAGAATGTACGAGAGACTGTAGCTTCTGGGTGAATGCCAGTGTGTGTACTTTCAGGATTTCAGAGCTAATTGGTTTGTGTCGACAATGACTATTTACCATTTGTATATTATAAAAGACACATGCAAATTACTTGACAACACTTGCTAGTCAAATTGGTGAGCGATTTTTAATGTCAACAATATCCACTTGGTGAGCTGTCTGGAAAGTGTTACTGGGAACCGTCAGGATTTTGTTTTCCTAGCAATAAAGATCTTTCTGATATTTATCGGACTTCTGCAACTCTTGCAAACTCCCCAGTTTCCTTATTTTTCATTAAGAGGAGTATGTAAAACAGTTGAGAAGGGTGTCTTTACTTAAGGTCCATCAGTCTAAACTATTTGTTGCGTAGCGTCCACCAAGCTATTCCTTCCTTCCCAATTCCGCCTCCCTTTTCCCTCTGTTCCTAGTCATCCCACACATCCTTGCCAGGTTCATCTTCTGAGTATCAGCCAGTTCCTGTTTTCAAAATTCTCAGTGCCTTCCCGGTTTCTGAATCAAATATTGACCATCAGCTTGGCTTTCCGGACCAGGTTTATCAGTTAAATGAATGTCCAATGGTCCCTTGTGTATGTGCCCATGTTTTCTGCCACCGTACCTTTGCTCAAGAGACCCCTCCCCCCAAACCCGGAGCACCCTTGTTTTCTTCCTTTTTGTAGCCAGCTGAATACCTGTTCTTGACTTTGGAGAATAGGCGTTGGAGATGACATCACACGTTTCAAAGAAACGAAGAGATAATAATAAAAAGCAAACATGCCACCCCGCAGCAGAAACGCCTCCACGAGCTCGCTAACAGGAAGCGGATGAAGAGGGCCATGCGCTGGCCGCTGAGGAGGGGAGGCCGGGGTGGGATTCCTAAGCCTGCACCTCAGGAGCTGAGTCAGTGAGGATTCTAGAAGCGCTCCCCACACCCTCAGATCTGGGGAGGAACACGGTGCTTTTCCTCTTCTTACGGAGGAGTCATAGAAATGGCTGCTGGTGGCAACTGGGATGAAGTGGAAAGCAGAGCTGAGTCTCTGAGACCAGGGAACCTGAGAGCCAGTGTCCCCACTGCAGTGGGCTCTCCTCTCAGGCAGGAGGAAGGCGCCCGGTGGAGGATGTTTAATGACCTTTCTTAAAAGAGGCCAGAGCCCAGGAATTCGAACAAAGCCTTTACCGCGCCTCGGTGGAGACCTCCTGGCCCTGTCACTCAGTCTGGCTAGAGAATGGTGGAGAGAACACAGACCCACTCAGTCTTCAAACCGGAAAGATCACAGATGGGGCAGCAGTAGGAAAAGAGTCAAGGAGTTGCCCATCCTGTGTTAGAGCAGCAGAATTTCCGGACAGATACACCTGAGCACACACAGATGAAGAAAAAAAGTGAGGCGGTTATATAAACGTAAGTGCGATGGATGGATGGATAGACGGACAGATGGATAGACAAAGAAAAAGAAAAAAAGGGGATATAGCATGTAAAAGACAAAGCATCCAGAGCTAGATGAAATCATACCTCAAGGCATAGAAGGGAAGTCCTTAAAGTTGTTTCATTCTGTGGAACAAGTTAATGAGTAATGTGAATTCAGTAAACACAGCAAGATGATTAAAGGAGAATGAGATGAAAAAAGAGAGATTGCAGATCTACAGAAAGACTGAGGTCCCGAACAACAACCATTGCAGGACCAAGAAATAAAATTAGAAATACCAAAGGAAAGAATAGATGCCACTGCAACCAAATTACTAAAAATTAAAGGCTTGATAGTCTCAGTGAACACAAGTGAAGTGATCATGACATTAAAGCAATCAGAAGCTAAAAGATGAAAAGACAATGTACTATAAGGATAATTGGCCTCCCTGAAGTAGACAGTCAACATATGAAACAGAAAATGGAATATAAAACAAGGTGACTTTTAGGAAATGAAAAAGAAACAAACAAAAGAACTGAGTCTGCAGATTAGAAGAATGTATCCTGTTATGGGAAAATTCAGAGAACAGAATGTTTAACACCAATACCTATCCTAATTAAGCTACTGAATTTCAAAGGTAAAGGAAAAAATCTTCAGACATCCAGGCAGAAAACCAAATTATCTGCCATAGACCAAAAGTCAGACTAGCTTCATATTTCCTTAGTGCAGCATTTAATTTCTGAAGAGAGTGGAGCCAACTCAACATTCTGAGTGAGGAGGTATGAACACGACCCAGAGTGACACAGCTTCGATGTCATTCAGGTGCAAGGGCAGAAGGTGGATATTCTCAGACATCTATAAGCTTGGGGAATGGTACTTAAAACCAAAACACAGAGGAAAAAATATAGACACAGTGCTGTCAACCTCTAAATATGTTTCGTAATGTCTTAACTTAGAAGCATATTTTAGTAAGTGTCTGTTGTAGTGAAGAAACATTTGGTTGAAATTCAACAAATACTTCAGTTGCTTTTCCTTCTGTTAAATTCAAATGAAGTCACATACAAATTTTTTTTTTTTTAATTAAAAAGCATTTATGCTAGAGGAAGGGTAATTTCATTTTTTATGAGTCCTCCTGTCTGCCTGACCCCCTCCCTCCTCCTCATACCCGCACTGGGCAGGTGCTCTAAGCCCTGGTTGTGGTGACCCCTCCTCTTCTGATCAGTGTTGTCGGCCTTGGGTTTGCAGAACTTAAGTGCTCTTTCTGCTGTGAGGCAACTCCATACAACTCTCCTAGTTAGCGAAGCACATGGTTCTTCCTAGCCTGAGTTTCCACCAGAAAAATTCTGACTTTTAATTCTTGGCTAGCAACAACAATAACAACAAAAATTCATGTAAAAATCACTTACAACTTGCAGTGCCGAATAATCAGCACTTCTTGAGTGACTGCTCTGTGCCTGGTGCAGCCATATTCCCCCATGTACTCCGTGTGAGGAAGCACAGTTTCTGCCCTTTGAGAGCTCTTAGTTCAGGTAGGGCGGACACGTCGCCAAAATTTTCCCAGTATTTCCCAAGCAAGATCTAGCTCTCAGGAAGGCTTCTTGAAAGGGAAACATAGGCTTCTTATTGACAAGTTTTTGTCTTGATTTTCACCTGTTTATTCAGGAAGTTTGTTGCATTTTGACAGACACAGTGCTGGATATTTGTTTGTTTGTTTTTTAAATTAATTAATAATTTTTGGGGCTTCATTGCTGCACACAGGCTTCTCTGTAGTTGTGGCGAGTGGGAGCTACTCTTTGTTGCGGTGCTCGGGCTTCTCATTGCGGCGGCTTCTCGTGTTGCAGAGCATGGGCTCTCTTCGCGGGGGCTTCAGTAGTTGTGGCGTGCGGGCTCAGTAGTTGTGGCTTCCGGGCTCTAGAGCGCAGGCTCAGTAGTTGTGGTGCACGGGCTTAGTTGCTCCACAGCATGTGGGATCTTCCCGGACCAGGGCTCAAACCCGTGTCCCCTGCACTGGCAGGCGGATTCTTAACCACTGCACCACCAGGGAAGTCCCCAGTGCTGGATTTTAAGGATGTGATATTGTGATGAAAAGAGAGAGGATTCCTGCTGAGTCTAATGAAGGGGTATGGGGGTTATATGGGACACTCCCAATGAGCCAGGCCCTTGTGGCTTCTCCCTTTGATCTGGGCAGTCCTGCCTGCCACTCACCTGAACCGCCGGCATGTGCCAGAGGATTTGCTGCCACCATCTCAGCCCTCGACACAGGTTTTAGATTTAGGGGTTGAAAAAAACTTATTGAACATATTTTTGGAAATGTGATGAACATAATGTTTGAGTGGATACTGCCTTTTTATACTTTTTGTCAGGCGGTAGTTTCCTTTTTATACAAATATTGGTTGCCAAAAGCTTTGTTTGGATACAAAATATGTGCAGCTATACATATTTGACCACTTTCTTTCTTTGGGAGCCCATGTGCCTGGAGTTGGGAAAGGGATCGCCAGCTCTGCTCTGTTAAATATTCCATCTTATCAAAGAGGTATTTCATCAATTATGTATAACAGTAGGGGCCACTCAATAAATATTTTATAAGTGATAGGTATTTTTGTCTGAAATTACTTTTTCACTCGAGCAATGATTTAAACCCCCGTTTTTAGTTTTATGAGGTGACACTTTTATAATATCATATAGTGAATGCAGCTTGAATGTCATAGAGCTTTAGGGCAGCATTAATCATAAATTCATATGCCCCCATTCCCAATCCTGAGAGACTTTCTCTTAATTCAGGTTTTACCCATTCTATGTATGGAAGTGTGTGTGTGTGTGTGTGTGTGTGTGTGTGTGTGTGTGTGTGTGTATTGGGGATGGGTGGGGACAAGTAATGCTTTTGACCTAATGGCTCTGAAGTTATGAATTTCAAATGAATTTCTAAGTCTATGAGACTTATTTTAAGGAAGGAAGAAAAAGTGCTTTTCAATGGGTTAAAAAAAAAAAAAAAGAATATCAAACTAAACTGTGATGTAGTCCAAAACAGTTTCTCTAGTTTGAGTGGGAGCTATTAGAGTTTAAAATACTGCCTCCCCCCGCCCCCTTTTGGGATATTGTCCACTTTTATGCAGAAAGAAAATACATATGTCTCTGGACTTAGGAGAACAGTCCCTCTCCTTTTCACATGGACCTGGAAGCCTGGAGCAATTCATGGCCAGGCGCCACCTACCGTGTGTGCAGCGCTGTCACAGTTCAGAGCTAGCAGGCCTTGTTTCAGGAGATGGGGCTGTATGATTAAACTCTCCAGTGTAATATATATCTTTAAAAAGAAAAATCACAGACTTTCCACTTCAGTTTGAGCTCTGTGGGCAAGAGGAAAAGCACGAATTCTACCAACATCGGAGAGGCAGGAGTCGGGGTTGGTTTATTTAGAGGGCTCATTTTAGCCAGGATTTGCAAGGGCCTTGGTGTAGCCTATCAGGATGAACGAAGTCTCCGGCCTCCAAGCCTGAGGTTCTGGGCCCCGGAGAGGAAGCCCGTCTGATAAGAGAAGTAATTGAAGAATAGTGATACGCTTCATTTCCTTTTCTTGAATTTAAGTTATGCATTGGTCATTTTCTCTGTGTATCTATTTAATGGTTGTTAAATTAAATTGCTTTCCCTCAAGTGGTGATTTTTATTTATTTATTTTCGAAACCATCTTTTTTTCTTACTCCGCTCCATTGCCCTCTGGCCCGACTCCAACTCCGCATGTGTGCGGTGGAGGCCCCAGTGTCTGCAGAGGTGAAGGCTGGGGACTTCTCTCTCTCCCCCCGGCCCTTTCCCAGAACCTCCCAGGGGCCCCTTGTCTGCAAGGTTGTGAGGTTCTGAATTCTTCAGCGAGAGAATGGCAGGCTTCGTAGACTGTTTTAATATTTAAATGATACAGAATCCATTTATTTGATCCAGGAATGTGAGGGGTTCCGGTTTTGTTTCGGGCAGCTCTGGGCTTTGGAGTCTGGAGCTGTGCTGTGCTCAGCGTGTCCCGTCGCAGGAGTGGGTGAGGGAGAGGGTCGCTCGGAACATCCCTGACCCGGAGCCCCCGTTAGCAGCACGGGGCTGTCTGCTCTGCTGCTTCCATCAGCCTGTGGTCACACAGCACAGTGTCCTGTTCTTGGATGGGCCCCCGGCTCAACTCAGCACAGCCCGACCTCAAGGCTGGAGCTTTCACCTTCACTCTTCCGGGGTTTGTCTGCTTTCCACCTGGGAATTGCCTCAAAGCCTGGATTCTGAGGGTTTTTTTGTCTTAGGGCAGATGGGCCTGATGGTGAAGGGCCTCTCCGTCTCTTCCTTGCGAGATTGCTCTTGACCTTCCTTCCTGCGTTTCTCTGAACTCTGAGTATCTACCCACTCATTCATTCACTTGACAGATATTAATTGAGGAGCTCCTCTGTGTCAGGCACGAAATAAGGCATTGGGTTACATTCTAGTCAGGAGACAAGCGATAAACTTGTATATCACATATCATAGAGTGATAATTGCTAAGAGAGAAACAAATCAGGACAAGAGAGGTTGGTGACTGCTGTCTCGTATGGGGCGATGGGGAGGGTGGCTTCTGAGCAGAGGAAATGAGGGCTGAGTTATGTGTGAATTGAAGGCAGTTCTTCTCAACTGGGGCACATTTTGTTCCCCACATTTTGTTTGTGCCTCAACTGGGGCACATTTTGTTCGGTGTCTGGAGGCATCTTTGGTTGTCACAACCTCGGAGGAGGGATGTGTGTTACTGGCATCTGGTGGGTAGAGGCCAGGGATGCTCTAAATATCCTCCAGTGCCCAGGGCAGCCCCCCACAATGGAGAATCATCTGCTCCAAAATGTCAGTGGTGCCAAGGTTGGGAAGCCCCGCTCTAGGGGAAGAGAAGGAGTAGACAGGAACAGAGGAAACAGCAATGACCAAAGCCCTGAGGTGAGGGCCGGCTGGCAAGTTTGAGGAACAGCAAGGAGCCGGGGTTCCGGGAGAGGAGTGAGCAGGGGGCAAGCGGCAGGAGGTCAGCAAGGGGTGAGGTCACTTGGAGCTTTGTAGACCCTTGCAGAGACTTTGGGTTTTACTCAGAGAAGAGGAGGCCGTGTAATTGACCCGAGAAAAGGAGCGGCCTGCCCTGCCGTCTGTCTGGCAGCCGGGGAGAGCGTGGACTCTGGCTGGGGCACGAGTGGGTGTGGCCAGGATTACTGAGGCCATCCCGGCGAGGGTGGTGATGCTTGGGGCCAGGCAGCAATGTGGTGCAGTGGTTTGTCGTCAGATTGGGGGCATATTTTGAAGGTGGAGTCAACACCGAGTGCTGTAGGGTTTAGAGAAAGGAGCAAAGGACAGCCTGATCTTTGGTCCAAGCAACTGTAAGGAAGATTGGTGTTTACCGAGAAGGGCTAGTGTGCAGGTTTGGGAGGCAGGGGGCATCAGGGCTGGTCTTTCAGGGTGTTAAGTTTGAGCTGCCTGCTTGGTAGCCCCACAGGTATACCGAGGTAGGCAGGTTTATATACGCGAGGATGGAGTTTTAAGGGAGAGGTCTGCCTGGAGATTTAGATTTGAGAGTTGTCGGCATGCAGTCAAGCCCTCCGTGTCTGCGGGTTCCACATCCACAGATTCAACCGACCACCGATCACAAATATTCAGAGAAAAAATATTTCAGATAGTTCTCAAAAGCAAAACTTGAATTTGCCATGCTCCAGCAAATATTTACATAGCACTTTCACTATGTTTGCAACTATTTACATAGCATTTATGTTGTATTAGGTATTACAAGTAATCTAGAGATGATTGAAAATATAGGGGAGAGTGTGCGTAGGATATATGCAAATTATGTCCTTTTATATAAGGGACTTGAGCATCCTTGGATTTTGGTATCCGCGGGGGTCCTGGAACCAATCCCCCATGGATACCCAGGGACAACTGTGTAGATTGCAGGTAAAGTCAGGAGTCAGGATGAGATCATCAAGGGAGTGACTGTAGACACTAGAGTCCCTGGGATGAAAGACTCCATGGAAGTGGGTTCAAGAAAGAGCCGGAGGGGGGAAACTAGAGGACCACAAGTAGGAAACTCTTTGGAGGTGGTTTTCTCTAAAGGGGCACAGAGAAATTTGTGGTAGCTGGAGGGAGATGCAGGGCCAAGGGAGGTGGTGGTGGTGGTGGTTGATGGGAGCTCTGTAGCAGATTTGTGTGTAGGTGGGAATGATCAGTGGATAGAAGGTGATGCAGGGCACAGCGGGTCAGGTATCTCTGGTGCACGGTAGCAAATGCACGGGAAAGGGTTGCTTTCAGGGCCATGTGCAGTTTGACTCTAGTAACTGGCAAGAAGAACCAACAAGTCAGGAGACGTCTAGGTATTAAGTGAAATAAAGGTTCTGAAGAGGGAGAAAGATTGCTTTCTGGTCTAGTGGTTCTAGAACCTTTCCTAAAGAAGGCAGGGTTTGAGCTTAGCTTCATATATATGTGTGTGTGCATGTGTGTATTCATATGTATACATATATGTATATATGTATGAATCTGTATCAGGCAATAAATTTATTTCATTTTATGAGCTTTTTGTATGTTCCAAGCTCACTTTGCCCACCATATGCCAGGATTTCAACATGAAGCTTACAATCCATTTTTCTTGCAGTGTTTTTGGTGAGAAGTAAAACATTGTTCATTTTCACACTCTAAAGAGAACCTAATAACAAAGTTTTCTTTCCTCAAAGTAACCTTTTCCTTTTCTTTCCCTCCTAATTTCAGGAACAAACTCTGGCCCTGAGGAAAGAAGGGATTGGAGTTGTTTTGGATTCCGAGCTGCCCCATTTAATTGGCATCGATGACGACCTTCTGAGCACTGGCATTATCTTATATCACTTGAAGGTAGAAACTACTTGCCTGGAACATTCTCGTTTTGGTTTCAGCTTTCCCTGTGGACACTGGCAAGGTTTAGTGTCATACTCTGTGTCCACGAACGCAGCCACGACCCTGAAGAATATACAACAAATCCTTGAGTCCTTTGGGGATTCTCAGCAGTTCATTGGGATTCTGTGGTATTAGAAATTTCTGTTTTATGTAGTCCTAAAGCTAAATGAAGATCCATTCACTTTGCCCTCTAATTTGTAGACTCAGCAAGAGGGAGGTAAGGAACAAAAAGGCAGACAGACTGAGGAAGAAAAGTTACCAGCACCCGAACTGGCATTTGTTGTATGTACAGTTTCCTGGTCTCTTGTGTTAATTATAAAGTTGTGCCTCTTGCCTACATCGTTGGGCCTGGTCCCGAGCAGGGTATCCCTGTCAAGAGAGCAGAATTTCCACATCAGTATCAGTGGTGGCCTCTGTAACCTTGACTTTAGTATCTTCTGTCTGATCCATGACTTCAAATGAGAATGGTATTACGCTTGTGCTTTGAAGGCTCCCCTAAACCATATATATATATATTTTTCCTTTTGTATCTGGTTTATTTCACTTAGCATAATGTTTATCCATGTTGTAACATGTATCAGTACTTCATTCCTTTTTATGGTTGGATAATATTCCAGTGTATGTACCACATTTTATTTGTCCATGGATGAATATTTGGGTTGTTTCCACTTTTTGGCTATTATGAATAATGCTGCTATACACATCAGCACACAAGTATCTGTTTGAATGCTTGCTTTCAATTCCTTTAGATATATCCTAAGCCATATCTTTAGATACAAAGAAACCCCTGGCCGCTAGAGGAGAGACTTGTCAGAAAGGATTGGGAACATCAGTGAGATTGCTGTCACAGGCAGGTTATTGATGGCAAAACAGGAGCCCAACTCTTGTCGAGCCCTGAGCCTCAGAGGTCCTGTCCTTTTTCGGATACCACGGGCTGTTGTTACAGAACCTCAGTGAACTCCAGTTGCACTGAGGCTGTGGCCTGCCCGGGACAGAGCTCGCCCATCCGTCACCAGGTTGCTTGGGCTTCAATGGAAGAGGGAGAAACAGATCATTCCTCATGTTCTTATTAATAAATTTTGCTTGACTTTTCTCCCTAGGAAGGTCAGACATATGTTGGTAGAGAAGATGCTTCAACAGAACAAGATATTGGTGAGGATCTTTATCCATTTCCTCTTCGCAATTATTTATTTATTCATTTATGGCTGTGTTGGGTCTTCGTTGCTGCGTGCGGGCTTTCTCTAGTTGCGCGAGCGGGGGCTACTCTTCGTTGTGGTGCGTGGGCTCTAGGTGCGTGGGCTTCAGTAGTTGTGGCATGTGGGCTCAGTAGTTGTGGCTTGCAGGCTCTAGAGCGCAGCCTCAGTAATTGTGGTGCATGAGCTTAGTTGCTCTGCGACATGTGGGATCTTCCCGGCCCAGGGCTCTTACCCGTGTCCCCTGCATTGGTAGGCGGAGTCTTAACCACTGCGCCACCAGGGAAGTCCTCCAATGACTTTTTAAAAATCGTTTAATGAATTTCTTTTGAATGACTGACATTGAAGTAATTATAAAAAAGAAAACGTTTCAAATACAATATTGATCAGAACGTGTATTTCTGTAATTTTGAACGCAGCTCAAATGACTAACACAGAACAGTTAGTTTAGTGAATAAAATGGAACTGTGAATCCTTTCCCCCACCATGCATGCTTTCTATCCTTGAAAAGTCACGCCTTTCAAGTGTGCTGTTAGTTAAATCACTTTACTCTTGTCACAGTGGAAATATGCTAACAGGTACAGATAAAAGATATAAGACCCTTTGATGGGAAATCCTTCCCAGTCGACACTTACCTGTGCAAAGATGAGGGCAGAAAGTAGGATACACACGTACACAGCATCCACACACACAGACTTCTGGCTTTCCCCAAAGTCTTTGTGAGGTACCCAGGTGAGGTCTTGCCAGGCTTTATATTGTAGCATAACTTAGGGGATGCATGCGGCGGTGGTAGAGTGCGTGTGCGTGTGTGTGTGGCAAGGTGGGGATTGGCAGGGGAAGAATTATATCTTCTCAGCTGGTTTTAGAATTGCTGGTGATGAGCTTGCTTTCATGCCAAGTGTAAGCTATTAATCAAGCCAAAGCTCGCATTTCCTATGTGTATTTACTATTTATCGTGAATCTGGGAGAGCTGGAAACCAGTTCCTGGAATTGAATCCTTGGATTCAGCTGTTTTTGGGTGGAACTAGGTGTCAGGCCTCTTCCTCTCTACATTAAATTATCAATACATGTGACCTTTGGGTTTGTTATAAATGTGGTAAGGGCTAAGAACACATGTTTTCTGTGAACAGAAAAGTTCAGTAGTGCAGTTCTGTGGAGAGGAGTGGGAGCCGTTTGGCTTGTGCTTCTGAGAAGCTGGCCAAGAACTGTGCCTGAAATCATGTAGGTTTGTGTGACCAGCATTCATGTCCATGCCTGGCCGCTCATCACACACGAGCAGCTCAGGGTGGTCGGATGGGAGTCGGTAGCCCTTAGCAACCACATGCTCTGAGAGATCTGTGGAGGTCAGGTTCTCTCAGAATCGGCACAGGCTGTGGCTGGGTCATCTCAGGACTTCTGGAGACTTCCTCGGGCCTCCCAAGATCCATGCCATGCCGTGTTCACCTTTTACCTTTGGTTTGTGCTCCTGGAACGCAGTGGCGGTAAGCGTGGAGGTCACAGTAAATCCTTGAACCATGGGGCCCTTTTCTTCTCTTCCATTTTGTGACCTTTGGGTAACTGGAGGAGGAAAGTTATTTAGACTGAAGCAGGAGTGACTCAGTGGTATTCAGTTAAGACAAGTTACTCAACTGTTTTCTCCCCGAAGATGAAATAAATGAACGTGCCAGAACTTACTCCCTTATACGGGGGATGTCCAGACCCCCCGAGTAACAATCAAGGGATGGTTCTGTCAGTTGATGCCAGGAACTCCTGAAGTTCAGTTTTCTCACTAAACATAAATGTTCACCTCTCAGTTTTGTATGGAAAAGAAAGAATATTCAATATGAGAAAATAAATGAAGGTTGGGAATCATTGCACTAGATACCAAAGGAAATCTTTTCTTCCTCTGTTTTCCCATCTTAGTTCTTCACGGCCTCGACTTGGAGAGTGAGCACTGCATCTTTGAAAATGTCGGGGGGACGGTGACACTGATTCCCCTGAGTGGGTCCCAGTGCTCTGTGAACGGTGTTCAGATCATGGAGGCCACGCACCTCAATCAAGGTATTGGCTTTTGGTTCTGAGTTCTTTGTATGTGTCATTTCTGGAAAACAGGTTGATTAGGTAATGGGGGAACACGTGCATCTTAGAATTAATTACACTTTAGGTGTAAAAAGGATGAAGACTGTTTGCTTCATTAGGCTGTTTTCTCTTTTGCTAGAGAACTTCTTCTTTTTCTTTTTTTAAATTAATTAATTAATTTTTTATTTTTGGCTGCGTTGGGTCTTCGTTGCTGTGTGGGCTTCTCTCTAGTTGCGGCGAGTGGGGGCTACTCTTCGTTGCAGTGCGCGGGCTTCTCATTGCGGTGGCTTCTCTTGTTGCAGAGCACGGGCTCTAGGTGCACGGGCTTCAGTAGTTGTGGCACGCAGGCTCAGTAGTTGTGGCTCGCGGGCTCTAGAGCGCAGGCTCAGTAGTTGTGGCACACGGGCTTAGTTGCTCCGCGGCATGTGGGATCTTCCTGGACCAGGGCTCAAACCCGTGTCCCTTGCATTGGCAGGCGGATTCTTAACCACTGCGCCACCAGGGAAGCCCTGGAGAACTTCTTTATAAAATGCCCGTTGTCTTGTTGAATTAAACATCTATATATTGACTTAAAAGTTACTGCTGTTACGGAAATAAGACTTTAAATGAATTTGTGAAGTTCAAAATGTGCTCTTCAGATGCAAAACCTTAACACAGTGGCTTCTTTTAATAATTTTATTACCTTATTTACATTCTTTTTATGAATAGTTATACATACAGGATCTGGTGTCATATCTTTTTTTCTTTTGAAATAATTTCAGTATTATGGAATATTTGCATGAACTTTAAAAAAATTCATTCATTCATTCATTTATTCATTTATTTATTTATGGCTGTGTTGGGTCTTTGTTGCTGCCGGTGTGGGCTTTCTCTACTCTTCGTCACGGTGCGCGGGCTTCTCATTGCGGTGGCTTCTCTTGTTGTGGACCACGGGCCCTAGAGTGTATGGGTTTCAGTAGTTGTGGCACGCAGGCTCAGTAGTTGTGGCTTGTGGGTTCTACAGCGTGGGTTCAGTAGTTGTGGGGCACGGACATAGTTGCTCCGTGGCATGTGGGATCTACCTGGACCAGGGCTCGAACCCATGTCCCCTGCATTGGCAGGCAGATTCTTAACCACTGAGCCATGGGAAGCCCAAGAACTTTTTCTTTCTTTTTTTTTTTTCTTTTTTTCATACAGCAGGTTCTTATTAGTCATCTATTTTATACATATTAGTATATATATTGTCAATCCCAATCTCCCAGTTCATCCCACCACCACCACCCTCCCCCCTGCTTTCCCCCATTGGTGTCCATACGTTTGTTCTCTACATCTGTGTCCCTATTTCTCCCTTGCAAACCGGTTCATCTGTACCATTTTTCTAAATTCCACATATATGCGTTAATATATGATATTTGTTTTTCTCTTTCTGACTTACTTCACTCTGTATGACAGTCTCTGGGTCCATCCACGTGTCTACAAATGACCCAGTTTTGTTCCTTTTTATGGCTGAGTAATATTCCATTGTATATATGTACCACATCTTCTTTATCCATTCATCTGTCGATGGGCATTTAGGTTGCTTCCATGACCTGGCTATTGTAAATAGTGCTGCAATGAACATTGGGGTGCATGTGCTTTTTTGTTTTTCTTTTTTAAAATATCTTTATTGGAGTATAATTGCTTTACATTGTTGTGTTAGTTTCTGCTGTACAACAAACAAAGTGAATCAGCTATATGCATACATATATCCCCATATCCCCTGCCTCTTGTGTCTCCCTCCCACCCTCCCTGTCCCACCCCTCTAGGTCGTCACAAAGCATTGAGCTGATCTCCCGGTGCTATGCGGCTGCTTCCCACTAGCTATCTATTTTACGTTTGGTAGTGTATATATGTCCATGCCACTCTCTCACTTTATCCCAGCTTACCATTCCCCCTCCCCCTATCCTCAAGTCCATTCTCTAGTAGGTCTATGTCTTAATTCCCATCTTGCCCCTAGGTTCTCCATGACCATTTTTTTTTTTTTTGTAGATTCCATATATATGTGTTAGCATATGGTATTTGTTTTTCTCTTTCTGACTTACTTCACTCTGTATGACAGTCTCTGGGTCCATCCACGTGTCTACAAATGACCCAATTTTGTTCCTTTTTATGGCTGAGTAATATTCCATTGTATATATGTACCACATCTTCTTTATCCATTCATCTGTCAGTGGGCATTTAGGTTGCTTCCATGACCTGGCTATTGTAAATAGTGCTGCAACGAACATTGGGGTGCATGTGTTTTTATGAATTATGGTTTTCTCTGGGTATATGCCGAGTAGTGGGATCGCTGGGTCATATGGTAATTCTATCTTTAGTTTTTTAAGGAACCTCCATACTGTTCTCCATAGTGGCTGTATCAATTTACATTCCCACCAACAGTGCAAGAGGGTTCCCTTTTCTCTACACCCTCTCTAGCATTTGTTGTTTGTAGATTTTCTGATGATGCCCATTCTAACTGGTGTGAGATGATACCTCATTGCGATTTTGATTTGCATTTCTCTAATAATTAGTGATTTTTTTTAAACATCTTTATTGGAGTATAATTGCTTTACAATGTTTTGGTAGTTTCTGCTGTATAACAAAGTGAATCAGCTATACGTACACATATATCCCCATATCCCCTCCCTCTTGTGTCTCCCTCCCACCCTCCCTATCCCACCCCTCTAGGTGGTCACAGAGCACCAAGCTGATCTCCCTGTGCTATGCGGCTGCTTCCTACTAGCTATCTCTTTAACATTTGGTAGTGTATATATGTCAGTGCCACTGTCTCACTTCGTCCCAGCTTACCCTTCCCTCTCCCCGTGTCCTCAAGTCCATTGTCTACGTCTTCATCTTTATTCCTGTCCTGCCCCTAGGTTCTTCAGAACCTTTTTTTTTTATTTTTTTTAGATTCCATGTATATGTGTTAGCACGTGGTATTTGTTTTTCTCTTTCTGACTTACTTCACTCTGTATGACAGACTCTAGGTCCATCCACCTCTCTACAAATAACTCAGTTTCGTTTCATTTTATGGCTGAGTAATATTCCATTGTATATATGTGCCACATCTTCTTTCTCCATTCATCTGTCGATGGACACTTAGATTGCTTCCATGTCCTGGCTATTGTAAATAGAGCTGCAATGAACATTGTGGTACATGACTCTTTTTGAATTATGGTTTTCTCAGGGTATATGCCCAGTCGTGGGATTACTGGGTCATATGGTAGTTCTATTTTTAGTTTTTTAAGGAACCTCCATACTGTTCTCCATAGTGACTGTATCCATTTACATTCCCACCAACAGTGCAAGAGGGTTCCCTTTTCTCTGCACCCTCTCCAGCATTTATTGCTTGTAGATTTTCTGATGATGGCCATTCTGACTGGTGTGAGGTGATACCTCATTGTAGTTTTGATTTGCATTTGTCTAACAATTAGTGATGTTGAGCAGCTTTTCATGTGCCTCTTGGCCATCTGTATGTCTTCTTTGGAGAAATGTCTATTTAGGTCTTCTGCCCATTTTTTGATTTGGTTCTTTGTTTTTTTAATATTGAGCTTTATGAGCTGTTTATATATTTTGGAGATGAATCCTTTGTCCATTGATTTGTTTGCAAATATTTTCTCCTATTCTGAGGGTTGCCTTTTCATCTTGTTTATAGTTTCCTTTGTTGTGCAAAAGCTTTTTTTTTTTTTTTTGAAACCCTTTTATAGGAACATATTTGCAAAATCATCAGAGTACACCCAGAACTGTCTGTAAATGACAAAAGACTTAAAAATGACCACGGTTAAAGATTTGATGAAAGTTCATAATAATACAGTTGACAAGAAAATTAGTTATTTCTGAGATATACATTTTAAAGTAATAACTAGGATTATTACTTATAACATTATACCAGAACATATAAGATTTTTAGAAATTTCATGTAATGTCTGAAACATTTATATTAACATATTTCCATACATATTTCCATACAAATACAAATATAAGATTTTTAGAAATTTCATGTAATGTCTGAAACATTTATATTAACATATTTCCATACAAATAACCCAATGAAAGTTTAGTATTAGTTGTTTTGTTTGTTTTTTTATACTGCAGGTTCTTATTAGGCATCAATTTTATACCCATCAGTGTATACATGTCAATCCCAATCGCCCAATTCAGCACACCACCATCCCCACCTCACCACAGTTTTCCCCCCTTGGTGTCCATATGTCCATTCTCTACATCTGTGTCTCAACTTCTGCCCTGCAAACTGGCTCATCTGTACCATTTTTCTAGGTTCCACATACATGCATTAATATACGATATTTGTTTTTCTCTTTCTGACTTACTTCACTCTGTATGACAGTCTCTAGATCCATCCACGTCTCAACAAATGACTCAATTTCGTTCCTTTTTATGTCTGAGTAATATTCCATTGTATATATGTACCACTTCTTCTTTATCCATTCGTCTGTTGATGAGCATTTAGGTTGCTTCCATGACCTGGCTATTGTAAATAGTGCTGCAATGAACATTCAGGTGCATGTGTCTTTTTGAATTACGGTTTTCTCTGGGTATATGCCCAGTAGTGGGATTGCTGGGTCATATGGTAATTCTATTTTTAGTTTTTTAAGGAACCTCCGTATTGTTCTCCATAGTGCCTGTGTCAATTTACATTCCCACCAACAGTGCAAGAGGGTTCCCTTTTCTCCACACCCTCTCCAGCATTTGTTGTTTGTAGATTTTCTGATGATGCCCATTCTAACAGGAGTGAGGTGATACCTCATTGTAGTTTTGATTTGCATTTCTCTAATAATTAGTGATGTTGAACATCTTTTCATGTGCTTCGTGGCCGTCTGTATGTCTTCTTTGGAGAAATGTCTATTTAGGTCTTCTGCCCATTTTTGGATTGGGTTGTTTGTTTCTTTAATATTGAGCTGAATGAGCTGTTTATATATTTTGGAGATTAATCCTTTGTCCGTTGATTCATTTGCAAATATTTTCTCCCATTCTGAGGGTTGTCTTTTCGTCTTGTTTATGGTTTCCTTTGCTGTGCAAAAGCTTTTAAGTTTCATTAGGTCCCATTTGTTTATTTTTGTTTTTATTTCCATTCCTCTAGGAGGTGCGTCAAAAAAGATCTTGCTGCGATTTATGTCAAAGAGTGTTCTTCCTTTGTTTTCTTCTTAGAGTTTTATGGTGTCCAGTCTTACATTTAGGTCTTTAATCCATTTTGAGTTTATTTTTGTGTATGGTGTTAGGGAGTGTTCTAATTTCATTCGTTTACATGTAGCTGTCCAGTTTTCCCAGCACCACTATTTGAAGAGGCTGTCTTTTCTCCATTGTATATCCTTGCATCCTTTGTCATAGATTAGTTGACCATATGTATGTGGGCTTATCTCCGGGCTTTCTCTCCTGTTCCATTGATCTATATTTCTATTTTTGTGCCAGTACCATATTGTGTTGATTACTGTAGCTTTGTAGTATAGTCTGAAGTCAGGGAGTCTGATTCCTTCAGCTCCATTTTTTTCCCTCAAGATTGCTTTGGCTATTCGGGGTCTTTTGTTTCTCCATACAAATTTTAAGACTTTTTGTTCTAGTTCTGTCAAAAATGCCATTGGTAATTTGATAGAGATTGCATTGACTCTGTAGATTGCTTTGGGTAGTATAGTCATTTTCACAGTATTGATTCTTCCAATCCAAGAACATGGTATATCTCTCCATCTGTTTGTGTCATCTTTGATTTCTTTCATAAGTGTCTTATAGTTTTCTGAGTACAGCTCTTTTACCTCCTTAGGTAGGTTTATTCCTAGGTATTTTATTCTTTTTGTTGCAGTGGTGAATGGGATTTTCCCCTAATTTCTCTTACTAATCTTTCATTGTTAGTGTATAGGAATGCAAGAGATTTCTGTGCATTAATTTTGTATCCTGCAACTTCACCAAATTCATTGATTAGCTCTAGTAGTTTTCTGGTGACATCTTTAGGATTCTCTATGTATAATATCATGTCATCTGCAAACAGTAACAGTTTTACTTCTTCTTCTCCAATTTGTATTCCTTTTATTTCTTTAACTTCTCTGATTGCCGTGGCTAGGACTTCCAAAACTATGTTGAATAAGAGTGGCGAGAGTGGACATCCTTGTCTTGTTCCTGATCTTAGAGGAAATGCTTTCAGTTTTTCACCATTGAGAATGATGTTTGCTGTGGGTTTGTCATATATGGCCTTTATTGTGTTGAGGTAGGTTCCCTCTATGCCCACTTTCTGGAGAGTTTTTATCATAAATGGGTGTTGAGTTTTGTCAAAAGCTTTTTCTGCATCTATTTAGATGATCATATGTCTCTTATTCTTCAATTTGTTAATATGGTGTGTCCCGTTGATTGATTTGCATATGTTGAAGAATCCTTTCATTGCTGAGATAAATACCACTTGACCATGGTGTATGATCCTTTTAATGTGTTGTTGTATTCTGTTTGCTAGTATTTTGTTGAGGATTTTTGCATCGGTATTCATCAGTGATATTGGTCTGTTATTCTGTGTTTTTGTAGTATGTTTGTCTGGTTTTGGTATCAGGGTGATGTTGGCCTGCCTTGTAGAATATGTTTGGGAGTGTTCCTTCCTCTGCAATTTTTGGAAGAGTTTGAGAAGGATGGGTGTTAGCTCTTCTCTAATTGTTTGATAGAATGCACCTGTGAAGACATCTGGTCCTGGGCTTTAGTTTGTTGGAAGATTTTTAATCACAGTTTCAATTTCATTACTTGTGATTGGTCTGTTCATATTTTCTATTTCTTCCTGGTTCAGTCTTGGAAGGTGGTACCTTCCTAAGAATTTGTCCATTTCTTCCAGGTTGTCCATTTTATTGGCATAGAGTTGCTTGTAGTAGTCTCTTATGATGCTTTGTATTTCTTCAGTGTCCGCTGTAACGTCTCCTTTTTCATTTCTAATTTTATTGATTTGAGTCCTCTCCCTCTTTTTCTTGATGAGTCTGGCTAAAGGTTTATCGATTTTGTTGATCTTCTCAAAGAACCAGCTTTTAGTTTTATTGATCTTTGCTGTTGTTTTCTTTGGTTTTGTTTCATTTATTTCTGCTCTGATCTTCATGATTTCTTTCCTTCTACTAATTTGGTGTTTTGTTTGTTCTTTCTCTAGTTCCTTTAGGTGTAAGTTTAGTTGTTTATTTGAGATTTTTCTTGTTTCTTGAGGTAGGCTTGTATAGCTATAAACTTCCCTCTTAGAGCTGCTTTTGCTGCATCCCGTAGGTTTTGGATTGTCGTGTTTTCATTGTCATATGTCTCTAGGTATTTTTTGATTTCCTCTTTGATTTCTTCAGTCATCTCTTGGTTGTTTAGTAACGTATTGTTTAGCCTCCATGTGTTTGTGTTTTTTACGGTTTTTTCACTGTAATTGATTTCTAATCTCATAGTGTTGTGGTCAGAAAAGATGGTTGATATGATTTCAGTTTTCTTAAATTTACCGAGACTTGATTTGTGACCCAAGCTGTGATCTTTCCTGGAGAATGTTTCGTGTGCATTTGAGAAGAAAGTGTAATCTGCTGTTTTTGAATGGAATGTCCTATAAATATCAATTAAATCTATCTGGTCTACTGTGTCATTTAAAGCTTGCGTTTTCGTATTAATTTTCTGTCTGGATGATCTGTCCATTGGTGTAAGTGAGGTGTTAAAGTCCCCCACTATTAGTGTGTTACTGTCAATTTCCTCTTTTATAGCTGTTAGCATTTGCCTTATGTATTGAGGTGCTCCTTTGTTGAGTGCATATATATTTATAATTGTTATGTCTTCTTCTTGGAATGATCCCTTGATCATTATGTAGTGTCCTTCCTTGTCTATTGTAACGTTCTTTATTTTAAAGTCTATTTTGTCTGATATGAGAATTGCTGCTCCAGCTTTCTTTTGATTTCCATTTGCATGGAAGATCTTTTTCCATCCCCTCACTTTCAGTCTGTATGTGTCTCCAGGTCTGAAGTGGGTCTCTTGTAGACAGCATATATATGGGTCTTGTTTTTGTATCCATTCAGTGAGCATGTGTCTTTTAGTTGGAGCATTTAATCCATTCACATTTAAGGTGATTATAGATATGTACATTCATATTACCATTTTCTGTATTGTTTTGGGTTTGTTTTTGTAGGTCCTTTTCTTCTCTTGTGTTTCCCACTTAGAGACGTTCCTCAAACATTTGTTGTAGAGCTGGTTTGGTGGTGCTGAATTCTCTTAACTTTTGCTTGTGTGTAAAGCTTTTGATTTCTCCATGGAATCTGAATGAGATCCTTGACAGGTAGAGTAATCTTGGTTGTAGGTTCTTCCCTTTCCTCACTTTAAATATATCGTGCCACTCCCTTCTGGCTTGTTGAGTTTCTGCTGAGAAATCAGCTGTTAATCTTATGGGAGTTCCCTTCTATCTGATTTGTCATTTTTCCTTTGTTGCTTTCAGTAATTTTTCTTTGTCTTTAATTTTTGTGAATTTGATGACTGTGTCTCGGTGTGTTTCTCCTTGGGTTTAACCTGCCTGGGACTCTCTGCGCTTCTTGGACTTGGGTGGCTATTTCCTTTCCCATGTTAAGGAAGTTTTCAACTATAATCTCTTGACATATTTTCTCGGGTCCTTTCTCTCTCTCTTCTCCTTCTGGGAGCCCTATAATGCGAATGTTGTTGCGTTTAAGGTTGTCTCAGCGGTCTCTTATGCTGTCTTCATTTCTTTTCGTTCTTTTTGCTTTATTCTGTTCCACAGCAGTGAATTCCACCATTCCCTCTTCCAGGTCATTTATCCGTTCTTCTGTCTCAGTTATTCTGCTATTGATTCCTACCGGTGTAGTTTTCATTTCAGTTTTTGTATTGTTCATGTCTGTTTGTTTGTTCTTTAATTCTTCTAGGTGTTTGTTCTTTAATTCTTCTATGTCTTTGTTAAACATTTTTTGCATCTTCTCGATCTTTGCCTCCATTCTTTTTCTGAGGTCCTGGATCATCTTCACTATCATTATTCTGAATTCTTTTTCTGGAAGTTTGCCTATCTCCACTTTATTTAGTTGTTTCTCTGGGATTTTATCTTGTTCCTTCATCAGGTACATAGTCCTCTGTCTTTTCATTCTGTTTTTCTCTCTGTGAATGTGGTTTTCGTTCCACAGGCTGCAGGATTGTGGTTCTTCTTGTTTCTCCTGTCTGCCCTTCAAGAACTTTTTCATTTCAGGATATTTGAGAGTAAATTGCTAACATGATGCTCCAGCACCCCTGAATACTTCAGTGTCTATTTCCTTTGAACAGTGGCATTCTCCTACATAATTACAGTGCAACCATCCAAATTAAGAAAGTAATAGATGTATTCCTACCACGTGATTTCAGACCCTCTTCAGGTTTGGCTGTTTGTCCCAACAGTGTCCATTATTCAGTCCAGCATTGTGTTGTATTTGGTTACCACGTCTCCCTAGTCTCCTTCAGTCTGGAAATATCCCTTGGTCTTTCCTTGACTTCTATGACTTTGGCAGTTTTGAAAACTGCAGGTCAGATATGCTGTGGAATGTCCTTCTACATTCTTCTACGAAATTTAGAATTTATCTGATGCTTCCTCATGTTTAGAATAATGTCACTTTTTGGCACAAATGTCTGAGAAATGATGCTGCATTTTTCTCATGTTTCATTACATGGTTTCTATTTGTCCCATTACTGAGGATGCTCACTTTGATCATTTAATTAAGAAGCAGTGTGCTAGGTTTTTTCACTGTCAAGTTAATCTTTTCACCCTTTCTTATTAATAAGGCTATTGGGAAGGTACTTCAGGATCATAAATATCCTATTCTTTGCCATACTTTAACGCACTGGTTTTAGAATCCACTGGGTGTTTTTTTGTGGGGAGGGAGGTCTTATTTAATTATTATTCCAGTGGCTGCCACGTGGTGATTTTCTTCCTTCTACACCTATTAGTTGGCTTTTTATTTATTTAAAAAAATATTTATTTATTCATTTATTAGGCTGCGTCAGGTCTTAGTTGCGGCACGCGGGATCTTAGTTGCAGAGCACGGATTTCTCTCTAGTTGTGGTGTGCTGGCTCCAGAGTGTGCGGTCTTAGTTGCTCCGCGGCATGTGCGATCTTAGTTCCCCGACCAGGGATCGAACCCGCATCCCCTGTATGGAAGGTGGATTCTCAACCACTGGACCACCAGGGAAGTTCCAGTTGGCTTTTTAACTATAAGAAAGAGCTTTCTTTTCTTGCCATGTATTCATTTATTTATCTAAATCAACAGGGCCACATGTCTTGCTATTTTATAGGTTTTGGTCCATTTCTATGATTGCTTATTTTGATGCCCAAATTGTCCCAGATTTGGCCAGTGGATTTTTGTGTTCTTTTGGTTTGTCTATATTGTGTGTGATTAATTCCTTACTTTCTGACAGAACAAGGTATTCCAGGCTCATCTTTTACTTTTCTCGAATCAGCCAGTTCTCCAAGGAGCCCTACTTCCTTTTAGTGAATGGGATTTAGAAACCAACATCTGGGCACTGGGTGTGCTCATTGCCATTGAAGTGTTGCTTGCTCACAGATCCTGTCAGTCAACAATGTTAGGGAAAATGTTTGTGTGTGTATACAACATTTACAACTATAGTTCTGTATCTGTTTATATTAGTATGTTAAAATATCTGTATTTCAGTGTCTATATTGCTAACCAGGAGTTCACACCAATACCTCTAATTCCAGTCCAGTACCATAGAGTTCTTTCTAGTTTTCTCCCTTTTCTTATTTGTAGCCCCTTTTCTGACAATGATGAACTTGACTCCCATTATGTAGCCACTATCCTGTCACTTCTGCCCCCTCCTCATTTTGGGACCCTCCTCTTCCTGCTCAGGCTGTGACGCCCCATGCTGGGCCACGTCTCCCTTCACCCTTTTCCTAGCGCAGACACCTTCCTCACCTCATGCCAAAATTTCCTGCCACTCCTACCCTGATGCTTACTTTGCCCAGCCTTGTCTAATGGCTTTTGTACTGAGCTATGCAAGAAGGAAGGAAAGAAAGAAGTTGACATTATCTCTTAAGCCCTTTTTGGTATATTATACATAGTTTTCATAATTACAGTTTTTCATGCTTACATACTATAATGTTGTATCTGCTGTGACGTGGGATTGGACAGATGAGGACTGGAAAGGATGTAGTTTATTGGTGTTAGTGAAGTCATACCAGAAATCAGTTGCAAGGAGTTATCTCAGAAATGAAGGACAGCAGCATGGACCAGGGTGATCATGCTTTCATAGGAGGTGCATAGCGTCCATCAGAGACATTCTACAAGCAACTGATGGAGCACCCACCCATGTACCATCTCCAAACCATCCACCCATCCACCCATCCACCCATGCATTGATCTCCCCATCAGTTTTTCACTCTTAGTATTTTTCAGTTTCAAGGTTAGTTGAGCTTGGGAGACATCTGGTGCCCTGGAGCTGGCCAGAAAGGTCAGAGGTCAGCAGTAGCAGGTGACCAGCCCAAAAAAGGACACAGTGAGCACCCAGTGACCATTACCAAAGCAACATACCTGCTTTTTTGCAACCAGGACAATGGCCCTGGCAATAATGGATGGAGAATCTGATTCTTTCCAGGCAGCAGTATTGATCATGATGAGACACTGTCTCTGCCCTGAGCCCAGAAAGTCACCATAATTGATTGGCAGACAAGAGGTCACTATGTAAGGCTCTTCAATGGCGGTCCCTGCCTGGGAACACACAGGCCTTTGTGTGAACAACAGGTGTAATTGGAGGGTAGACAGTTGACAGATGACCCCACAAGTGAATTATGTAACTGGATCTGGACCACAGCCAGACCACCTGTCTGTCCTCTCTTAGCGCCTCAGGTGGGGGCCCTGCTGCTGTTTCTTCAGGCAGCAGGGGTGTTGCAGGGGTCATGATGAGAGGTGAGAGACGTGTCTCCTTGTCTAGCAGAGATCTCTGTACTGGCTGTGTCTCCCTCAGTTAGGTCAGAGGGAGGTGACCTTGTGATGATGACTGTTTATTGCTACAGGATTTTATAAGCGGCTTGTACTGGTTTTCAATATCATCATTAATGCATGAGTAGAACTCGAATTCTTTTTGAAATATTTAATACATCTGGGGTTCACTGGTATATAAAGTATAGATTTAATTAATTTTCTCCCACATTGGTATACCATTATCATAACCTTCCCATCACCTCCCTTTTGAAGAAACTTACTTTACCAAAAAAATAAGAAAGTCACACAAAGTACTGTATTTGTTTCTTGGCTTTCTAGTTTGTTCCAGTACTCTGTATTTCTACTTTTGTGCCTATATCACACAGTTTTAATGCTTGTTGTGTTATAATATGCTTTAATTTTTGTTCTTCTCTGAGTGGGTTTTTGCTTTTCATGCCTATTAATTTTTTCCAAAGAAATTTTAGAATCATTTTGTTGTGCTAAAATATTCTTTGAGAAGTTAGATTCTAATTTCATTTGATGTGTTCACATTAAAAAAAAAAATTTCCATCTTGGAACTTATATTTATTCAGTATGCCTCTTCTCATATTTGAATTTTCATCTATTTCCTCCAATAAAACTTTGAAGACTTTTAATTTATGTGCTTGTTGAACTGTGTTTATTCATGTATACAAAATTCTGAACATAGTTATATACATTAACTGTTCAAAAATGGAAAGGAAAAAACCCTTTATATATATATTCTGTAATAATCTGTTTTGATTATTTCGAGCACAAAGGACCTTTGAGGATGTTGATTTAAAACCGTATGGGAAAGTGATGCCCAAAGAATTCAGTGTCTGGAATCCAGGACTTCTGAGTCTTGTGCATTGTTCTTCCAAATACCCCAAAGCAGCCTGGTGTGTTTGTGAAATCACTCACAGGAAGTTAGAGAGGAAGTTACAGTTGGGGTTAATTTGAGGACATTTTTTAGCATAAACAGCGCTTGAATCACAAATAGCCCACAAATGTCAGTATCAGCTGCTGGATCTACCTGGCTCTGTTGTCCGGCCATCACACTGTTTCCTCCCTGTGCATTCCCTGCTCCAGCCGTGTTTCTCTGGAGCTTCTGGAACTTACACCACCCACAGTCTTGGCCACTGGATGCTGAGAAGGCTGTCAGGTGGTTTCCAGTGACCATTGCTCCTGCCATGTTATGGGTTAGTCTCTTGTGGATTTGCCTGGAAGCTGTTAATGTGTAATGTTCTTGTGAGAAAATGAGTCCAAACTAAATTCTGAAAAAGGAACTTTTAGAGCATGTATTGTTTAACATGGGAACCTCCTAGAATTTAATATTTAATGTTGGGGTTATCCTTCCATCACCCCTCAAAAATTATTAGCTTATTTATTTAGTTCAGAGAAATTGCTTATCATTCCATTGCCATCTGCTTATGTAGCGATGATTGTCTCTAATTCTCCTGTGGATTGAGGCATGGTAGATAAATAATAAATGTATCTCCTGAGTGGTATTTTTATTAAGTGGTTTTTTTATCTTAAACTTTTAAAGTCCATTTGAAAAATATGCCTATTCAAATTAGTGATGGCTGGAACTGAACTTTTGATCTTCCTATTGAAGATATGATTTGTCCTAAGAAAGTGGTAGTACTAATTGTCACTCAAGGTTAATTGTCAGAATTATCTTTCCCTGCAGGGCGCTCTTAATTGTTTCATTACCCTGGTGCCATGGCTTTCAGACCGGATGGGCTCGAGTTCCTCTGGAATTCTGCTGTGCTGCTCAACAGCTTTCTCAGTGTCACTGTCAATGAAATTGGCAGAAAAATGCTATAGCATTAAAACACAGTGCACTTATTTTATAAATGTCATAGCAGGTCATAGGGCAGTGAAATGTAAGCCGACTCTGTGTTCCAAGGCATTACGTGAGAGGAGCAAGATGGGAACTTTTTTTTTTTTAAATCTACACACTTTAAGACTGGAAGATCCCATCAAGGGAAAAACGTGTGCAGTTCTTCAAAAATTAAGGCTTAGAATTCTCCACTTAAATTGTCTTGATTTTTGAGGATTACTAAAATGAGAACTGGAGCAAGTTTTTTTTAAACACAGACAATATGATATATTGTTTGTGGTTACGAAAATATGTAGCAAAAATAAAAAGATGTGAATGGGACTTACACATACCTACTTTAAAAAAATTTATTGAAGTATAGTTGATTTATAATGTTGTATTTAATTTCTGCTGTACAACAAAGTGACTCAGTTATACATGTATATTTTCTTTTTCACATTCTTTTCCATTGTGGTTTATCACAGGATATTGAATATAGTTCCCTTTGCTATACAGTTGGACCTTGTTGTTTATCCATCCTATGTGTAATAGTTTGCATCTGCTAATCCCATCCTCCCCAGTCCTTCCCTTTCCCATCCTCCCTCCCCTTTGGCAACCACAAGTCTGTTCTCTATCTCTGTGAGTCTTCTTTTTTTTTGTAGATATGGTCATTTGTGTCATATTTTAGATTCCATGTATTAAGTGATATCATATGGTATTTGTCTTTCTCTAGGTCCATCCATGTAGCTGCAAATGGCATTGTTTCATTCCTTTTTATGGCTAAGTAGTATCCCATTGTATATATATACCACATCTTCTTTATCCATTCATCTGTCAATGGACATTTAGGTTGTTTCCATGACCTGGCTATTGTAAATAGTGCTGCTATGAACATTGGGGTGCATGTATCTTTTTGAATTATGGTTTTGTCTGGGTATATGCCCAGGAGTGGGATTGCTGGATGATATGGACACATGCCTACTTTAGAATAGTGTTAACCTTTGGAGAAGAAGTGGGGAAGGGCTTGATCAGGCAGGGAAACAGGAAGATGTTAAACTGTATCTGTAAGATTTTATTTTTTAAAGAAAAAAAAAAAAAGACTAAACCAAAAAAAAAGGTATATGCACTTTATTAAAACATAATAAAAAAAACCCGTAATAATAATAGGGAAACAAGATAAAAAACAGCAGCATGTTCATACTCCAAAAGCTGCCTTGGCTTTTACCCATGAAACCATTTTTAAGTATAGGTATCAAGAACAGAGAATGTAGATATTATAACATAACATGATCTAACCATGTTAACTCCATATTTGACTGGATTCCTGGCTCACCAGCAGTTTCCTCTCTTTTCGCTGCCTTTCTCCAGTATATTGCTGCTACTTGGTATTTAAATGTCTCTTTTCATTAGTAAATTAGTGTTCATTTGGAAATGTGTTGGTTAGGCTGTGCCATTAAAAAGCACGTGTAGTAATTACCACTTCCTTACAAAAGTCACTTATATATCACTTGTGAATGTCAACTAATAGGAGATTTATCTGTGTTTAGCAGATTGTCACCACCGCAGGGGAAATTTTTTACCTGTATCAGTTAACTGCTTTAATTTCTTTCAGACTGCATAAATAGTACTTCCTCTGCCTTAAATTACAGGAATGTTTTCATCTGGTAAAGTCACTAAAAAGAAAAGCATTTGCTAATACTGTGAGAAATAAATGTGCTGACATCTATAATGTAAGTTGTCTAAAGCCTGGCACCTGAAGCTTTTCTCCTCTTTTTTGGGTTCCTCCAGGAACAGTGCATAGGATTTGCAGCATTGCATCTAACCTTGTTGTTCAGTGGGTGTGTTCTCTGAAGCATAGTTTCCCTCACTCCCATGATGCCATAGAATGATTCCATAGAAAGAAGAGGCCTTTGCCCGAGAAGAAAGTATGCATTGACCATGGTGTCTGGTCTGTAGGCCTTGAACTGTTTTTGGCAGAGTCTCAGACCCTGGATTTTTCTTTTTTTCATATATTTAATATGAAATGTAAAAAAAATCAAATGCGTTATCACTAAAACTGTATTTCAACCTTTGCCCTATAATTGCTATGAACTATTCTCCCTTATTTTAATTATTATTTTTTCTTTTTGCTCTAATATGTTACTTTAAAGCTGATAGTTGCTAAATGTAATTAATGTTTTAAGGAAATTCAAAATCAGTGGACTCCTTTGGTCTTGCTGGTTTGTCAGAGCCATTGAATGCTCATCTCTCCTGTTAGAAGTGCTGCAGAAACTCCATCTGGGGAATTTACACTTAGGTGCATTTGAATGTGTCGTGCTTGAGTGCCAAAATATATTTGCATCTATTCAAGCACTTAGAGGGAACAGGTGATTGTCTGGGGAGTGGAGCTGAGGAGCCTTTGATAAAATTTTCATCTGCTGCAGGGCTGCTATGAGTTGTTCAGTGACAAATTAAAAAAAGGATTTTAGTGGAACTAGAAACAGAAATAGATTTTCCAACAGTTTAGCCAAGATGTCTAGTGAACAGAAGCGCCCTTTCACATTTTACAAAAAGCCAGCAGATGGTGGTGTCTAACTTCCCATTTAACTTCCCTGCCCCTGCCCTTAAGCACTCATTAGAGTTCATCCTCGAATTTGAGACCTGCAAGGCTGACACCTGTCACTTGCGCATGGATGATTCATTCAGCAGAGACTGCTGAGTGTCAGAGCCCTAACTGTTCTTAAAGACTGTACCCAAGGCCAGCGGTTCTTAGTGTGTCCTCAGGTCAGCAACGTCAGCGTTACCTGGGGGCCTTTCAAAAATGCAAATTGCCAAGCCCCATCCTTGACCCGCCAAATCAGAAAATCTGTGGGTGGGCCCAGCAATCTAGTTTTTGGTTTTTTTTTTTTTCTTTTAAATAAATCCTGCAGGTGATTCTGATGCACCTGTATCAGAACATGTCAGTATGAGGACCAAGGCTAACCACAAATTCTTGCCCCAGACTTTGGTGCAGGAGACAACCATTTGTCAGTCTCTTTAAACCCCTTTCATCTCCTGTTTGAATCATTACATCTGTTTTTCATGATCTCTCACTCCTTTTTAAGTTTCATTTTTAGCTCGACAGCCCCATAGGGTGACTTTACAGGGTGTCTTGGTATGGATATCTTGGAGTTTACCCGTTTGGTGTTTGACGGGCTTCTTGAATCTGTACGTTTCTATCTTTCTACAGATTTGGGAAGTTCTCAGCCATTGTTTGTTTAAAAATTGTTTTTCTGCACTACACTCTTTCTCCTCTCTTTCTGGGACTCTGGTTACATGAATGTTTAATATTTTAGTATTGTCCCACAGATCCCTGAGGCTCTAATTACTTATTTTTATCTTTCTGTAAACTTTTTTCCTCTTCGCTTTTCAGATGAGATCATTTCAGCTGATCTGGCTTCATGTTCACTGGTTTTTTTTTTCTCTGTCATCTCCATTCTGCTATTGAGCCCATCCAATGAGTTTTTAAAATTTTGATTACTGTGTTTTTCAGTTGTAATATTTGATTCTTTTTTGTATACTTTATTTCTTTGTTGAAACTCCTTATTTTTCAAGAGTGTTCACCCATGTTTGACCTCTTTTTTGTTTTTGTTTTTGTTTTAGGGCCCATCATTTTTATTTCTAAGTCATCTGATATAGAAAAATAAAAGCTTTTTATTATGGAAAATTTCAAACATATACAAAATACAGAATATTATAATTAACCTCCATCACCCAGTTTCAATAATTATTAACATTTTTTGCTTATCTTTTTTCATCTAGGCATTCTCCCCTGACCCCACCCCACCCCCTCACACACATTTTTCAGGGCATCCTATAGGATAAATTGCTTTAACAATTTTATAATAGCTGATTCAAAGTCTTTATCAAATAAGTACAACATCTCTGTGATCTCAGCATTAACATCTGTTGTTTGTGTTTTGCTATGCAAGTTGAGATTTTTTTTCCAGTTCTTTATATGCTGAGTAATATTGAATTGCATTTTGGACATTTTTATCTTATATTGTAAGACTGAGGGTCTTGTTTAGACTGAGGGTCTTGTTTCAGTTCCATTGGAAATGTTGATTTTTGCCTGTTTGTTTTAGCAGGCAGTTGACCTGGTCGGATTTAGACCATAAGTGAGAATCAGTATGTGGGTCGTGATTCTAGTTCCAAGGCCCATTCAGTTTTCCAGGCCTTTGTGATGCTATTCCAGTCTGTCCCATGTGTGTGCTATTCCAGTCTGTCCCATGTGTGTGCCATCCAGTGGCCAGCCTGGGAGCTGAGCAGTGGTCTGGCTCTTAGTTTAACTCTGAAAGTCTCTATGTGCTGCTGGGGGTCACCTCCATGTGTGCACCGTCGGGGGTGGCCCAGGAATTCATACACAATTCCATGAGGTTGCCTTCCTGAACTTCTCCCTCTACACCATCTCTCAAGTACTTTCTGGTTCCTTGGGACTTTCTTTTTCTGCCCTCCAGCTAGACGTCTGGAGCTTTATTTATACTACTCTTTCATGTTCTTCCTGCGCTTGTGCCCATGTCTGGGCCGAGCAGTGAGAGGACAGAGAGGAGAACAACTGGTGTCTGCCGACCCTCCTGGGTCCACAGCTCCTGGGATTGGAGAGAGATTTTCTCCTGCCTCCCAGATTTAGGCATCTGTGGGCCCCCTGCTGCTGCCACTATTGCTGCTATGGGACCCTCTCCCTCCTCCTGGAACCAAAACTAGAAGCTTCTCCTGGAGTTCTCTCTTTTACACTAACGTCAACTTTTGGGTTTCTTCCCAGATGAAGCCGGGGACACTGGAGGAAAACAGTGGTAAATTCATCATCGGTCTGTGGTGCTTTAGGTCCTGGTCTCTTTCAATCCACCTGCTTCTGTTGGTTTTCAGACCCTTCAAGTAGCTGCTGCATGTGTTCTGTCCAGGCTGTCAGGTGTAGCTGCATTCAGAGGGAGAGGCGGGGTGGGGGGGGGATGCTGTCCCATCTCAGGCAGAACCAAAACTTCTCCCCCAGCGTGGCCTCAGACTGATGGGAAAGGAGAGATTTACCCAAAGCCGAGTTCCAAAATGAATGAATGTGTTTGTCATAATGGTCCATGGAAGAAAGTGACGTAGATACAGAATTATCTAAAGGCTGGAAAGTGGGTGAGGTGGGGGGCAGGAGTAGCAGGAGACCAAGTTGCCTTGGCCGCTGAGTCTTGGCAGGTTTGTACGGCTCCCAGATCCCAGACTGGTGGCGTGGATTTTCTGTGGGGTGTGCTCACCCTTCAGCAGATCAGTAATGTGGTCGCAGAGGTGAAGGACAGCACAGTGTTTTTATAGCCCGGGAGGCTTGGGGGTGGGCCGTAAAGAGAAGGAGTTGATGAAGGTAGGAGACTCGTGGTGCTTAGGGAGAGGGGAGCAATGCGTTATATATCCTGTGTGTGTGTGTGTGTGTGGTGGGGCGTAGAGGAGGGCCTTTCTAAAGTATGATTAAATTCAGAATGTGGAGCCCTGAAGCAGAATTTCTAAATGCCTCGTGGTTTTTGGCCTGTAAGCTCATATTACATTGCACCATACCCTTTTGGGAATACAGTTGTTTTATATGTTCATGTTAATGGTAACTCAGAATGAAATAATTCGAACATCATTACCTCAGAAATATTCATATGACAACATTTAATTTAAAACAGTTGATTTTTATTTGTGCAGTAGCAGAATTCGAAAATCTCGCATAAAATTTGAGGACTGTAATTAATAGTGATATTAATGATTATTATCCCTACACTCCTTAGAAATCACTAGAAATCTTTACATGTTTAATTTTTTTCAGTGTGCCTGAAATGTTAAAATAGAAAATCAGTGGTTTCATTCACAGAGACTTAAGTAAAGCTTTTTTTTGTTGTTACCAAGTGTCTTTGTCTACCTTTTTATAATGTCGTTTCCCCTCCATCCCCTTCTAAGATCGTCTGGAATTTGTCTGTCCTCAAGTATTTAACAGGCTCTCAAGTGATCTCAAAGATGCCATCATATATTTCAAGGAGGTTTAGATATACTCTAAAAATGACAAATTAAGTGCATCACAGAAAGTCCATATGCTGTGATTAATCACATTAACCTCAGATCAAGGAGTCGCTCATAGTTAAGGAGAATTTAAGATCTGGAAGGAAGCGTTGAAGACTCGGTGAGGGAGCTGAGCCCTGGAGGGGTTACCCCGTCAGGCAGGACACATGAGCTGGGTCTCTTCTGAAGGCCGTGTACCGTCGCTCACTCTCATTCATTCATTCATTGCCTTTTCCCCTTCAGCTTTTTAAATATACTCACAAGTGTCCTTTAAACAAAAATATCACAAAATATCCCATAGGGTATGTCAACTCCTGGCTCCAGCTACTATCAACTCTGCCTTTCTCTTCATAAACAGACTTCTTTTACTTCTTCTGTTTTTTGTTTTTTTTTTAATTTATTTATTATTTATTTATGGCTGTGTTGGGTCTTCGTTTCTGTGCGAGGGCTTTCTCTAGTTGTGGCAAGTGGGGCCACTCTTCATAGCGGCGCGCGGGTCTCTCACTGTCGCGGCCTCTCCCGTTGCGGAACACAGGCTCCAAACGCGCAGGCTCAGTAGTTGTGGCTCACGGGCCTCGTTGCTCCGCGGCATGTGGGATCTTCCCAGACCAGGGCTCGGACCCGTGTCCCCTGCATTGGCAGGCAGATTCTCAACCACTGCGCCACCAGGGAAGCCCACTTCTTCTGTTTTTTATTGAAGTGTAGTTGACTCACAATATTGCGTTAGTATCAGGTGTACAGCAGAGTACACAAACTTCTTGAATGAGTTGTCCACACTCAGGAGACCTCAACTGTGCTTTCCCTGGGCTTCTGAGGTTTTCCTTCTCCCCCTCTGAGGGTCCTTCTCTGTTTCCTTTGCAGGTTCATCTTCCTCTCCTTGGGCCATTAAAAGCCAAGCTCCTCAAGGTGCCCAGTGTTGGGTGGGCCCTCTTTTCTCCCACCTCTCTGTTCTCTCCTCTTTCCCACACCTGTGGCTTCCTTTATTAGAGATGACTCTCAGATATATATAGAGAGATACCACATTCTCATGCACACACACGTATATGCACATATATGTGTATACATCTCTACCTTATATCTGTAGAGATGTGTGTGTATATGTGTATATACACATGGATCTTAGGTAGATATGTACACATATATATGTGTGTATGTCTGTCTCTCTGTATATTTTGAGATATATAGTTCATCTATAAATTTTTTTTAAATTACCATCAGGATTAATAAGCAATTCTTAATCCTCCAACTTTCTATATTTCGTTTTGATCATTTAACAGAATATACTTGATAAAAACCAGGCGTTCTTTCAAAAATATACTTGCCAACATCAGGAGAACATCTTAAACAAAATATGCTTTATTTCAGCACCATAGCTTCTCATCACAGAGCACCAAATTATCAAAAATTATGCATATATATGTAATTGAGAGTAAAGTAGGTAGGAAAGTGGGTCGGTTGGTAGATGGACAGATGGATTGAGAGATCTCCTAGGCGTTTCTTCTGGAGCTTCAGGCCCATATTTCTATCCGCAAAAGGCATCTCACATTCATTACGTGTAAAACCAAACTCAGGATTTCTCCCCCAACCTGATTTTGGTTCTTTTCCAGTGTTCTCAATCAGTGTGAACAGCTCCCCATCCAACTAGTTACAGCAAAGCCCGGGAGCATCTTCTTCACCTCCCTGGTCCCCCTGTCTAGCCCATCATGAGTCCTGGTGATCTTATCTCCCAAGTATCTTCTGGATCTGTTTATTGACCTCTTACCCCTCCCTTCCAGTTCTGAGCCGCCATCATGTTTGACCTGGACCACTGCAGTAATCTCTTCCCTTGTTTATCTACATTTCCTCTTGCCCTCTGGTACATTCTTCAAACAGTAGAAAAAATGATCTTCCTGAAACTCACGTCTAATTGTGTGATGCTGCTGTTGCGCAAAGCCCTTCAGGGTCTTGCTGTTGCCCCTGCGTGAAGTACAAGATGCTTTACTGTATCCTGAGCAACTCTACATGCTCCGTCCTCCCCTCTCTCTCCAGCTTCACCTTGTGCAGTGCTCTCCCTGGTTTCCTCTGCTGTGCCTCCCATCACTCACCATCACCATCATCATCATCATCACTTTTTCCTGTCACAGTCTGTTGGATATGCCCCCCTCTCCCCCCGCAAGAGCTTGTCTTAAGCACCACCTCCTTCACGGCATCGTTCCCTAACCTCCCCTGCGGCCAGCCCCCTTCTCGCATGCTCGTGAGCCGGGGGCAGGGTAACTCTCCTTCAGTTGCAGCTTTGCGTTTATTTGTGGAATTGTTTGGTTAGTGATCTCTCCCTCCTGCTTGTTTACAAGTTCCATAAGGACAAGGTGTGTGTCCCACTCGTTCACCTCTGCATCCCCACCTCCAGTTCTTATCATAGCGCGGTAAGTGTTCATTCAGTATCTGTTGAGTGAATGGACACACAGCAGCAGCATGTAAAAAAAAAAAAAAAACGAAGCACATCTTTTAAGCCAGTAGGTTTGTCCATAAAGGAATACGATAGAGGAAAGTGAAGGCACCAGCCTTAACAGAGCCCCTTTTATGTGCCAGGTGGTTTATACACATTATTTGGATGGAAAGAAGGAATGGTCATGGGTAGTTTTGTTTTCTTTCATAACTCCTCGAAGGGATTTTTATGTGTATTTCATGCAAATACATGGGTGGCAAGATTTTTTTCAGTGATTTAACATGATATGAAATATGTCTCTGAAATACTATCCTATTTTTCCATTAACATATTTTAGCAATTTTCAACTTGTGTGGCTGGGCATTTGATTAACAGAAAAAAAAAAAAAAGAATTGGATTAGATATAATACCTCAGATGAGATTGCCTTGTTAATCTCTAATGTCATTTTAAGAGCATTAAATACACATATATCCTGGACATGGCTACTTAACTTTTGACTTTTGTATGGCACACAGTTTTGAGTCCCAGTCATAAAAGGCATATGGGAAACACCTTTCTTCATTGTGGTAATGGTGCCTTTCCATAATTGGGAAATATACAAACCCAATTTTATGTGAGGGGGATAAGCAGATTGTAGGTGGATAATATCCACTGCTGCCCTTCTGAGTCTCCCAAAACCGTGTGCTGCTTCTCACGTTGACTCCATTTCTGTTAAAAAACGACAGCCACCAGAACCAACCCTTCGGTTGCTTGCTGTGGTTATGACTAAACCCGTTAGGTTCTAACCGTATTGAATTTGAAGCTCCTTTGAGAATCTGTGACAGTATGTCACATAGGCAGGTGGATGTGCTGGTCTGAAGCTCCAGAGTGGCCATGTGGGGTATTGCTATTACCTGCAGGGTCCAGGTGCAGCTGGTACCCAACTAGAGGTCACGTGCCCTGTCCAGAGGAGGCAGCCAGCAGTAGCCCAGTGACAGCACAGATCTACTGATACCACATCTTCTAATTTTTGAAGGGAAGCCAGAAACTCAGACTTTTATGTGAAAACTACAGATTTTTAACTGTTGACAGTGAAGGATTTTGTTTTTTACATCTGCGCGGGACACACAAAACACATCCATGAGCTGATTTTTTTCTCTGACCTTTGTTGCAGATTCTTTATCCTGGCTGCTAGTTCTTCACGGTCTCTCTCTCCCTCATCTGTCCAATATGGGTTCCTGCTGCTGTTTCACATCGCCTGCATCTTGGCTGGACTTGACTCTCTCCTTTCTCCAGGCCCAGGAGGTCCATCTCCTGTCTCGGGCTCAGCTCCTCCCCTTGTCACCCTCACGTGGAGCATCTCTCTTGTCCTGTGAGACCCAGCTTAGGTCCTTGGTGCCACCTCCTGCACCCTGAACTCGTCACTTTGATCCGTCATGGTTGACTTCTAGATGAATGTCTTATCTTCACAAATAAGTTGCATTCTTTTTCAGGACAAAGATTGAACATGGGGTTTGCGGCGGCGGGGGGGGGGGGTGGTTTGTTTTGAGGCTTGGTTGACTCTCAGGTGCGAATGGGACCAGAAAAGATAGTGAATCTCCTAAATGCCTCCAGGGACAGGGAGCTCACTGCCTTCTGTGACATCCATGCCAGTTTTGGACAACTCCTATCTTAGAACGCATCTGTTTGCTTAATCAAGCTGAAATTTGCCTCCCCACCTAATGATTTTGTTACCCTTGGGCATTTACACTGAATTCTTCTGCCCCTTGTACAATCATTTTCTGAACAAGCAGGACCCTAGTCGGTCCAAAGGAGCTGTTCTTGTGTGTCCAGTGTAGCCATCTAAACAGGGTTTTCACAAGAAGCAGTGTTTTTACGTGGAAATAGTCAGTGCGTATGTGCATTTTCTTTCCTATCGAATTCTGAGGGAGTTTTTAGTAATAGTGACCTATTACTAAAAACCTGTTACTCTGGCAGTTTCACCATGTTTTCATTTGAAAGCACTGTCCTTTGAGGTTTCTACTTTATCGGCATTAATAAACATTTCCTAAATTGGTGACCATACGCTTTGCTTGATATTCTAACATCTCTTTGGTTAACTGATTTCTGTTTTTCTTTTCAACAATCAAAAGTCTAATTATCTGTATACTGAGTTTTAAATCTCTTACGATATTGTAATGCTTAGATCCCTCACTTCTGCCCTGGGTAACATGAGTATTGTGACACTCGGCTCTAAAAATAAAAGCATTTGAAGATTTAGAATTGGCTTATGTAAGCAGACTTTTGCGACGAAAGCCTCCCCTTAACTCTATTGTTGTGTAGTACGCTGGAAATCACATCTCAGCTGCAGGATTCCATGTTAGAATGTCACCAGCTAACCAGGTTGCTCACTGTAAGCTCATTGCTGTTTCTGTGTGTTCTTAGGTGCCGTGATACTCTTGGGAAGAACCAATATGTTTCGCTTTAACCATCCGAAGGAGGCCGCCAGGCTCAGGGAGAAGAGGAAGGTGAGCAGCATGGAATCTCCTGTAGCCAGTTCCGCTCTGGGAGGGGCTGGGGTGGGGGAAGAGGGGGGTCTCCACTCTGGTTCCAGCAGTTTAACTTTCTGGAGCACAAATCAACCCATAGCCTGGACTGATTCTAGAGGGTTTGTTTCCCAGCGGATGGCTCCCTGGTGAAATAGGCTAGCAAGTCAGATCCAGAGCAGGAGGAGAGACACTGCTTCTCGACCCTCCTGTTGAGCCCTGCATCCCCTGAAAGGAGGTGGGCATCATTTCCCATTAAGTGGAGAGTGCCTTCCACTCAAGAGCATCTGTTTTAAGAGTTAACCCCATATCAGAATCACTTTCATCCAAATGTTGGCTCACTTGTAATTTTCATTCACAGTAAATTGGATTTTTGATTAGGGTGTGAAGCAGAGAGGGGGTGAGCTTAGGACGATTGGAAGAGACTTCAGCTTGGATGGGGATGACCAGAGGGCACTTGAAGTGCTGGATGAGGGAGATGGGCAGAGGACCAGAAAGAGACGGGAAGAAATGGAAGGGAGAGAAATCTGTCTAGGACACCGTGTTGACCTTAGACTGAGGAAGAGAATGAAGTCACAGCTGAGTTTTCTGTGAGCCAGGCACTGTGCAGAACCTCCACATGTACCAGTTTACGTGCACAGAGGCTGTTATTACACCCACATCATAGATGTTCGAGATGAGAAACTGAGGCTGGCCTGTCCCGTGGCCAGCAAGCGGGGAGCCGGGGCTGCAGCCCTGAACGCTGACCCGGACGTGTGGCCCTTCACCCTGAGTTATGCAGCCCCTCATCTCAGCCTGCTTTTGCCGGGGCTGCCCAGAGTTGCCAGTGCCTTAAATGCGGAATAACAAGAAAACTGCAAACCCCAGCCTTCTCCAGGGCTGCCAGTTCCAGCCTGTGAAGCCTCTTGTCTGTTACAGCCCAGAGTCGCCCTAGAGGGCCCTTTTCAGGACAGAGGTGCAGGGAAGGAAACAGGTTTGCTGGTAACTTTCCGTGGAAGCAGAACAGGTTGGGCTGTTGCTCTCTTGGTCCCCCTTCACCTCTCTGCCTCCCTCTTCGTCACTCAGCAAGTGTGAGGGCTGCTTCTGCCAGGGGACAGGGTTGACACAGATGCTGTCACCCCTTCCCTCCACTTGAACGCAGCAGCCGGGTCAGGGAGATCCACAGGGCTGTGCAGTTCCCATCCGAGCGCCCTGGGGCCCTGCTGGCCTTAGCGTGGGGCTTGGGTTCCAGACGGATCCCTGGCCTGACCCCTGATGTGCATCCTCAGAGAGACTGGTTGTGTGCAGGCTGATGGGGGGCGTGAGCCCCTCACTGCCTCTCCCCAGTGGAGAGCGGGGAGCACAGAGCATGGCCTTCTCTTGCTGCCGAGGTAACCGCTCTGCCCTGTGTCTGCTCTTAGAGTGGCCTTCTGTCCTCCCTCAGCTTGTCCATGACCGACCTGTCCAAGTCCTGCGAGAACCTCTCTGCCGTCATGCTGTACAACCCAGGGTGAGTGGACTGCGGCGTTGCCTCCCCTGGGGTTGTCACTGTTGTGGTGTTTGTCGTGTCGACCCCATTAAAGTCATTAATTAAAAAAAGAAGTCAGTTAAATAAAATAAAACTTCTGCAGTCAGGCCTCCTTATCAAATCAGCTGTAGTCATTTTCCAGGTTCCTTTCCAGCCCTTGCTGTGTATGGACATCCTTTAACTTAGTTATAATCACGACACAGGATGAGGGGAGGGAGGGCTGGCGGCAGGGGGCAGCCGACGTGGGGCCTTGGAGGCCCCTGGAAGGAGTTTGCCTGTTTTCTAACCATTTGAGGTCTTTAAGCAGTAGAGGAACGTGAAGATAAATTTACTACAAATATTAGGCTGTGTGTCATTTGGAGAATGTAGCATAGAAGTGAGAGACCATTTAGGAAGCTACTTCCTTAGTCCCGGTGGGAGGTACCAGTGGCTTGGGTCTGGGTGGTCACCATAGTGACGGAGCATCGTGGAATCAAGGGCGGTTCCCAGGCTCCGGGTTTAAACAGTTGGGCAGGTGATACACCTGCTCCTGAGGTGCGGGAGGCAGGGGTGAGCAGCCTGGGCTGGCGGTGGGGGTGAGGGTTCAGTCTGTGTATCTTTCCTATTAGGTTGGAAGTTTTTCGAGGTCAGAGGCTTATCTTACTGATTTCTGTATTCTAGAGTGTCATTCACGTAACATGCTTGATGAACGTTTAGCAAACAGATTAAGAATGAAATTTTAGTAAGACACATGTGTCCTTTGGGGGGGGAAAGGTTTTTCACTAGTTCCTCTGGGCATGGGTGTTCTAAATGGTGGGAAATGGCACATCGTGAAAAGGAATGTGTTTCTGTGCACGAGTCGGTTTCCAAATGACACTGCAGTTGGTTGAATAGCCTCGAGTTCATGTTCAGGATCCTCAGGCAAAAGGTGGGAAGAGGGCCTCATGACGAAGTGAAGACTTAGGCCAAGGTAGTCAGAGAATTCAATGAGAAACACTCTGCGGTCGGCTGGGAGATGGTTCTGGATGGGTTGGATGTTGCCATGATGCATCGTGTTCATCTGGCTTCAATTAGCAGACACATTTCATATCTGCCACCCTTGCAATACTCATTTGTACAAATTCAAATTCAGATGACTTAATACCTCATCATACCTTCATTCCCCCGACTCCAGGCCCCGCCCCCAACTTGCCACCTGCTATAGAGAATGATTACCCATGAATTAAAACATAACTGGAGAAAAGTTGCTGCCTCTGATTTATGGGAAGCAGACACCTTGTAAAGTTCTGTGCTCCGGCAACTCGGCAAAACAAAGCGGGATTAAAGCTAAGCTGGGCTGTTTTTACCTTTTTTGATGTTACAGGTGTGAATATCCTTAGCCTAAATTAAGCACCACGCGATAAAAGGGAAGAACGTTGAAAGAAGTATGTTCACTGCTTGGACACTAGCTGAATAGTTGTTACTTAAATCTAATAAGCCGCCTGCACACAGAGCGTGTTAGTCTCTCAAGATGGAAACGTAGGGCTGAGATGCTTCAACAGGGCGGCGCGTATTTACTGAGGGCGAGGAGAGTCCATAAGTGTCAGGTGCCGTGTTCTCTCTGCCTAAGAAAACAGACACATGGGTGTGAACCCACTTAACGTGAAGTCATGGAAGTTACATGATTCAGGATTAGTAGCCTGTGACCTGGGAGGGCCAATGGGAAGGGAGTGGTGCAAATTGACATGCTTGGAAGGGATTCTCTTCCGGTATCCATGCCTTGCAATGTGTTGGGTGATTTAGAAAACCAGAGACTTTCAGAAAGAATCTTTCTTGATGTTGAGATCACCTCCAGCCAGCATCATGGGATCTGTGCCATAAGCCTAAATAACGGGAACCCACTTGTCCTCAACGCTTATGGAGACCAGGCTTTGTCCCCTATGTAACATCCTCCCCAGTTCTCCCCCTCTTCTGTGAACTCTCATTGCCATAGCAATGCGCAGCCTGTAGTAAATAGCTGGGGCCCATGGCAAGAGGAGGGTGGTGTGGAGGGCATAGCAGGGCTGTGAGGAGCCTTAAGTAGTAACCCTCCTAAGTCCCTGGTCTAGCACTTTCTTCTCCGTAGTTGAGGATATGAAGACGTTAGAAGTCTATAAAGATGCCTTATCTCGGAGAACAAAGCGGATAGAACACCAGCCAGAGATTTAGCCCTGGATGCCCGCCAGGTAGGAACCCCAAATCACTCCCTTCTGTTCCACTTGAGAATTCTGTTCAAGATTCACAAAAAAAACTGGATTCTGTGCTGGGCCCTGAGATGTTTGCAGGAAGAGGTTTTCCCCTGGAGAGATGTACTGGGAAGGAACATTTTATGAGCAAACACGGTGAGTGCTGGCCAGAGTCATGCTGAGCTTGGGAAGAGATAAGAGGATTCCGCAGGTTGGGGCCTGACTGAGGGGCGCTCTGAAAGCCGTGCCTGGGCGTGAGCAGTTTGCTTTGATCAACAGATGTCTATTCTTTGAGGAAATGCACTTTGGGGTTTGGGAGGATGGAGCAGGAGAGATGGCATCTCAGGTTCTGCTGGCACATTCACAGCACCTGTGTACATGGAATGTTTTTATAAGTTCTGGTTAGTGTGTTTAGAATGTATGATTATGAATAAAATGTACGGACCAAAATACAACAGAGAATTATTTTCTCTATACTCATAAGCATTTGCCAACTCATTTCTTCACTCTTTTTTTAAAATTGTGCTAAGATACACTTAACATGAAATTTGCCACCTTAACCATTTTTAGGCGTACAGTAGTGTTAAGTGTGTTCACATCGTTGCAGCTAACCTCCAGAAATTTTTCCCTATAAAACTGAAACTCTGCACCCATTAAGCAGTAATATCCCAACCCCCTCCCCCTCACCCCTGGCAACCGCCATTCTATTTTCTGTCTCTGAATTTGACTACTCTGGGTACCTCATATAAGTGGATTAATACATTATTTATCTTTTTGTGACTGGCTTTTTTCACTTAGCATAATGCCTTCAGAGTTCATCCATGTTGTAGCAAGTATCAGAGTTTCTTCCTCTTTAAAGTTGCATAACATTCCAATGCATGTATATGTCACATCTTATGTATCCATTCATCTGTCAATGGACACTTGGGTTGCTTCCACCTTTTGGCAATTGTGAATAATGCTGCTCTGAACACAGGTGCACAAATATCTGTTTTGAGCCCTTGCTTTCAGTTCTTTTGGGTATATACCCAGAAGTGGGATTGTTGGATCATATGGTAATTATGCTTTTAATTTTTTTGAGAAACTGCCACACTGTTTTCTATCTTAGGTACAACCATGTTACATTCCTACTAACAGTACACGAGGGTTCCAGTTCCTCCACATCCTCACCAATATGTGTTACTTTCTGGGTTTTTTTCTTGTTAGTTTTTTTCTTTTGTTTTGTTTTTGATGGTGGCCGCCCTAATGGGTGTGACGTGGTACCTCACTGTGGTTTTTCTTCACTCTTTGTTTTCTTTCCATTTTCTTTAAGAATTTCCAATCTGGAAAATAGTGTTTGGAAATATAGAAAGATGGAAGATCTGAAATTCAGCTCACCCAGTAAGTTTAGTAAATAAGTGATGAGTGTCCATCTGACAGGGATCCACTTCCTGATGACCTCCCTCAAGCCCTGCCAAGTTCAGTTCAACCCGCTCGTTCGCCTGTATCTCAATGCCCAGTCCGTGGGGTAGGGCTTCAGGAGGTGTTTCTAGCCAAGGAGCGATGTGATCATATTTGTCCCGAGAGGGAACAGTGAGGGCGCCGAGGGAGCTGTGAGAAGGACGTGGAGGTGAGAGGCCTGAACTGAGGCAGCGGTGGAAGGAAGCTAGAGGCAGGGGTGGGCTGCACAGGTGCCCAGGGCGGGAAGTGATGAGGCCCGAATGGACAGTGGGATGTGGGAGGGGAAGAAGGACAAGCTGGTGACATCCATTTTCTGGCTTAAATAATCGGTTCGGTGTCGCATGCTCTCCAGCTGAAATACAGATACGGGAGGAGGGCCAGCTTGTCGAGAGGCAGGGAGGATCCTGAGCACGGCCTTGAAAAACCGGGCCCCGGGCCGCGAACTTCCTCCTGGGAGTGACTGCACGTGAGCACAGGATCAGCCGCCAGGCGCCCCGTGGGGAGCGCGGGGGCCTCTGCAGCCTGTCACAGGCGCAGGGTGAACACGGGTCCCCCGTAGACAAGTCCTCCTGCTCTTTCTGCATCCACTCAGCTGCTGGGTGAGGGCCCTTGTTTGGCCAGCCTGTGCTGGGGCTCAGTCCCCTTGGAGCGTGATTCAGTTTACAAGGAAGACTGTGGTAAAGCCTGGCAGAAAGCGGGGAGCCGGGAGCCTTGTCTTTGCCCGTGACGCTTGGACTCCTCTGGGTTGACTCTGAGTGAGGGCAGCTGTGCAGCTCCACCCAGGCCCCTGGCCGCAGCGCCCCCGCTCCTCACCGTAGGGGGTCTGTATCCACCTACCCTGCGATGGGTCTCACAGGCTTCAGCAGGTGGCCCGGCCCTGGTGACAGTGCAGAGTTTGGGGTCCCTCACCCCGTATTTACCTCTCTTAGGACCAGTTTGGGATCAGCGTTCTCCTACTTTTAAAACTTTCTCCCTCTTAGGCGAACTGGCTTTTGGCCTTCTTAATGATTCCCTGACGCCAAGTATTGGCTTAATAAATGTTAGCTGCCCCCCAGCACCGCCCCCTCCCCTGCCCCAAACCTCCTCTCTTCTTCTTTGTTTCTCTCATTAAACCCTCGTGAAGGGACTTCCTCGGTGGTGCAGTGGTTAAGAATCCGCCTGCCAATGCAGGGGACATGGGTTTGAGCCCTGGTCCGGGAAGATCCCCCATGCTGTGGAGCAGCTAAGTCCGTGCGCCACAACTACTGAGCCTGCGCCCTAGAGCCCTCGAACCACAACTACTGAGCCCACGTGCCACAACTACTGAAGCCTGCGCGCCTAGAGCCTGTGCTCCGCAACAAGAGAAGTGACCGTAATGAGAAGCTCGCGCACCACAAAGAAGAGTAGCCCCCGCTCACTGCAACTAGAGAAAGCCCGCGTGCAGCAACGAAGACCCAACGCAGCCAAAAATAAACAAACAAATAAATATATTTATTTATTTAAAAAAAAAACAACCCTCATGAACACGTCTTTGTTAAGAGGCCGGGACTCTTCTTTAGTGTCAGCTGCTCCTTTCCCTTAAGCACCAGCCAGCTTTCCAGTTACCTAATAGAAGTCACGGCCCACAGTATCCCTGGAGAAAATAATTTTTCTCCCCGAATTGGCTCCACCCAGGGACTCTGTCTGCCCAGCTCTCTCCCTCTTGCTGTGCCCACCCACACCTCGAGCAAGTTCACTCTGAGAATCTTGCTGCCCATCATCGTGGGGGAATGAGCCAGAGGGATTTTCCTCTCTAAGTGGCCGACATGTTCCGTCCGTGAGGAGCCCCTGTTGCCCTGGAATCATCAGGGCCCTCGCGACCCTGCACGCGATTCCTGGTTTCCTCTACGAGGCGACGCAGGGGGGACTCGCGGACCTGCCCCTGGAACCTGTCCGGCCTTGAGCCGAAGGGTGGGGCTCACCGCACCCCATTAGCCCTTCGTGGTGACCCCTTCTTCCTGCAGGAGCCCCTCCTCTTCCCACCCAGCAAGTGGCCCGGCCCTCAGTGCCTCTGGGATGCCCTCCAGGCCCCGACATAAGCACCCATTTGTCTCCCACCATTATCTTCTGCCACTTTCCACCTTGATCTTCAGGCTTCGGTTTAAGTGGACAGAACGTCTTTCACACCTCTCTCCAGGCCAAGTCCATCTATAAGACTGTCCACAGAACCCTCCCACTCTTCTTCCCGTGGGCAGTCCTCTTCATCTTTCAAGGTGAGTGTAGGAACTGTCTCCTCAGAAGCACTCTGTGCATGTCCAGTTTGAGCGGAGTGCTTCCTCTTCGTCCTCTGGCAGGTGTTTGGTGCACACCTTTATCATCATAGCTTTTTCCCGATTCCTTTAGTCGATGCTGGTGCCTGCTTTCCCACTAGGCTTCCTGAGGGCGGGGCCGTGCCCTGCTCCTCTTTGAACCTCCAGCATCTCACACGCAGTGGGCACTTCACGGACGTTCACCAAGATGTAGGTTTGCAGCCGAAATGCTCTCAGCGCGGGAGATGTGTCAGCTCCTTGGTGTCCAGGTGCCTCGTGCTTCAGGTGGGTCCTTACGCGCTGTTTAGCATCTCCAGACTAGCTGGGCCTTATCTTTGTGAGGCTCTGACGCACACAGGTGCACTTCATGCACGTTTTGTGGCTTTCTTGACTGTTGCACATTCACATCTCTTGGTTTCCTTGGTATCCTATAGACCTGAATATGTTTTTTTGCAGCAGATTAAAAATCTATGCTACTTAGTACTCAGTTCCTCTTAGAGCAAAGCTCTCTGAAAGAATTACATCAGGTTTGCAAATTACTGTATCCAGTAAGATCCAACTTATCTTCAAAGCAGTTGGTCTCAACAGGCAACCTAGTAATTCTCCAAAGAGAATTTTTCTCCGAAAAAACCCATGCTCTGAATCATAGTAAGATTTGGACTTTTTAAAAGTGAAGTCTTTGCTACCCAGGAACATTTTATCAGCCCCACTGGGCACGTCATGTTGGATGTATCGTTTCTAAGGTAGTTTAGGAACTCACTGCTGGCCCACATCGTAGGCTTTCTGGAAACCAGGATTTGTAGGCACACATGCGTGGTACTTAGTGCCAGAGAATTTTTGGAGGAGGCAAAGCAGCCTGGTGACTTCCTTTGGGAGTCAGCTCCGCTTTGGAGAAGCGCCCAGCCAGGGTCTTTGCCAGGAAACAGTTTTGCTGCAGGGGAAACATTCCTCCTCAAGGCCCAGTGTCTTTAAGAAGAAACTAAGCCCACTCCTCAGGCATCCGCTGTCTTGCTCTGAGGCTGCAAACAGGCGGCTAACTTGGCAGAAAGCTGGAGCTTTCACAGCTTTTTGAAAGTGCTCTGAGCAAAATTATATACATTCCAAGTTCATTTCAGTCTTAAAAATAAAGGGAGAAAATTTCATTTGTGCGTTATCCTCCTTTAAGCACTAACCAGTGGCGAGCCTGTTTAAATGGATATACTGCATTTGAAGAAATTCTGAAGAGGAGAAATGCCTGGGTTTCAAATGCGGTTGGGCCAAAAATATCGAAAGTCAAAAATCAAACCTCTCTTTGGCAAGCCGTCCAAGGAGCTTTATGGAACGTAGCGCTGATGGGGTTGATGGGTGTCAGGGCCAACTCAGGGCTCAGTGCAAGGCCCCTGACTCTGAGGACTGTCTGAAGTCATCAACAATCAGGGGATAAGGACGGATGAGTGATGGTTATTTTTAACCTAACTTTTTATTTTCATGTGTTAATCATTATGGAAAATTTAGAAATCACAAACAAGCAAAAAAGAAGAAACTACGACAGTGAACACGTTGCTGTATATTCTAGTCTATACCTCTGTCCCACCGTCTAGCCATCTCTGTCTCTCTCTCTCTGTGTGCGCATGTATATGTACATACATTTACATACATACATTTATACTTATATACGTTTATATGTGTTCTTTTACGGGGATGGGTTCACACTGGGCTTGTAACAGTTTTATGCACTTATATATCTTTCCCCTTCATATGTATTAACCGACATCACTTTAACATCCATGTGAGATTCCGTTGTATGGATATTGCCATACCTTACTTATCTTCTGTTGGTAGGCGTTTTGTTGTCTAGCTTTGAACTATGGCAGGCAGTTGGGGTGAACACATTTGTAGCTAAATCTTTGTGCTTATCCGTGAGTATTACTTCCTCAGGTGAGAAAAAGTAGAATGGGATTACCAGGCCAGAGGGTATATATATTGATAGTGTTAAGGCTCTTGATAGATGTTCACAAACTGTTCTATAGGATGGTTGTACGTATCGCCACTATTTATCTCCCACCAATACCACATGAGAGTTTCCCTTTCCTTGCAAACTGGAAAGGGATCCTCTTGACTCATAGACTGTGTTGATACGAACACACCCTCCTGGATGCAGCTCTAAGCTGTATTCGCAGCAGCTGGAGTCTAGGCAATCCTGCTAACAGTGGCTCTCTCTGGAAGCCTGTCCTGGGCATCCTCATCATCACCCGGGGTTCATCAGGCACCTCATTTGTCCCTTGCAGAGCTCCGTGCTGTGTGCGGTTCGCTCCAGCCTTCCGGCTCCTTCAGGTTTAGAGTAGGGATGGGGTTTTCGGAATGTAAAGCCGGAAGGAACTATATTCCGCATGAGGAGTTCCGGGATTGCGATGCAGAAAGCCGGAAGCACCAAGATACAGTACTGGTGAGGACTTCTTACCAGCTGACAACAGTTGTAGGAAAAGAAAGTAGTTTCATTTTCCTTCCTCTCTCCAACCCCTTCCCTATTTCTTCCTTAGGCTCTCCCTTCCTATTTCTTCCCTCCTTCCCTCCCTCTCTGCCTTCCTTCAACTGGAAGGATAAATACATCACACCGGGGAGAGAGTAAGAAAACATCAGTAACCAGGTGCGTCCTTCGCTGTACTGAGCTTAGCTTCCCTCTAGATTTCTGTCAGCTTCCAGGAAACAGGCACAGGATCTAATCTGTTCACTCAGTTCCCAGCATCGCACCTGGAACTTAATAGCCATGTAATACATGTGAACTAAGTGAATTCAGTTCTTCCCCTTAATTCATACCAATGTAAAAGGGGCTTCAGAAACAGAGCCTGGTCATAGCTGGAGATACTCTTGGTAAGACCCGCACCGTCAGGTGAGGTCATGTCCTCACTACGGGTCCTGGGAGGAAAGATTGCGTTGCCCGTGGATACAGTGCCCTGCTAGCCCCACTTTTCTCTCTCACTTTCTGGGGCTTTACACATTGTTTTATCCTTTTTTTTTCTTGCTGACCTTGAGCGTGAAAGTTTTATACATATAGTGGTTGGCAATATTTATGGTGCTGGTGATTTGGCTGTGTTTTAGCTGATGGTTATTTACTGTGTTTGTCTCTGCTGGTTTGTTTTATTGGGCCTTTCCATCTTTCAAAAGTTTGCTTTGCTGCAAGGCTGACTTCCTCTCCAGTCTTTGGTTTCAGTGGTGTCGCTTTTTCATGGACCATTTACTCACTTGGCAGTTGCTGTAGAGCCTTAAATAGCTTGTGAAGTTGCACAGTTTTGGGGAACTTGCGGTGAACGAAGCTGAAAGAAGTGAGCTTCTTCCTCCATTAACAGAGAGCAACGTCAATTTCAGGCAGGCCCCGGGGATGTGGCGGGCCGGGTTCCAGACCACCGTGATAGAGCAGATACACAATAGAGAGAGTCATGCGAAGTGTTTGGTTTCCCAGTGCATTTAAAAATTATGTTTATACTGTAGTATTACATTATACTGTATGTTAAGTGTGCAGTAGGATTATGTCTAAAAAATGTATATACCTTAATTTAAAAACACTTTATTACTAAAAAATGCTAACCATCATCTGAGCCTTCAGAGAGTCACAATGTTTTTGCAATAGTAACATCAAAGATAACGGATCACAGATCACTGTAGCAAATATGATAAGAATGAGAAGTTTTCAGGATAGTGAGAATTACTAAAATGTGACACAGACAGAATGGCCATCATCAAAAAATCTACAAACAATAAATCCTGGAGAGGGTGTGGAGAAAAGGGAACCCTCTTGCACTGTTGGTGGGAATGTAAATTGATACAGCCACTATGGAGAACAGTATGGAGATTCCTTAAAAAACTAAAAATAGAACTACCATACGACCCAGAAATCCCACTACTGGGCATATACCCTGAGAAAACCATAATTCAAAAAGAGTCATGTACCAAAATGTTCATTGCAGCTCTATTTACAATAGCCAGGACATGGAAGCAACCTAAGTGTCCATCATCGGATGAATGGATAAAGAAGATGTGGCACATATATACAATGGAATATTACTCAGCTATAAAAAGAAACAAAATTGAGTTATTTGTAGTGAGGTGTATGGAGTTAGAGTCTGTCAGACAGAGTGAAGTAAGTCAGAAAGAGAAAAACAAATACAATATGCTAACACATATATATGGAATCTAAGGGGAAAAAAAAAAAGGTCATGAAGAACCTAGTGGTAAGATGGCAATAAAGACACAGACCTACTAGAGAATGGACTTGAGGATATGGGGAGGGGGAAGGGTAAGCTGTGACAAAGTGAGAGAGTGGCATGGACATATATACACTACCAAACGTAAAATTGATAGCTAGTGGGAAGCAGCCGCATAGCACAGGGAGATCAGCTCGGTGCTTTGTGATCACCTAGAGGGGTGGGATAGGGAGGGTGGGAGGGAGGGAGATGCAAGAGGGAAGAGATATGGGAACATATGTATATGTATAACTGATTCACTTTGTTATAAAGCAGAAACTAACACACAATTGTAAAGCAATTATACTCCAATAAAGATGTTAAAAAAAAAAAACTAAAAATAGAACTACCATACGACCCAGCAATCCCACTAATGGGCATATACCCTGAGAAAACCGTAATTCAAAAAGAGTCATGTACCACAGTGTTCATTGCAGTTCTATTTACAATAGCCAGGACATGGAAGCAACCTAAGTGTCCATCGACAGATGAATGGATAAAGAAGATGTGGCACATATATACAATGGAATATTACTCAGCCAAAAAAAGAAATGAAATTGAGTTATTTGTGGTGAGGTGGATGGACCTAGAGTCTGTCATACAGAGTGAAGTAAGTCAGAAAGAGAAAAACAAGTACCGTTTGCTAACACATATATATGGAATCTAAAAAAAGAAGAAAAATGGTTCTGATAACCTAAGGGCAGGACAGGAATAAAGATGCAGAAGTAGAGAACGGACTTGAGGACACGGGGAGGGGGAAGGGTAAACTGGGACAAAGTGAGAGAGTGGTATGGATATATATACACTACCAAATGTAAAATAGCTAGCTAGTGGGAAGCAGTCACATAGCACAGGGAGATCAGCTCCGTGCTTTGTGACCACCTAGAGGGGTGGGATAGGGAGGGTGGGAGGGAGACTGAAGAGGGAGGAGATATAGGGATATATGTATATGTATAGCTGATTCACTTTGTTATAAAGCAGAAACTAGCACAACATTGTAAAGCAATTATACTCCAATAAAGACGTTAAAAAAAATTAAATAGAATGTGACACAGAGACATGAAGTGAGCAAATGCTGCTGGGAAAATGGCGCCAGTTGACTTGCTCGATGTGGGGTTGCCACAAACCTTCAATTTGTTAAAAAAAAAAAAGCAATATCTGCGAAGTGCAGTAAAGTGAAGTCTGTCTGTACTGACTTAGCTTTTTCTTTCTTGTCCTTGAATATAACTCCACTGTGAGCCAGTTTAAATGATGAGCTTCTTTGTTTCCTGTTTCCAAAGTAGCAGAATGGGGGCTTCCCTGGTGGCACAGTGGTTAAGAATCCACCTGCCAATGCAGGGGACAGAGGTTTGAGCTCTGGTCCAGGAAGATCCCACATGCCACGGAGCAACCAGGCCCGTGTGCCACAACTACTGAGCCTGCGCTCTAGAGCCCGTGAGCCACAACTACTGAGACCGTGTGTCACGAGTACTGAAGCCCATGTGACTAGACCCCGTGCTCTGCAACAAGAGAAGCCACTGCAGTGAGAAGCCCACGCACCACAATGAAGAGTAGCCCCCGCTCGCCACAACTAGAGACAGTCCACGCACAGCAATGAAGACCAAACACACCCAAAAATAAATAAATAAATTAATTAATTAAAAAAAAAAAAAAAAAAGGAGCGGAACAATGAGTTGTAGGATTCCAAGTGCAATCTGTCTTCATTCTGTTCCTTCAGGTTTGCGTTGTCTGCTCAGGGGCAGCATTTCTGCTTCCCTCATTGTATAATTGCATGATCTAAAGCTGAATTGTATGGGCCAGCTGAGGAAGCGAGCCTTTGCCCAGTGCAGTGATGGATAGCAGTTATGGGCAAGGGTGGAAGGTAGCAGATTCCTCTTCGTCCTACATGACAGCATGATTTTCCTCTGAAGTAACATCTTGTATTAACTTGATTACCTGCCGTGAGCTCTCTGTAATTTGTTGACTCATTTGATTAGAGCTTGTTGCTGATTCAGGCAAGGGTTCCTGATGTACATACGTATCTGTTCCTGCTTCCAGGGCTTTGCTGGAAACGTGCTGTTTCCTCCTCCTGGACCGCTCGTCCGTGTGTCCGCCCGCTCTTCACGTGGCTAAATCCCACATCCTCTCTAAGATGTCAGTTTCAGTGTCATTTCCTCGGGGAGGCCCTACCAACCCCAGCCCAGATTTCATCTCCTTGGCTCTTTATACGTAGCATCCTGTCTCTGTGGTAGCACTTTAAATAGTTGCTGAAATTGTGGCTTTTGGTGCAACTATTTGCCCATTCTTGGTCTGGGTATTTAATGGAATATGTTTAGTATATTTAGTGAAAAGGTTTGATTTTCTTAATAATGTACCCCTGCTTCTAAGTAGGTGTTTGGGAAGCAACTGTTGATTGAATGTGTGTGTGTGTGTGTGTGTGTGTGTGTGTCTGTGTGTGTGTGTGAATTGTTGTGCCGTAATGAGGACCCTCCACCCCCTTCTTTTATCCCAGACCGTAATCCTAACCTCGAACAGCCGTGTCCCACATCAGTGACCTCAGATATTTAGTCACCATCAGCAACCCCCAAATTTTATGATCTACTGAGGTTAATCATCGTCATTGCTGGAGATGAATGGAAATCAACTAGAGATTTGTAGACGCAAAAAGGAAGTAAAACGGTTGCTATAATCACAGTAGATTGAGAAAAATGTTTGAAACAGGTAGATTGTCTCATTATAAATTGAAATGCTTATTACAAAAAAAGTAAAACATTCAGAAATGAATGAAGTAATCACAAGCATTCACAGTCCTTCCACCAAGAAATAATGATTGGTTTATATTTGTAATATTTACTTATATTTTATACTATATATGTTTAATTGTACATCAGGTACTATAATCATGCATTCTAAAAAGTATTTTAAAAAAACAACATTGAGCTCTCACTCTATATACAGCTCTGTGTTCTGCTTTTTCTTTTACTGTTTTCCTGGGAACTTGTCCCCAGGCCATCCAACACGCTTCTTCATCCCATGTTTATATCATCATGTAACTCTTGCTTCATCATTGAGGACTCTTGGAACTGTTTCTTCTTTTTGCCCACATAAATTGATTACATTGCAATTAATCAGCTTATATAAATCTTTCCCACTTTATTATTTGTCAGCTAAATCCACACGCCCCAGAATTCTTTATTTGACGATATCTGCTGCTTACATTAAAACAACAAGGGGAGGGACGGAGAGAGACGTCAGAGAGAAATGAGGAAGGGAGGCCTGAGACCTAGAAGAGGCGATGGCAGGGGAGGGCTGGGGGAGGGCGGCCAGCCCCGTGGAGGTACATAGGCGCTGCCGAGACCTCCCTCAGCCCCGTGATGTGAGGCTCATGTTTCAAGCCCTGCCTGGTTGAGCGTGTGAGCATCGTGTCCCTCAGCACGCGGTATCAAAGGAGTACAGGTGTGCAAAGCAGACCCGCAGAGCTCTTCACTTCAGGGGTGTCTTGCCAGGGCAGAGGAGCTGTGGTGCATTTCGAGTCTTTTTCACGTCTTCAAACCCCCCTTCTCTGCCCACAAATATGCACAGCTTCTCTTTTCCTAAACGCACCTCCTCTTGGGCTACCCCGTGTAGATCCCACCAAACCGCTTCATCAGGATCATCTGCCATGTACATTTCCAGCCATGTGAGATTGCTCCCATAAAGCCTGGTGCGTCGGTATTCTGAAATGGCATGATATTAAACTGTGTTGTGGAATGATAGTTAATGACTTGGGGATTTGTCCAAGGTGTGTATTAAGAGGAAAAGGCTACACAATAAACTCTGTGGTCGGCTTTCATCCGTGTGCGTGTGTGTTCGGCTGTGAGGCCGAAGGCTGTTTACCAAGATGCCGCGATCGTGGTGAGAGACTTGACTGTATTTTACTCCCCTGTATTTTCTACCTTTGCTGCAGTTAATTACTTTCATCTTGAGAAGGCTGGAAGCACCGCCGGTTGTTATTTCTTAGGGCACAGAGAACTCTGCCCGGGCTGACGTCATCGCCTCCTCGCCCAGGTGTTCCGTGACTCTGTGTAATTGGGGTCTGGCTCTCAGCCTCATGTCGCTGACTTCAAAGCTCTACCCGGAGCAGTCATTGGTTGAACACCTACTGTGTGCCTTGCAGAAGGCCCTCAGGATACACAGCTCAGCTGGGTCTCTGTCCTCCAGGAGCCCTGGTGGACAGGGCTCTGCCTGTCCTCTGTGACCTGTAGGGTCCCGGGTGGTCTGGGCCACGGCCCCTTCTTGGGCCACAATTGCTCTCATCCCATCACTGTCCCCTGGTTGCACCTGCTCTCGCCATTCCAGTCTTGCTGTGCTTCCCGCGTGCCACATGTTGTCCCCGGTCACTGGCCTGGCTTCCCCCGCGTGTTGGTCACGCCCTCCATCAGCTCTCTCTCCACCCTCCCTCCTGGCTTCAGGCTATTTCACAGCACGAATCACGAAACATTTTCACTGTTGGTTAGCTGTCCTTCTCCCCCCACCCACACTAGAATGGAAGGTTTATGACGGCAGGGGCTTGGTGCCTTTTGCTGAGTCTCAGGGCCTGGGACAGCGCCGGGCACGTGAATGGCTTGTTGATCGAATGAACTGATGCTGCGTGAGCCACTAGCTTCTGTTCCCCGTGCTCAGTGCCTTGCTTGTTTCTTTTCGTCTTCCTTCTTCTATGTTTGTTCCACTCGATTTTCCCACTCCCCGCGCTGTGGCCACTGTTCTGTCCGTCTGTCAAGCAAGGCCCAGCTCAGACAGACAGCGAGGGCTCCTCCCAAGCATGCAGCTCTACATGCTCTCCCTCCACCCCGGCAAGGAAAAACTGGAACTTTCTCCTTGGGCACCTCACGTTCTGTGTGATCCGTATGCATCCATATTTCACTTACAATTCACCCTTAAGACCTGAAGACAGTTTATCCATTCTGTATGTCTGACACACTGCCTTGCACATAGTAGGTGCTTGTTAAAGGTTTGTTGGACGTGTGGCAGGCATGGCTGAATGAAGTGGCAGGAACATTCCCTGTGGCACACTGTTCTGGTCTGTCCACAGGGGAGAGGTCCATCTGGGAACGGTGAATCATATTCAACTCTGGGAGGCTGTTTCTGTGGTACACGTTGCCGTGGTTTGGTTAAGGAGGTGAGATGGAATTCCAGAGTTGAAGTAGGAATGGAGGAGGAGTAGGAAGAGGTAAACTTTGCTCTTGACTTCTCTAAAGAGGAGGTCACCTTGGGCCTCTCCCTGATCCGCCCCCCCCCCCAGCCCCCAGGCCTCAGTCTCCTGGCCTGTAAAGTAGTGGGAGGGCAGGAGCAGGGGTGTCTGGGTGGGGTACGGGGGTGTGTGCCGAGTTGATTGCATGATCTCTAGAGTGCCGTGTACTTCTAACTACCTTTGGTCTTATGTTCGATCAGGTAGGTCTCCTGGGTTTTACTGGTGGTCCTGGCTGACTTTATTGGAGAAGGTTATACCACTGTTGTGAGAAATAGGCTGAGGAGAAACTCACTTAAAATGCTGTGGTATCAAATTTTACTATTTTTCTTTTAAAAGCAATCTTTGTTTCTTTGTGCACTTTTCATTTGCAATGCGAAAGGCTTAAGACTGGCTTCTGGGAAGTCTTTACCAGTACTTTCTAGACTAGGGATTTGAAAGTTAATCAGAAAACCACTCCCAGAATACTAGGGATATTTTTGTTATAAACTCTTTTACCTAAAAGAGGTTTAATTTCACACCTTCCTAGATCAAATTGCATGGTGCGACCCTCATCTTGATATAAGCACCTTGAATTACAGTTGTATGAAGTCACTCTACTGTAGGATAACTTGATTTGAGGGGAAAAATGGGGAGACTGGGAGTGGGTAGCGTGGCAGTTTCAACTGTCTCTACGAAGCAGCTATTCTTAGCTTTCTAATGCGAGTTTGCATGAACCCTGATGCACGCAGGAATGACTGCAAGGCCTGTCCAGGCAGAGTCCGAGTCTGGATGAATGGCCGGGTTCTTCTTTCATGAGTTTCCCTTTGCCTACCTTGGGGTAGTGTCTGGTTTCTGCTCAGCCTTTAAAGAATATCTAGAATGTCGAGGTTCTCAAGGTCAGGGAGATGATTGGATAGGACCTGCACATGGATAGGACCTGCACAAACTCTAGCACCCAAATCCAAACTTTCTCTTTAGTCTCCAAGATTCCCCCCGATCTCCTTGGGATTTGCTCTCTGTAAGGTGATTTGAGACTGGCTGGAAGGGAGTTCCCGAGGGTGGTAAGGTGGTAAGAAGCTCGGCCATTCTGGGCTCAACCATTACAGGACCCACTGCGGTCAAACCCTAATCCCTTGTGAAGGATGCAGGAGAGGGGAACCCTCTACACTGAGTTCTGGTCTTTTCCAGATCCTTTCCATCTGTCCCTTACCAGACTCTGGACTGAGTCCAAACATCCCAGGCAACAGGCTGGGGATTCTTTCAAAAATGACACATACGTGATCAGAACCAGCTGTACAGTTTGCAGGGCTCAGTGCATAATGAAAATGTGGGGCTTCTTGTTCAAATATTAAGAAGTTTAGGGTGACCACAGTGGAGTATCACGTGAGTGCAGGGCCCTGTGCACCTTCACGGGCTGCCCGCCCACGAGGTCATCTCCGGATTTGATGATAACCTGAAAGCCACGTAGGAAAAATCCAGGCCTCCCCATTGACCAAGAACTTTTCCCTTAGCTGTTCGCGTACTTGCTGAAACTTCCCTTAGCCGCTCGCATACTTGCTGCAAATGCCCGTGTGGGAGCTGCCTCCGCTTTGGCTCACCCCCGTCGGCTGGGAGCCCCCCCCCGGACTGTAGATCAGCATCCACGCCCCAGCCACCTCCCCCACAGCTGCCACTCAAGAGTGGGCTGGACTCCAGTAGCCACTTTCCTCCTTTTAGAAAGTGAAATGAGAAGTTCCAAACTCATCACCATTTGGACGACACAGGGACTCGAAATGTATGCTTTCAGTTCATTAAAATTTCTTTCTCTTCCTTTTTCTTGATAATCACAGTCTCACTTTCAATGTAATGGTGTGCACGGAGAAATTCCCACCCCCTTGCTTTTTCGTTGCCAGTGATAACAGGAATATAGATGGCAAGATGTGCAGTTATGCTGAAAAATGGTAGATGTCTTTTAATGCAAAAAAAAAAAGACACCATTTCTCATAAAAATAGGTTGTATGCTGTGCTTTTTTGTTGGCCCTAACACAGTGTGTGTTACTTCCAACTGTCATTTAAAAATGCTAAAAGCGGCTGTAAAAATTATATCCTTTTGTGGTTTTCCTTTTCATTATAACATTTAGGAAATTAGCATTTGGGGCCAAGATGATTCCAGTAAAGTAAGATAGTGAATTACACTTATTTAAAATGAAGCCACATTAAAATACAATAACAGTTGATGTTCTTTCCTTGATATTAACACACATTTATATTTTACAGTCTATTGAGGTTTGCTGTTTGAAATATTATCATTGATTATGGAAGGAGGTGCATTTTAAAGTATGTTCAGTAAATATGTAATATTTAATAGAAACTAAACAGTACCAGCAACAGCTGATATCACCTCATATTTAAAATATAGTCCCTGACTTTGTAATTATGACTCTCTCCTCAGACTATTTGGCACTGAGCGTCTTTATGTTGTTTTTTCTTTTTTTTTTTAAACTCTTAATTTTGAGGAAATGGGAATCATTATTTATCAAGGGGATCCTCTCTCTCTGCCTTTAGCTGCTCATCTTCAGCCTCATTTAAGGGCCCATCCTTCTCTGCCAGTCACTGCAGTGTGTGTGGTCTTCCAGACTCTGCACTAAGCTCCTTTATTCACATTCCATACCTATGTCCTGGGTAATTCCTATCTAGATGCTGGTGAATTCCAAGTCTATATCTCCATCCTTGATGACGGCCCAAGTGCTAGATCTTCGTTTGTATCCCCTGCCTGCTGGACTTCTCAATTTGGTTGACCCTGGAATCATTAGATTCATCATGTGTAAAATCGAGCTTACTTTCTTGAAGGCAGAATAGAGATAAATTGTGGGCTCTGGAGTCGATTGATTCTGCCATTTACTGGAGTCGTGGCCATTGCTCGTGTGTAAAATGGGGGAAAGATGGCACCTACCTCACAGGACCATTGTGAGAGTCAAATGCGAGTCCTGAGACCCAGGTGTAGAATGACTCTTTTGTGGATGTTGATACAGATGTTTCGTGGATGTTGATACAGGTATTTTGTATGTACGGTCTTGTTTGATGAGATGGATGTTTGTCTTCTTTGAGGGAGGGCTTGTTATTTTCTTCAGAGTCTGTAAAAATTAAGCATCCAAGATTAAGTAACTCATGCTTAGCCTCACAACCACTAGCATTTGTATTCGGACCAGTTGACCTTTTAGCACAGCCTCTTGGCTGTGAAGCTCGGCTTCCCCACCCACTGTGTGACCTGGCCAGAAACCTGAGGGTCATCTTTGACTCTTTCTTTCCCATCACAACCTCCAACAAAATCCAGCCCATTAGCAGGTTCTCTGAACTGAACCCCTGCGTATCAGAAGATACTGGCATTTCCTTATCCCAGTGACCCTGGGTCCTGCCTCCATCATCTCTTGTTTCCGTGACGACACAGGCCTCCTGATCTGTTTCGTGGCTTCTCCTCTCATCTGTTCTCTGTGGGCTCTCTAACAACCCTGTTCCAAGACACTTTTCTGCCACCATCTTTGGGATCAAGTGCAGAGTCCTCAGTATAACTTCCAAGGCCCTGCACCGTGTGGCTTCTCTTGTCCCGTTGAGCTTCACATCTTGCCTCTCCCCTCACAGGAAGCCAGGACCTGGCTTTATTGAGCTTCTGCATCATGCACGAGGAAGAATGGCACAGCCTAGGTGGAAGTTCCCTTGGGAGGCTTGCCTTGATTCTAGGTCCTACCAAATTCTGAGACCAGCACCCGCTCGGTGTGTTATAACACCGTGTCCTTCCTCATCCTGGCTCGTGACACACTGGGTGTGCCCCTCATGTTTATTCCACTGTCACTTACAGATTGGGAGCCCCATGGGGGCAGGGACATATCTCCCTTCCGGACTTCTGTATCCCCTGTGCCTTGCACAGCACCTGGCACTGTGCTCAGTAAAATATGTAGGTGCTCAGAGTGTCACACTGGAGATGAAGATATTAAAACTCACATTTCATGACTTTCTGAGACCACACAACTCATTAGCAACAATTGCAGTGGTTAGCAGCACAGATTTTAGTACCAAACTGATTCAAGCCCTCCCTCTGCTACTTACCTCATCTAAGCCTCAGTTTCCTGTTTTATAAAATGGGGGTGAGACCTGCTAGGGTTAGGAGAACAAAGTGAGGGTATTGCATGCCCAGTGCCCAGCCAAGCACCTGCACGTTGTAAACTGCCTGGTGATAGGTTTTCATTCAAACCTCTCAGAGCAGCATTTGCCTTATGACTGTGCCCTTGTGACACTGTCAGAGCAGAGCGACATTGTCTGCTGATGGTCACATCGAGCTGATGCTCACAGAAAGTGTAAATCAAGAATAAAGACAGTTCTATTAGGAAAATCCTCAGGTTTTGAAAGTGTGTTTTATCCGGTGGTTTGATTTTATTTATTTTTGACTGTAATTATCTCTAGAAAGACTAAACTGTACCGAAGTCTAAAAATACGTACTAGGAAGCATCCCCAAGGTTCTGTTGATCGTTATATAAAAGAGAATGATCGTATATGAACTTTAATGAAACCCTGTATCTGCTTAGTGTAATGGCATATGGATTGGGCTCCAGAACTGGCAAATATCTTTCATATACTATACTTAGGTGATTGATTTCTCTTGGATGGCAGTGCCTGTAATCCACAGATCATTTTCATTTGATAGAAGGATAAATATAACCCTAAATGATAAGTTTCAATGAAGGATTTAATATTCTTATTATATATCACAAACTGGAGCATTGCTCATAAAATGAATGAATTGAGGATGTTTTGGAAGCAGGCTATCGTGGCTTCAAGTCCTGGTTCCACCACATCTTACCATCGTGACCTTGGACAAGTTCTTTCAGGCCTCTGAGCTCTGGGTTTCTCATCTGTTAAATGGATCGGGTACTATGTGCTATCTTCAGGATTTGCTGGGAAGGCAGAGTAAGCAAACGTGTAAATCACTCAGCACTGCCCTCAGTTCTGCTTGCAAAACCCCCCAGACATCTTACTCTCAATTTTAGCCCAAATTAAATTGGTAACAGATCTATTTGAAATTTTGTTAGCTCATTGTAAAGGTAACTGTTGCCAACCTGGATTATCTAATCCAAGGAAAACAGTTGACTGATGAAGTTTTCCATAGTTCAGCTTCTTAGCTGTATTTGCTATCCAGCACAACAGGAAGCATTTATGAATTACAGTTCATGCTGTTTAAAAGGTATAGTGAAACCTTGAAGTAATTCAATCTAGTATTTGAGAAAAAGTCAACTTGTTATCAATATTTTAGCGAGTTGTTTTAAAATTCCCAGTGACCTAGCCCCCTTTATTTTGCTACCACTATGGTCAATCTGTTCCTAATCTCTGTAACCCCCATGGCTCCAATATCATATAACTACTAACTACAGGAGGATCTTGAGAAACCTCCATACAGTATAACCATTTATAAAGTAGTAAAAATATGAATTTGACTTCTGTGGGCAACTATTATTGGTACTCAGTTATTATTAGTGCTCTAGTTATCATGGGAAGCGTATAAAACATAATAGCTAACTCTTTGGAGAATTTGCTTCAAGAAATGATTGGAAAATGTGATCTGTATAAAAAGACGTTTCAATTTGTGCATGGCTATTGGCTTTTAAGTACCTTACTGCTTTTCTCCTGATGTTCCCACAGTTAATTCTTTTCTTAATTGATGTCTGTGCTCTCTCTCTCTCTCTCTCCCTCCCTCCCCGGCAGTCTTTTCCCTATAAAAGGACCCATCTGTCTAAGGTAGAGATTCTCCATTTTTATGTACTAATCAGTGGCTAAGCTGCATGGGGTAGGCATGCTTCTCATTTAGAAGTCTCCTTTAACTCTGCTTTTCCCGTACGGTGGTGTGTTGTTTGCTTTCCTTCAAGTAAAATATGTTCTTTTCAGCCTGAATTCAAGCACTCCTAAAGTATGACTAATTTATAATCATAGTCATAGAGCAAAGAATACATTTTAAACTTGCTAATCCATAATGATTAAAAATTGTACTTGACAAACCAATGTTCTTTGTAATATGTAACTACATATAGAGAATAAGAGAGTGAAAAAAGCTCTTTCAGAAAAGTGACTCATTTTCATTTGATTTATTAGACTTGAATTTGAGCGGCAACAGCGTGAAGAACTTGAGAAATTAGAAAGTAAAAGGTAAGCCACGTGGTAGGAGTCATAACACCACATAGTGGGTGGGTGCCTGTGTTGATGTCCTAGACTGAGATCACCTGTGTCTGTGTCATTTCCCTCTGGTTCCGTGTCCATCATTTACATGTCTGATGACTGTAGCTCCTTTTTCTTTAGCTGGTTAGTTTTACTTCACGTTTGAATTTTTTAAATAGCTCATCTTCAAATACTTGTAAGACCAGGGAATAGAGTCAGTAGGCAAATTTAATATACTCTTTAAATATAATACATCAAATATAGACTTGTTTAAATTTAACTAAAAAGTATTTCTTCCTTAATAATATCCTGAGTTTTAAAAAAGCCAAAAGAATGACACTTCCCCTTCTTATGCCTCCTCACTTTTAAAACATCTTTCCTTATGTTGATCAGCCATTTGTATTTCCTTTTCTAATCTGCCTCTGCATGTTCTCAGCTCCCTTTTCTTTTGGGGGGTGTGTGTGTGTGTGTGTGTGTGTGTTTAATTGATTTGGAGAGCGTTTTTTATATGTTCTGAATGTAATTCTTTGATAAAACTAAGTAGTTTTCTTTTTTTTCCTGTCCTATTTAACAAGCCAAGAAATGGACCAAGGATAGATATTAGAAAGTAAGGCCACAGAAAATCTACACCCTGGATAGTTATTTTCTAGAGTGTGGAGTCTGGATGTTACAGATGAATTAGTTTAGCTCGCAGCATCATGTACGATAGTAGGTCTTTGGTGGGTCAGGAGATGGAGGCCGTGCATCCGTACTCTGACATGCCCTGTGTTCTTGCTTTGAAGGCCACCCTGACCTCGAAACATTGACTTAGCACCCAGTGGGGACCCTTTGCTCTCTAAGACACAACATGACATGTAACCCCCGGAATCATGCACTTAAGTATTCTAATGGAGATTGACGTTATTTTCAATGTTATGCATTAATAAACTAATATTTTGGGTCATTTGGTGATTACCATTTGTCCTAAACTAGTGATTAAATGCTAAATAGCATGTAGTTATTTGAGCTGGAACAATGAAGTGTCAATTATCTTGACTTTGATATTTGACCCTGATGAGTTGAGGACAGCATAAGCATTTTTATTTAATGTCATTTTGTAACCGAATTTCCATTGAGATTTAGCCTTTGGGCTGAATAAAATTATTCACATTTAAATTTAAATTGGGCATGCCACTTTCTCTTTGAGCTCAGGGGGCTTTAAAAATTATATCATGCATAACACATTATGCTTATAGGCTCTGCAAAGAAATGATAGCAGAAGCTACTTCAGGAGATTAGGCAAATGATACGTTGGACAGTTACAGAGTAAAAAAATTAAATAGCATGCTGCTGGATATTAAAAGGAAAGTGCTGTTCTCCCTCTTTTTTTAAAATTTTATTTTAGTGAAGGGTGTGTGGTGTATGTCCATTTCTAGGAGGTACCAGTTTAGGGAGAAGTTAGAGCAGCCTTTGAACCTAGCGATCAAATAACGATCAGTCAACGATTTGCATTTCAGAAAACTCATAGAAGAGATGGAGGAAAAGCAGAAGTCCGACAAGGCTGCGCTGGAGCGGATGCAGCAGGAGGTGGAGACGCAGCGCAAGGAGACGGAGATCGTGCAGCTGCAGATCCGCAAGCAGGAGGAGAGCCTCAAACGCCGCAGCTTCCACCTGGAGAGCAAGCTCAAGGACCTGCTGGCCGAAAAGGAGCGGTTCGAGGAGGAGAGGCTGCGGGAGCAGCAGGAGATCGAGCTGCAGAAGAAGAAACAAGATGAGGAGCGCTTCCTCCGCGTCCAGGAAGAGCTCCAGCGGCTGCAGGAACTCAACAGCCACGAGAAGGCCGAGAAGGTTCAGATATTTCAGGAGCTGGAGCAGCTCAGAAGGGCAAAAGAGGAGCAGTGTGTCAAGCTGGAGCAGGAGAAGAAGCGGCTGGAGGAGCAGGAGAAGGAGCAGGTCCTGCGCGTGGCGCACCTGGAGGCGCAGCTCTGGGAGGAGCGGGAGCTGGTCCGGCCGCTGCGGCACGGGCAGGCGCAGCGCGCGGAGGAGGAGCGGCAGGACCTCGAGGGCATCCGCGCATCCCTCCTGCGGGCCAAGGAGGCCGGTGCCGAGGGGCACGATGGCGGCCGGGAGCTCGAACGGGCGCAGCTGCGTTTCTTAGAGTTCAAGCGAAGGCAGCTGGCCGCGCTGGCCACCCTGGAGAAGGAGCTGGTTCAGCAGAAGGACCTCCTGAGAAAGGAGGCGGAGGAAGAACGTGAAATCCTAGAGCGCTTAAAATCTGGCAGCCAGGAAGAATCGAGGCTGTCGTTAAAGGAGGACGGTGGTGTCGCAGATGTCCCCCACGCTGCTGGAGATGTGGAGCAGATCAAGCCCGCGGAGGGGAGGCTGCAGTGTAAGGAGCGCCAGCTCCAGTATCTCCTGCAGCATCATTTGCCGAGGCTGTTGGAAGAGAAACAGAGAGCCTGTGAGATCCTCGACCGAGGTCCTCTCGGCCTGGACGACACTCTCTACCAAGTGGAGAAAGAGATGGAAGAAAAAGAAGAGCAGCTCGCGCAGTACCAGGCCAGCGCCAGCCAGCTGCAGAAGCTCCAGGCCACCTTCGAGTTCACGGCCAACGTGGCCCGTCAGGAGGAGAAGGTGAGGCGGAAGGAAAAGGAGATCCTGGAATCCCGGGAGAAGCAGCAGAGGGAGGCGCTGGAGCGGGCGGTGGCCCGGCTGGAGAGGAGGCACTCTGCCCTGCAGCGGCGCTGCGCCCGGGGCCTGGCAGCCGAGGAGCAGAGGCCAAAGCCGGCCACCTTGACCGCCGGCGGCAGCGAGCTGTCCGGGCTCCGGGCCGGCCTGGGGGCCGAGCAGGAAGCCCTGGAGAAGGACCGGGAGAGGTGAGCCGAGCCGAGGGGACGCCTGCCACACCCTCCATGCCCCATGGTATTAACCCTCGGGCTGTGATGGCGCGGCTTCTATCCCTGGTGCTGTGTCTCTCACTGTTTTTTAAAAAAGTAATTCTGTAGCCTTTATGTTTTCTGATTCACCGGCAAATGCTTAGCCTTCTTTTCTTTTTCCTTAGGATCCTTGGTTTAGAGTCACTGGCCTAAAGTTGAAAAAAAACACACAAACAGAAACAAAGCCCTTGTCTGTTACCTCACTGACCTCTGACTGTGTGTTTAATATTTGATAAGCAGAGAAGACTGAGAAAGCTTCCAGCCGGATTCCCCCTCCCTCCATCGGTGCTCTCCCCCGACCCCATTCCGTTTCATTGACTCCTTTTCCCTCTGCTGCCCCTTCCGTCCCCTTCCTCCCTCTCTCCTGCCCTCCCCCTCATGTCTTCTGTGGGACCTTGACCAGCACTTGTTCTGGTGAAGCATCGCCCCTGCGTTCACAGGTTCCATAGACACTGATTTCCACACCTGGCAGCGAACTGGAAAACAATCCTCCCCCCACCCCCTGCTGATTCTCAGTGTTTGAGAATCCAGAGGGAGACCTCAAGATTCTGTATTAAAAAATAAACAAGCAAAGCTCTCTAGATGTTCCGAACATGGTGGTCTATCCAGGCATGTTAGGTCATGATTCACTGATATTATTTTCAATGTTGTGAACTAGGAAGTAGCACTGTTTTCATGGTAAAGGAAGAATATTTCTCTTCCTCTACCTGTTGCCTGTCACCGTGCTTCTCGGAGGTAGGATCTCAAAACAAATAAATACATGAACTGGAGGATGCTTTTTCTGCTAACCCTGCAGACGTGATGCCAAGAGAGACTGGTGGCCACCTATTTTGCAAACGTCATCGGATTTGGTGTCCTGCAAGGGGGCTTTGTGCCCTTCCCAACCCCTTTCTGCCCTGCTGGCCTTGGGCAGGCTCTTCCGTCTTGGGGCCGCAGTGTCCTTACCCTCATGAGGAGGGCATGGGCCTGTGTATTTTCTTTAGTTCCAGACCCTTTGGTCTGTTGAGATCTTAACTGAAGCCCAGGTTACGGGGGCCTGGAATGCTGCCCCCTCCTCAGGAACCCTCCCCTCACAGCACCTCCCGAGGGGCTGCAGCAGAAGCCCAGACTGCTGGCCTGTAGGAGCCCAGCTTGACATTGGCAGAGGCTTGGGATCCATGCTGTTGACAAGGCAAGACCTACTGGGAGGTGTTGCCTGAGCCTCTGTCCCCCATCTTGCCTGAAAAGGTCAGGACAACCTCCTGTCAAACAATCTGCTTAAACTGGATTCTGTTTACCAAGCTCTCCAGTAATCCCCCCAGGCAAAACAGTGACAGATGACAATCAAAAACCATAATGCTGTGACTTCAGAGACATAGGTCTGTGGTTTAAGAAAATGATTGTAGGTACGTTATATAAATGAAATTGCTGGACAAAGCTCCAGCCCCAGGAAATTTAAAGCTGTGGAGGGCACGCTCTCGATTTGTATCCTGTGCTGTGCAGTGAGAATGCAGCAGGAGCTTGGAGCGTGATGTCCTGGCTTTTGTTAACCGGCTTCACTCCCTGGCCATTTAGTATTAATACTCGATTATAGTGGATACACTGTAATGATTTCCCTATGTCAGCTTTTCTGCAGAAGCCACGCAAAGGAGGCTTTTAGCTTCCTGTGTTTCGATGGAGTAGGCTTTGCAAAGCCCTAATTCAGGCCAGCAAATTCTGAGTGCTTTGCTCTGGCTTTGATGATCCTGCAGCTTTCTGGGGGTATTGGTGTTGTGTCTTATTATCTCTCTGGGTTCTCATGGCTGAGCCAGGGCCCGCTGTGCACCCTGAGCTGACCTCTTGTGAATTTCCAAAGTGCCAAATATCAAATTCAGGTGGAGCCAGATTGGACCAACAGTGCACTGCACTGCACTTGGCTTTCCCTGTCAGCTTGCTTTATGAGCAAGATTTAATCATTTTCTTTCTTCTTTCTCCTTGATGGTTGATGGGACGAGTGTCAGGCAGTTAGAAAGTGGTAGAGTTGCATCTCGAACCCAGCTTGTGCCCACTTTGTCCTCCTGTCTGCTGACGACAGAGCCACTGCTGGGCAGACCAGTTCTTCTCGTGTGCTGCGACCCTTTGCACGCCAGGCCCTGCTGTCCCTCGCCATGTATAGAAATCCTGCTCAGCCTTCAGGGCCCCACTGGCGCCTCTTTGCCCTGTGGAGTCCTTCCCATTGCCCAGCCCTGAAGGATGTCTTTGAACAACTCCGTAGGCGTCATCTTAATTACAAACATTGGCCACCACCTACTTGCATTGGCTCATTTTCCTTACCATCTCTGAGATTCTGTGTTAACTTTGTTCCCTGGTTCTTTGCCCACCACCTGGCCCCTGACATCACTCCTCGGTGCTCAGTCCTTCCTCCTTCAAGAATACTGCGTGCTCTGCAGGCTGGTGCTCAGTAATCGTTAGATGAAAGGCTGAGTTCAGCTGGGCGTTGTCTCCCGTGGACCCAGGAGCGCCTACCCTGGTGATCCCGTAATCACATTTCCGAGAGGCAAGACCTTGGCTTTCACGTTCAGGATAGAGCAGTCAAATCACTGCTGGCGACACCAGAGAGCTGGCAGTGTTGTGGCGTGTCAGCATCTGAAACCAGACTCTCTGAATTTTGGACCCGAAGGAATTTGGAGAGACTAGTTGACTCTCTCATTTGATACATGAAGAAATTGAGACCCAGGTGTCATTAACAGTGAGAGGGCTGCAGCCCCTAGATGGTGTTCTGTGGGCCAAATTTACTGGCAAGTTTGGCCCTCTAGCCTGATGGCCCTGGATTCACTCGTGCCTGGGCCAGTGGGAGACCAGCCATACACACACTCGACCTCATATTAGATGTATCATCTGTCGTTGGAAATAAATGTTTGGTTCCACAGCTCGTGGTTTATATTAATTTCTCTAGATACTCAGCCTGCTTTCCTAGGTCTCTCTCGCCTGTTTCTGTTTTCCACATCCACTGCTTTAGCCAAAGCGGATTCCTGGTTTTTGTGGCTTAGTCCCTTTGTTTCTGCACCTGGAAAACCACCCACTGTCATTTCCAAATGCCAAATTCCCACTGGCCCGTGAAGACTTAACTTAGAACTGCCTTGACCATGAAGGTTCTCCTAGATTGGCAGTTTTAAAGAATTATTTAAAGCAAAGATCTCTTTTGTCAAATAGAAATACTTATTGGGATCTGATATGTAGGCTACAACCAACTGTTTTGTTCAAGCTGGGTTTGGGACTCTGAGGATTTGCTGAGCACAGTTGGAATATCTTTGCCCTTGATGGTAGAACTCTCTCCAACTTTTGGGTGCCTGTAGCACTTGTCCTGCACTGCTCTTGTGGCCTGTTATCACCTTATACCTTGTCTTATAGGTATGTGGTACCTTTTCTACTGGAAGGTAAAGCTCTTTGCACAGTTTTGGTCTGGATCTCCCATGGTTTCTAGGGAAGATTCTCAGGAGATACTGTTAATGAGTGAATTCACGTAACTTCCATCTCTGTAGGTTAGAACATGAAATCCAGCAGTTGAAGCAGAAGATCTGTGAGGTCGATGGTGTTCAAAAAGGGCATCGTGGGACCTTGGAGGGAAAACCTGCTTCTTCCAGCTTGCCATCCAGTGCTGAAAAGTCTCACCTGGTCCCCCTGATGGATGCCAGGTACTGGACAGTAAACTGATGCCATGCCTATTTCTGATGTGATTTAATGACTCACAGTACCTTATATTGGCCAGTTTGCATATGGAGGGCTCTATCAAAGGTGATAAGCAGTACTTATCCCTGTGACATGCTTTGTCCTGATCAGCTGCTGCCTGGCCCATGGTGGGGTGAGATGTCATTTAAAGGGCCCAAGACCTGAGACCTGACCAGCCAAATCTGAGGAATACTGGTGCAAGTAGTTTGTGTGAGAAGGTAGAATTAAAAGGTTCAGGGAAACCAGTTCATCCAGAAAGAAGTGATACAAGGCTAGGTTGAGAGGAACAAAGTAGACTTAATTGAATTGTACCAAGAAGGACCTTGTGCTGACAAATAATTTATAGAAGCCATTGATTACAAATAGATGAAGTCTGTCACAAAGACTGTACCAGTATATTCAGAATGATCATGAATAGCATAAATACAAATCTGATGTTACTATAGGAAAATGATTTTCAACTTGGGTGGCATCATGAATTGCCCTGTGGCTTAGAGCCCTCAGATAAATCAACCTAATCATTCTTTGCTTATAAGATAATTGACCATTTTTCTCAACCCCATCTACGTCATGGGGACATTTCAAATTGGGCAGTCCTGAGCCCTGGCTAGTAGGAGATAGGTATTCAGGTATCAAAATGTACTCAGAATGGCATGAGCCTCTGTGGTCCTTTAAATCTAGGTCTGAATCTTCTGTGGTACTCGTTTAAAATTTAAGGTCCAGGGAGATTTGTTTGTAAGTGGCCTTGATTCAGATTCAGTTGCATATGATTTTCTTTACTGAAATACTGAACGGTAAATACTGTATTTTATTACCCTAGCTCCATTCTTTGGGGCTGTTTTACCTGTAATATTAATCTCTTTACCCAGCATATCAGAAAGTCATTTAGCCATGGTCAGTAGTACAGAAATGTGTATAGGATTTTGCATGGGCTTAGAAAGATGCAACCAGATTTTTTATTTTTTAGTGTGCTAAGATGTGAACATGCAAAACACTTCATTTAAAATAATCCGTCTAATTCATTGTCTGTAGAACTGGGGCAGGGAGCCTAGGACTGAGAAAGCCTTGCCTTTGGGCGGCCTAAGCCACTAGAAAGATTTTGACGGAACCCAAATTCTCTCTTTCCCTGGTTCCTCTGGGTGGATGGTTGTACTTCATACAGTTTCCCCTGTATCGTATTGGGTACCAGCTGTTTCCCCTGTATCGAATGGGGTACCAGATATTTGGTTGACAACTGTTTCTGGCTTCAGCCATCTTGACCCTTCGCCAGGCATTTTGGAAGGTCTAGAGACCTTTAAAATGTGGTATCTCATGGCTGGGTGCAGTGAAAAGACAGAGCAGGAATGATGTGAGACATTGTTCCGTCCAGTAGTGAAGGTCTGTGGAGAGTGCATCTACTTTTTGTTTTTCCTTTTAATCCTCTGAAATGACTTTGTGTTTTGTGAGAAATGAGAATCATCGTTTTCTGTGTGAGGAAACGGAGGCTCGGTGAGTGAAGTGTTGGGTAGTGATGCCTTCTGAGACCGCAGAGTCATCTGGAACCCGAGTCTGCGACGCTCCCCTGTCCTGCAGCAGGGGTTCCGCTCAGGACATAGGGAGGGATTTGGATGGGATCACTGAGTCTCCCTTCTGTTCCCAAGATTCGTTTATTCATCCAGGCCTCTCTTGTTTGGGGAAAACCCAGATAGTAAACACATGGCATTAGACTTCTTAGAAAGTTGACAAATGTTCCAGATCCTGAGCTGTGATTACATTTGGCATTTAGAACGAGAAGGTTCTCAGTTGCAAAGGGCATGGTAACAAAAAGATCTCAGAATGCCCTGTGTGGTTAGAAGCGGTCACGGACCCCCATCTCTTTTGCTTCCAGGATCAGTGCTTACATTGAAGAAGAAGTCCAGAGGCGCCTTCAGGATCTGCACCGTGTGGTTGGCGATGGCAGCGGTGCACCTGCCGAGACTGTGAAGGTGAGTGAAGGAGCAGGTGATCTGGTTATTCGTTTTGAAGATGACCTTTCAGTAAGGAGCTGGGGGTGGTGGTCTTTTATGTACTGTTTCTCAGAAAATTGAGATGCAAAATGTTGTAGAAATATTAAATATTGCTTAGGTGGAGCTTAACAGTTTATAAATAGTATTAATTCAAGGGTAACTTTATTTTAAAATTTTGAACTTCTGGGGGAAATTCTTAAGTGAATATGAAGTTTCCTGAAGTGCTTTATTTACTTTGTTTGATTTATAAAAATTCTACAGGTGACACCTTTCTGTTTTCTCCAAAAATATAATCAATTTCCATAAGTATTTAAATTCACTCGATAAATTATCCCAAGTAGAAATATAATTTTGCCTTTGAGAAGATACATACTTGTGACAAGTTGATTTTTATCAAAATAAAGTCATTTCATTTCTACCCTGCAAATTAAGAAGTGTCCTAAGGAAATTTGCCTTTAATGTTATTCTTCGAATTTTAAGATTAGGAATAAATGGTTCAGTTCCCTTACAGGCAGATGTATCGAGAGTCCCATTTACCTTGGGAATATAAATTCTCAAGAAGGATTGTCATTGCGGAATGACAAGTATGTTTCCTTAGAATTTTGTTCTCATAAATATTTTAATCAAATCATTTTTTTCCCTCTTTATGAACATGCTATAATTTAATATAGAGGGCTTTTATTTTCTTTTCAGGATAATGAGAAACTTCACAATGGCACCATTCAACGTAAGCTAAAATATGAGGTAGGTAATGACTTTTCAGGTTGATAGGGTTACCTTAAATTACAGCATGCTTGTGTGATTAAATTTTCTTAATGTTTAGTTGTATAATTAGAATTTCAAAGTCCCAGTGAGATTAATGGCTAATAAGCAAGGCAAGCTATTATATGACTTAAAATTAAATGGAATCCTGCTGGTTGCAAACTGCTTTTTAAATTAATTAATTAATTAATTAATTTATTTATTTATTGTTATTTTTGTGTGTGTTTTTTTTTTTTTTTGTAAACTGCTTTGACTTTGTTTGAATGGCATGTAGCTGTGGTGGAGGCCCTTTGCCCAGTTTTTCATTCGTAGCAGTATCCTTTCCCTTGGTCTGCATTTAAAAGGCTGAATTATATAATCAGAATCAGATAGGGGGTTTAGAAATGAAACTGGGTACTTCTCGATGTTTTAGAAACCCTGCGTGTTTTATAGACCGCATTGGCAACGGTGCAGAGGAAATACTCTTGGTTGGGTAGCTTATTTCTCTGGTGGGTTGTCAAACCAAGGTTTGTTTGGGCATACGATTTATAAGGCTTTACCTGTATTTTCCTCCACTGAGGGACTTGTCCTTCCTATACACTCCTAAATTAAAAAGCAAAGAAGCAAAACTACGAGGTGGTAGAAATCTTACATCACTGAACAGAGCAAGCGGCGGAGGGGTGGGTGTCCCATGGGAGACTGGCCACCACCTTGCCCTCCATCCCAACCATCCAGGAATGACACTGTCTTCCTGTGGACGTCCATTTCCTCAGCAGGTAACCTTGTGAAGAGAAAGACGTTGCCTTTCATTTCTTTGTGTCCACGTGCCTGGTCTGTAGCAGGCTGGCAGTGAACCTTTCATGGTGCTGGTTTGTAGATATCATTATGACGATCTAAGCGGGGCAGTTATAATGAAGGATTCCAGTGAAACAAACCAAGAGGCCAGAGAAACATGCATGAGGTTGGAATACTTGTCAGTTTCTGATTTGCATTAAGTCTGCCCCGATTACTCTTACTTGCCCATTGGAAAATTGCATCAAAGATCTTAGGGTTTATTTTAGAGTAAATAAAATACTAGACCAAGAAGTGGATACTGTGGATCAATCCCATACAACATATTTCGATCAAAATACCTGGCGATTTATAAGATATGAAATATGGAAATTGATGCTTTGTGTGTGAATCAGGTCCTCTATTCTGAAATCATGAATCAGTCAACACGAATGGCTTAGGCTTTCGATTGAACCTCTGCATTAATCCACACGATGAAACCAATGCCCGCAAGAATCTTCATGTGGAAAAGCATCGCAAAAGGTGCCACAGCCCCATTTCACCTGTTTTTGACAGAAGAGCTCTCTTGCCCCGTTGCTGTCCAAAGAAGTCACTGACGCCCCCGACCGAGAGGAGAGGCGGAAGGTGGACCAGAACCACCACTGCAGCCGGCCCGCGACCCGGAGCATCTCAGGTCCCTCTGCCCGCTCCTCAGCGCCAGGCGGAGGGGCCTGCCAGCGGGGGTCTCAGCCCTCAGAGCCCGAGCCGTCGCATGGCAGCGATTGTAACGGGCGGCTGTCAACCAGAACACGTCGATCTAACTAAAATCTCTTTTCTGAGCAAAAGCGGCACCAGCGGGGAGGGACATTTTCAGGGTGAGTCAGAAAACTTCAGTGAACCGACGACTCCTGAAGGTGAACACAGCCCGGGGGTCACGTCCAGCTGGACTTGGCTGCAACGCGCGTCCCAGGAAGTGTCCGTGCACAGTGGGAGCGAGCAGACCAGGCAGAGCCGGCTCCTCTGCCTCGTTCTCTCTGAAAGTGTCTCCAACCACAGCGTTCCCCCCGCGAGGACTCCGGCCTCCGAGCTCTGCCGGGAGCAGGAAGCCGGGGAGGAGGTGGCGGCCAAGGCAGTGGGGTCACCCATGAGTGTCAGGCCAGAGGGAAGCAGCGGGTTGGGATCTTTTTACCGGCGGGTCTCAGACATTTACAGAGACACCAGTAACCACCTGCTGCGGGCGGGCACACGGGGAGCCTGTGGGACCCTGGGGGCTCGCCTCCTGTGCGGCAGCATTCATCGCGAGGCTGCTGTTTCTGGAACTCTTAACCCTGGACACGCTCTTGGAGGCACCCGGGGTGTCACCAGAAGCTCATTCTTTTCCCGAAGAAGCTCAGGTTGGCAGCAGCAGGGAAGGGTCGGGGGCCGTCAGGCGGGCAGGGAGCCTGGTGCCCTACAGAGCCCCAGGCCTGCCTGCTGGCCCCGCAGCTGCCGACTTTCCAGGCTCCTCGCCGGGCTCCGTCTTCTGCCTAGAGGTGGAAGGTGCCAGAACGGGCTCTGTGTTTAAGCAGACGCTCGTGCAATTCCCAGACCAAATGCTGAAACTTCAAGAGTGCCCTTTGAAAGGCTTCCTTGAGCTGGTGGCCGGTTCCCTACCAGGACTTTGGGCGACACAAGTGAGGCCCAGGGTGTGTACTGGCGCGCTGTCGCCAACTGCGCGGAGCCCGCCCCCTGGCCCGCGTGTGAGCTGCTGCTAAACTCCACCCTGTACACGCTGGTTCTGAATCCCCAGCCTCTGTGGGCCTGCTTTGCGCTCTGCCCCTCTCTGGGCTACAGGAGATTCAGATCGGCCTTGGTGGGCAGAGCGTTTGACTCCTGGGCTCTGCAGAGAGTCTCCTGCTCACTGCGCTTACCTACAGCAGACACCTCTGCCAGTAGATATGCCGGGACCTCCCGTGTGTCCTGACGTCCGAGGCCGATGCCGCCGCCTGCACCAGCCATCCTTTGTTCCAGCAAGATCTGCTCCAGCTTTCCCTTGATTGGAAGGCGGAAATCCCTGATTTAGTTTTGGTGAACGGAGTTCAGTTGTCATCCAGGTTCCAGAATACCCTGGTCGACCTGATTTATTTCCTTCTTGGAAACCTGGACATGGACGCCCCGTTTCTGGCGAAGGTTCAGCTCTTGTTCTACATGACGGTCAGAGTCGAGGTGGCTCTGGCCCAGGCCACTGCCAGTCGCTGGTCCTTCTGAACACCCACGTCGCCCTGGTGAGGGAAGACCGCGTGTTCTACCCTCAGAGCGGCTGTCTGAGCTCGCCGCCTCCAGGGACACGGTTTGATGTGGTCAGGTGCCGAGCTTTCAGTGAATTCAGGTGTCTTGTTGTCCCAGAGATGAAAACAGCATCCACCATCGAACTCGTCTTCTTCCCGAAACTCAGACACCCATCAGATTCAGGAAGCAGTGCCGCCCAGCACCCTCAGGAAGCCCAGCATGTTCAGCTGTGCACCGGCACCTTGTGTCCGGAGGGCGGCCGCAATGTGGCCCCTGAGGTCTGGAAACTGACCCTCAACTCCCAGGACGAGGCTCTGTGGCTAATCGCACACTTGACAAGGCTCTAGGGAGGAGACTTGTGAAAATACTCTGCATATTTTTTGAGATCTTTCATAAAATAAACATGATGAAAGTCATCCAGGGCTATGAATATCTCAGTGTAGCTAATTGATTTGAAACTGGAAAAACGCAGGCCCCTATAAATTGAAAATGTAAATATTTTAAATATCGCCACTGAACTAAAAATTGGTGATAGTAGGGCACTGATGAAATATCTTTATCACCACCTTGCTTCACTTTCTTGAACTTCAGCCTTGTAAATTGGGTCCTCATTATTTGTGAGGTGCTGGAAGCATTTCAGATTGTGCTCATGTCGACCTGTGGTTATGTGCCTTGGAGTCTGTCTGTTTCTGCTGGACACCGGCAGGCGGATTTGTGCTGCCTGAAAAGGTGTCTGGTCTGGCAGTGACCTTCTCGACGTCCTCCGTTGGCCAAGGTTAGGGCAGCTCTGCCGCAGAGCACGTTAGTGACACATCAGGCTTCCCCGAAGGACCTGGGGGTTTACAACGCCCTCCCCTCCCCGTAACATGTAGGACGTAGGCAGCGCCCCTGCCCTGTGGGGTCTTCTTCAGGGCATTGCCTTTTCCCTCCTCCCTTCAGACATCTGGACTGTTCCTTTCCAGCCTGTGACTTCAGCTCCTCACTCGTTGGCTTAGCTTTGACTGCCCTTCCCCTGGGCCACATGCCCCCAATGTGCCAGGCCTTTCTCTGAGCTTTGGTGGTCCTTCCTAGAGAGACTCTTAGCCCTGGTGTAACTTTCCAGGCTGCCGTGCGCTGTCTTATCCGATAGAGACCACGTCGGTGGCGTCCGGCGCTTCCGCCTTCACCTCTGACCACGGGGTCCTGCTGGCCTCGCTTCTGAGGGCAACTCATGCCCGTGTCTACCTCAGGTCGGGCTCCTCTCCCCCCCGGTACCACCCAGGAGCCGGCTGCCCTCCTCCTTGTAAGAGGCTTGAGGCTGGGCTCTTCGGAAGTCTCCCCCTTCTCTGGTTGACCCCTTCCTTTGCACCCGAGGCGGTTCCCATTCCTGGGAGGAGTCAGGTTACACGTTTTGTCCTGATGTTTTACTGCATCTGACCCTGGGTTGCTCTGTGCGCCTTCTCCTGTTTCTCAGGTATGAATGTCCTACTAGCTTCCAGAGTCTCTTCCAGGAGGAAGGGGGCCACCTCCCCCTGGCCCTGTCCTTCCCTTCAGCCAGGGTCACGGCAGCTGCTCTGCAGTGCGTCCGGGCTTAGCGACTCGGCCGTTCCACTAAGGCCTTCGTTTTAGTGTGGCCTGCGGGGGCCACTCTGTGTTCTGGTCAGATATTTACATAACGTGCAATATAATGTTGTAGCCCCCCTTCACTTCTGTTCCTCGTCCGTGATAGGGCCAGTGCCAGGGCTGACCCTTCCAGGGACTGACCGTCTCCCTTTGGTCAGGAAACACAGGTCTTCCCTCTCTTCCCCATCAGCGCTGGCAACAAGCTACTGAAATTGCTCCAAGTTTTCAGCATTGGTTTTCCTCTCCCCATGTTCTGGGGAAGTGAGCGGGGAGAGGCAGGACCCGGGAGAGTGCGTCGGGGTCCACACTGCTGGCCGCAGCCTGCTTTGCAGAGGCCAAATGGAGCTTTTTGTCTTTTTGAGGCAGTAGAATTCAAATGTTTTTACCTTTTCCTGTGGAGCCTTTTTTTACCTCTTCAGCAACACCCTCCGCCCCCAATACACACAGACACACACACACACACACACACACACACACACACCCTATTGCCTTACACATGGAGGCTTTTGAGTCTGTGAAAAGGACTTTATGACAGTTAGTTAGCTTGTCACATGCTTGGCTGGTGGATCTTCTACCACAGAAAAAATTTCCAAAATGAACCACAATAGTCTTCTAATATCTTATCAATAATATTGCCCCTAATTTAAATTGAGTATTTTCTCATATGTTCTGGATAAGAAGAACGGAATGAATGATCATGAAGAGTGGAGAGAGTGGGGTTTAAGATGCCAGCAGAGGGATACCTTGGTTGGAAAGAAAACAGTACATGAGCAGTCCAGAATCTTAACAGAGTGATACATATTAAACAGACTGACCTGCTCGTCCTCATAGGTAAAGAAGCAGAATCCTACTGTGTTATAAATGATGTTCTTTAATACTGTCCGTAGATGGAGTATGCAGCGAAAGTGGGCATTGCATACAGAGCATATTATCGGTTATGACTTGTTTAGTCTGCTTTATGGTCCAAGTAGCCCGAGATGAGGGCTGCATTCTGCTCTCACTACAAAACAGAAGCAGCCGCCTCTGGGCAATTCAGATTTCACATGTCACTTCTTTTCACCTAAGCATACTTTTTACCTTGAGATCAAATACGGTCCTGATATGAGAATTCGATTAGCCATCATGAAGTGAGTATTAAGGTGGTCATGATGCCTGGAGAAGCCAGTGGAGCGGTGTGCGTGCCCTTGTCCTCCGTGGCTTCAGTCCTAGGGCCTCTCTGGCTCACGGGCTCATTCTCTGGGGTTCTGAGCCGGGGCACTGCTGCGGCGGAGCAGGTGTGGCAGCCTCAGCGTCCAGCCTGAAGTACCGTCTTCTCAGTTGTAACGAGTTCCTGTATCAGAAAGAAATAGGTTCGTACATACTTTATTATATGGCATCTTGCACTGTTGTAATACAGGCGTAAGCGTTCACATGGCGGAGCTTGTTAATGCGTTCTAGACAATACCTCTTTGAGTCCTTTTGAAACATGATTTCATCTGAATTTGATTAAAATCCATTTTGCTCACAGCTGCCTGTTGTGCAGACTTGTGGTTGGCAGGGTGAATTTATTTCGTCTTTGTTGAAAAATATTTCAAAACAGTTTGTCTCCCTGTTCTCATTACTTAAAAAAATGTGTGTGCATCCTTTGGAGAGAATGCTTATGCCTTCCAGTGGTAGTAACTACAGTAATTTTTATTTACATTCTTTAGATGATTGATGAATTACAGTTTTGAATGATAAATAGATTAGAGCACTTTTATTAATGCTTCTCAGACGGTGTTGTTGGACAAACCAGTTTCTAATGAGGCTGTTTTGTTAACTTAGTTACACAGCTTCCACTATTCACTTTAGTTGATACTGCTTCCTTCCTTAACGTATCTTTTGTGATAGATGTTATATCAGTCAGCTATTGCCAAATAGCAGGCAACCCTCAAAATTTTAGTGACATACCAAAAAAAAGCTTTTATTTCTCACTAATGGTTTGTAAGTAAATCAAGGCAGCTCTGCTTTAGGCTAAGGTCATCTGCAGGTCAGCTAGTTTGGTCTGCACCACCTGCCTCATTTTGGATCTGTGTGGAAGGGGCAGTGGTCGTATCATGTCGATGACAGAAGCACGAAAAGGCAACCATGCGTCATGTCTGCTAACATCCCCTTGGCCAACACAAGTGACACACGCAAGTCCAAAGTCAAGGGGCAAGGCAGTGTACCCTCCATTCACCAAGAAGCCATGGCAAGAATATCTGCTCCTCCTCCTCCTCCTACGGCTACAAGGGAGAGAGAATTGGGACCACACACAGATGCACTGGGTCAGGGTTCCCAAGGTTCTACTGAGGATAAATTCAGATAAAACCTGTAGGACCTCTCCCTTATGGAAGTATTGAGTCCTAGTTACTAGTTGAACTTATTTTCCAGTTCAGTCTTTGCTTGACACCTCCACAGGCTGATCATCACCTGCCTCTGAAGCAGCTTATCCATTGGGATCTGCTCTCGTTGTTAGACCGTTGTTTCCGTAATCTTCCTTAATGTGACCTCCATCTGCAGTCCGTCCGTCCGTGGCGCCCTCAGTCACAGAGTAGAACAAGTCTGTTCCACAACCGTGTTATATCACAGCCCTTCCAAGAACACAGCGTGCTCTCTCTCTCTCACCTCCTCGGAGTTTTCTTCTTTACCTCCAGCACTCTTCGGTCCCCCTGCTGGTTCTTACACAACACAGATTCCAAACCACCACCGTCCAATCTCTTTTTAAGGATGCACCCTTGTAATTTTTTAAAAACCTCCTTTATAAGGAGCGGAATGGAATAATCCAGTTGGTGAGAAGGAAAGAGATTCTATTATAAATCACTACTCACGTTTTCTTCTGCCGTCTTGTTAAAGCCTTCTGTTGCTGAAGATGCAGTGGACTACAGCGGTAGCAGCCCTGACCACCCTTTATATTGTGGTTTACAGTGTGCAGAGTTCTTTCCTATGTGTTGTTTCTTTGGAGCCCCACAGTGATCCTCCCAGGAAGGGCGAATTGTTATCGATTTCCATTTTGTATCTGAAAGGATCACTGATTGGGAATTGGAACTCAAACCCAGACCTTCCTCCAGAATGTATGTTCTTTCCACAATGCCAGAGTCACCTTCTGGTCCTGGTTATTCTTGACGTTGCCTGAATACATTTTTTTGTTGTTGTTGATTTGTTTCTTTCATAGGAATGAATAATTGATTGGAAGAACTGTTGATTTTTTTCTGACTTGTAACTTTTTTCTTGGAATTTCTAGACATTAAATGTTATTTCTCTTCTTATGAGTTTTGTTTTTCAAGAATTGCCTTACAAGTTTCTTTGCAATTCCATCGTTTCTTCGTACGCCTTATGTCTCCTTTTTGCTCTCTACATTTTAGCTCTTGCAGAAGAAAAGCCTGGGTATAATCATTGTGGCAGTACAGTACAGATAACCTTGTGTGCTCGAAGTTGCTCCTTTAGTTGGAAGATTAAACAGTATGCTCTACAGAAACCTGATAAAGAGAATCCCCGCCAATCCCCTACCCCCACTTCAGTTTTGCCCGGACCTGAGAATTCAGTACAGTTTGAACCAAAACTAGGGCTCAGCAGAAATCAGTGAGTGATGATGAGTGGTATTTTTCTTGGGTCATTAAAGACATTGTAGAACCAGGAGGGAAATCAGCTGGTTTTCCCTCCTCAGGTCCTCAACTGCCTAGACTCATGTTTGGTAACGAGAGCCACATGACGGCTACTGCCACATTCGTACTAGACCTGTTATTTAGTCTTTTTAAAAATCATCCATCTAATGATGGGTTATCCAGAGACAATGACCATTAAAGTTCTTTTTGGTCTTGAGAAAGATGGGGACATTTTTAATAGCTTCAAGTTGAAACATTCATCAGATCATTCAGTATTTCCAAACCTTGAAACAATGTTGATCAATCAACTCAGATCGACATGGATGAAATAATCTACTTTTAGTGAGAATCACAGATTCGAATTTACTGGAAGGCCAGTAAACTCAGGATATTCCACAAGCATTTATATCCAACACAGTTTGTCATTTTCTGGGTAATTTATCCTTGATAACATATAGATATAGATATATATCAAAAGGAAAGAAATACTCCTTTATTTGAAAACCCACATTTCTGTTTCCTGATGTGCGTCTTTTAAACTCACTTTATAATGAGATGCAGTTCATGGTGGTTCTACATGTCGGGCTGTTGTTAAGTCCTGACCCTGACCTGGAGCAGATGTGCCATGTGTCTTAGCAAATCCAGGTCAGTTGTAGGTACTAAGCCTTCAAAGGTGGCGTGGGACCAGCCCCGGGTCCCTTCACAGCACAGGCAGTCTTCACCTTCTGGAGAGGAATGCAAGCATGTCTTGGCTTTTTGCCACATTTGTAACGTACATTTGCTCACACAGGTTACCTTTATGCCCCGTTTCTTGTGACGTGGCTCATATTTGAGAAGGTGATGGGTCCTCACCATCTCTGCCCCAGACCCCCATTTTCAAACTGCTGGGTCATAGTAGGTGCTTGATGCAAATAGCTCTAATTAGAACTATTACTGTGGCACGTGTGGTTGAAAAAAGAGGGATTCGAAATATGTGCTATGCTGGGAACAGAGAAGGGGAATTACTAGTTTTGTTAAATCTGATAAAAACCCAGGTTTGCCTGTATTTTAGAAGCAAAGCTTGGATATTTGGCTAAGAGATCAGCCGGCCGTCCTGAGCCCTGACCTTGTCATGGTTAAAGCATATACTGAATTCAGCCATCTGGTATGTAATTAGAGCATTTAGGGGAGAATGTTGATGACTCCCTTTGGAATCGGTTCACTCCGTGCCCTCTGCAGTGCCGACAGCGATCCTAGTGGATGTTAATGCTGCTTCCTATTAATTTTCTTAATTTGCTCCTTTTGAAGGAGACAGCCTGAGTAGGAAAAGATTCTAATCTGAATATTCAAAACATAGCCTGTGTTCTGTCTGTTTCTTTTGGCTGAGGACTGGACTATAATATTTCCCCAACACTGGAAAAATAGTGAATTTGTTGACACAGGACGTTTTGTTAAAAGCTATCACAAAAATATTTCTCTGTATCTTATTTTAAAAGATTTTTTTTTTTTTAAAGAGGACCATTTTTAAAGTCTTTATTGAATCTGTTACAGTATTGCTTCTGTTTCATGTTTACGTTTTTCTGGCTGCAAGGCATGTGGGATCTTACTCTCCAACCAGGGATCGAACCCACATACCCTGCATTGGAAGGCGAAGTCTTGACCACTGGACCGCCAGGGAAGTCCCTGAAAGATATTTCTTATGTACAGGAATGTAATCCAAGTTACTAATTATGTACTTTTCCTTGACCTTTTATTTCTAAATAGAGCCACTCTGTGGTACATTTAAAATTCCTTGACCTGTCCTACATATTTATACAGATCTCCTGCGAGATGTGCTTCCAGACATACAGCCTTTCATGTTTCTTTACCTCCTAGCATGATGTGTCACCAGCTTCCCCTTCCAAGTTTAAGAATCTTCTTCGCTACATGTAGAGAAACTGTGACTGATTCCAAAATAAATAATTCCATAGAAATTTAAAAGCTCTCATAAATAATGGGATATATGATACAGCACATATTTGCTTGTCTACTGTAAATCTCAAGATATTCAAAATATAGCTCCTTTCAAATAAAAAATAAATTTAGGAGACATTTATGTTAGTTTTCCTTCCTGCCCAACATAAACATAGTTTAGGAGAATGTCAGGAACCTTTCACAGTATATCCTGAGAATTCGACATTTCTCATCAAATTGACTTAAAAACATAGTGTCTAAAAATTACGTTGCGGCAGTGATTTGATGGAAGCACATACTCTTGATTTTTCTCTATACTTTTGCTCGAATGTCTTCAGATCCCTGGCTTATTCTTCAGTTATTCATTTCTGCAGGTGTTCATTTCTCTACACCTGTTAATATTTAGTTACTGTGAAATCAGTGAGATTGAAGTAAACTGTGGTCCCAGATGTTAGTGGGAACTCTGACAATATTTCTAATCCCCAACGTGCAAAATAATGAAGAGAAATATCCTCTTCTCAGCAATGGGTTCAGTTATTCTTCACTGTCTGGTCCTGAATGGAGCAGTGGCTCTTGTGTACCATCTAGAATAGTTTCTTGAGGTACACGTGCGTATGCTGGGATGTAAAGGGCCATCCTGGATTTAGGCGAGCTACATAATAAGACCCAGTTTCTCCTAGGTAACTGGTCTCTACGTAATTCATATACCCAGTTAAATTATCAAAGGCAGTGATTTTTTTCTGTAAGGGATTTATGAGCCTATGCATCAAGCAACTTTCTTTTCATTAGCAATTGATTTCACAATTATGCATTCTTAGAAGTAGAGAACTTTCTAGTCTTAAAATGCCTGTGTAATAACCAGACCATCAGTTACAGTCTTAACCCCCTTTGAAAGCTGACATATGAAAAAAGAAGGTTAAGGTAGCGTTTGCTAACTTTAGCCTATAATCCATCTAGAGTAGAAAAACCTTGTCTTTGTTTAAAACTTAATGCAGTTGAGAAAAACTAAAGGTCTTAGAAGTTACAGATACTTTGTCAAAGTTACTTTGTATTCCCAGGACCTGGCCCTGTGTATGGTCCATAGCTGGCGCTCAGTAAAAGACATCGATGTTTGATTCTATATCCTAGGGGCGCCTATAGGGAAAGGTGTTTAGAAAGTTAAGTCTCCACTGCTCAGTTAACAATATACCTGGGTGGTTTTGGCTGCAGTTCTTCCTCAGGAAAGTTCACGGTATTTGGATAGCAATATCTGTATATATGTTTTTCACTCAGTGACCCCATCATAACTTTCTCATCCTGCTGTAATTATCAGTTTACTTGTCCCACAAGACGGGACACGGCCTTGGTCACAGTTGGGTTCCTGCCACATAGAGGAGATTTGGCAAACATCGTGCCCATTTCCACTGACGACAAAATGGAGGTTCAGAGAGGGTGGGTGACTGTTCCTCAGAGACCAGCTCCGAAAGCTCGGATTGAATTCTGCGTTGCCTCCAGGTGACGGCCATGTGGAATCCAAGTCCCCCTTCTGTGATTGCTTCAGGGAAGCAGACGGTGGTGGAGTCTCCACCAAGTGTGTTAAACGTGTTGGTATTGTCCTCTGCACCTTGTAGAGAACCGATAACACATGTGGTAACACACTGTTCCTAATCGATTGGAGGGCAACACTTTTTCCCCCCCTCTCTCCCCGTCCCCCCCCCCCGCACCTACTCTGTGCCAAACATCAGCCCAGGTATTTCTTTACTTTTCTCAGTGAACTAAAGGTTTATAACGAGGGCACCCTTTCTTCTGCCAGAACGAGCCTTCTCTTCCTCCTGGAAAACTCCTATTCATCCTTGTGTACCCGGCTGCAGAGCCCCTTCTCCACGAGGCTTTCCCGTCCCCTAGCTGGGGTTGCTGCCTCTCTATTTGGAGCACCAGACCCCTAGGGCTTTGTTCTAGCCCAGGCGGCACTAACAGCACTGCTCTGGTTTATCACTGTGTGTCGACCGAGCCTGAAGGGGAACAATTTAATTGCTCTTCTTCCTTCCTCCTTTTCCCCGTTCTTGCCCCTTAGTGGGGAGCCCGCAGCCGTGCAGGGAGAGCTCCTCACCCAGTCAGCTGCCGCGAGGGCCTGTTGTTGTAACTGGTAGGGAGGATCCGGCTTCCTCCTGAGGTAGAGCGAGTGGGTCTTCTAAACTAGTGTTACCAGTTCTTGCTTAAAAGCCCGGCAGCAGCAGCCCTTCTGCTGAGGTTGTTCTAAGCTCCTTTGCGCTTCCTGACACCACAGCTCTCCACTCCCAACTCCACACAAACACACACACACACACACACACACGTGCACGTGCTCACACTGTAGCAGTGGCGTTCCCAGGTGATTGTGTCACATGTGGAAGAGAGGTTATGTTCCTACTTGAAAAATACAGTTATAAGCATGACGTAGAAGGTTTCAGAGCTAAGGCAGCAGAGCAAGGACTGCATGGCCAAACCATGAAGGCTTTGAGGTCAAAGACATTTCTTAACGTGAAATGTGTTTGTTGAAAATAAATAAAAGCACTAGATTATTTCTCTGCCTTTTCACCTTCAAATAGATAAACCTATCCCATGTTTCGGGAGATGTCTACATTCATAGTAATTTGGAAATAATACTGTTAGTGGATTGAAAGGTCTTTGGCAATACGCGTACTGAGAAACTCTCTTTTTAGGGATTTCCGCTATGGTGTTTGACACCAAGGACAGCTAAACAGGTGCACCACTGCAATAAAAGGAATGGTGCTTGTTTGGGGTAACCAGCCACGCAGTGAAAAATTAAGATGCTCTAAAAGGCTTTGGTAACTTCATATCGTGCCAATGTGTTTACACTGTCAGCCAGATGAAAGCAGCCACCTGAGGCAAGTCACGTGCCTCCTTGTCATCCAGAGACCTGAGCTTTCCCATGCACAGCAAACCTGGACCATCCGTGCTACACCTGGCCGAGGATCCAAGGGTCCAGGACCCCTTTCTGCCTGAGGGAAAGGGAGCTTGTTGCCCCTGTTGTCTTTTTGGTCAAATCAGTGAGTTTAGTTGTATAACCATGGGGTTTCCATCTTCTTAAATTCTGTATATGTTGAGGTGTTTATTGGCTCAGTTTATCTCAGGTGGATGGACTTACTTTAAAATTTCATGAAAGCTACTGGGTGAGATAAGTCAGGCAGAGAAAGACAAATATGATATCACTTATATGTGGAATCTAAAAAATAATACAAATGATTCTATATACAAGACAGAAACAGAACTCATAGACAGAGAAAGCAAACTTATGGTTACCAAAGGGGAAAAGGGGCGGGGGGATAAATTGGGAGTTTGGGATTATCAGATATACACCACTATATATAAAATAGATAAACAATAAGGATTTACTGCATACACAGGGAACTATATTCGATATCTTGTAATAACCTACAATGGAAAAGAGTCTGAAAAAATATTTATAACTGAATCACTTTGCTCTACACCTGAAACTAACACAATAGTGTAAATCAACTCTAATTAAAAATAAAAGAGTGGATATATATGTATGTGTATAACTGATTCACTTTGCTGTACACCTGAAACTGATAGAACATTGTAAATCAATTATACCCCAATAAAAAATTTTAAAAAATAAATTGATAAATAAATGTCACACTAGCAGTATAGTGGTGATGTATGTGGGCTCTCTCGGTTAGCCTGAGTTTGAATCCTGACTCTACCACTTACCTCTAAGTTACCTAAACTCTTCAAATTTACCTAAGCTCTGAGTCCTGGGACTCTCATCTGATAAATTGGGTTCATAATGGTTCCTGCCTCCTGGGGAGAATCATGAGGATTAAACAAAACGACGCACATAAACTGTTCAGCACAGTTCTAGGTAATAGTATGTATTCAATAAACGCTAACTATAATTATGATGCTAACTATAATTATGATTTTAATTATTTTATTACTGTTACTGCTTCAAAAACACATCTTCTTATGTTTTGTAAAGCCCTCCGTTAGTGTTAATGATAAGGATTGTTCGGAGATTTCCTCCCATTCACACTCAAGAGAATTCCTTTCTAATTTTTTTTAATGCCTCTTCCTCAAGCGCCTCCGTCTTCCCACCATCCAGACCGTAGACATTTGTCAGAGCCCAGTTGATTATTAATCAGATGGAGCCTAAAGAAAACACTGGGGATTCATTTTAATTGTGGTTTAAAGAGCTTTCCACACTACACTGCCTTATAAAAATGCCTAGAAGTTAAAAATGAAGTGCATTTGAATAAAATCTCCAGCTTTGGAGCTTTATGTACAGCAGTCTGGTAGTCTGTGAAGAAAAAAGAAGTTGTTCAGTGATCAAGACTTTTCAGAAAAGAATGCGGTTTATACCAGATTTTTTTTTTTTTAGAGTCAGGATATATAATCTGTCCTTTTTTTCACTTGTTCTTATAAATTGGAAGGAACATCAAAGCCAAACAACATTTGGAAGTGCTTTCGCCCTACCTTTTTAGAATAGTATCCCTAAAGAAATGGTCTTTTGTCATGAGAGAGACTTAGCATTTCTCTTTCAAAGGAAACCATCATTTTTCTAAGTAAACTCTACTGGTCTGATGCTCTTTTCTTTGCTTCAAACGCGTTTCCTCCGCCTGGCCGGGCGGGGTATTTGCAGTGCAGTGATCTTGGTCTCTCTCTTTGTTCTCCCATCTGATGTGCCTTTGATAGCGGATGGTGTCTCGCTCTTTGGGAGCAAATCCAGACAACCTGAAGGACCCCATCAAAATTAGTATTCCACGCTATGTTCTCTGCGGCCAAGGGAAGGACGAGCACTTCGAGTTTGAGGTCAAGGTAAGTGTCCCTTCTTTACTCTTCTGGAGGATGGAGGCTCGAGGCTCTGCAGTGCTGTCTTTTTTCTAAATGGAGCTACAGCTACATATGAACGTGTTGTTTTGTACGATACTGGTCATGCCCCTCTTTAAACCAGTATGTGAAAGTCTAGGCTGGAGCACATGGAGGGAAGTTATCCCATAGAAGGTAGTGGTGGCTGGGGAGTCCGGCTGACATGGAAGTTACTGTCACCTACCAGCCCCCCAGGTAAGGTCACCAGCCACCCCAAATTGCCCAGGATTTTCCTGCTTTCGGCACTGACAGTTCCACACCTCGGGAAACCATTTGGTGCCAGGCAAACCAGGACAGTTGGTCACCCTACCGTGGGCTTAGGCTCAGTTTTTTTAATCTATAAAAGTGGGAATAATAATATTTATGTCACAGGGATATTAAGTGCATATAAAGTGCTGACTCCAGTGTTTGGTAGATAATAAAGAATGCATTATAGCTGTTGCTGTTATTTCTACTGCTATTTTCATTGTTTTTGTTTCTGTTGTTCGTAATTAGGAAGCTTTCCTAATCTGTTTACACATTATTTGATTTATACAGCTTTTCAGGAAGAGAAGGGCCTGTTTCCTTACCTCATACTTGCCCAAATAATGACTTCATCTTATTTCTAATTGACTTCCATTGACTCATAACACTTCATTAAACCCTTCTGGCCTCCATCCCCTCCTCGAGGAATTGATGGTTAATCGCGCGTCATTTTCGAGGGTAGGCGAGGGTGTTGTGTGGTGTTCACTACGGTCCCCAGCATCTGTCTGCCAGGGGGGCATTCCTAGAGGTGGTTTTGGTCAGATAAACGCCAGAATCTGGATGTTGAGTTCTTTAGACTCGGATCCTGCTTTGCTGAGTGACCCAAAGTCTTTACCTTCTCTGAGTGACCCAAAGTCTTTACCTTCTCTGAGCTTCAGTTACCTCATTGGTAAGATGAGGAAATTGGGCCTCACCAGTGGTTTCCAGATTTCTTTTTAGCTGAACCCCTTTGGTCAGGGAGTCTCATAGGAGGAAGAACACTGTAGAAGCAGATAAGCGTGGAGCTGCTTGCTGTGGGGGGAGGGAGGGCGGAGGGATCCTGAAGCCAGCCCCCCCCTCGCCCCCGCTGCTTCCCCACTTCCTGGCTGCACCTCAGGGGACCCCTGGGCTCGGGGGGATCCCCCTCCTTAGGCACGGGTGCTCCTTTTCAGTCTTCCTGGAGAAACAATGCAAATAACTTTCCTGATTAATCAAGGTTTTAGATTCTCATTTCTGCCTACTGAGCCCCCCCCCTTTTTTTTAACAAAACTTGCACGTTAATTTATATATTTGAGGTTTCTGTTGAGAAGACATGATTCCTGTGTGCCATTGTTGGTGGTTGAACTTGACTGGCCAGATCCTGCAGTTTCTTTTTTTTTTTTTTTTTTTTTAATTAATTAATTTATTTTTGGTGGTGTTGGGTCTTCGTTTCTGTGCGAGGGCTTTCTCTAGTTGTGGCGAGCGGGGGCCACTCTTCATCGCGGTGCGCGGGCCTTTCACTGTCGCGGCCTCTCTTATTGCGGGGCACAGGCTCCAGATGTGCAGGCTCAGTAGTTGTGGCTCACAGGCACAGCTGCTCCGCGGTACGTGGGATCTTCCCAGACCAGGGCTCGAACCCGTGTCCCCTGCATTGGCAGGCAGATTCTCAACCACTGCGCCACCAGGGAAGCCCGATCCTGCAGTTTCTTATTAAAATGTTGCACCATGTCTGTGATCCGGTGCTTCTACTCCTCCTGACCTAATGCCTGATTCCTGCCCAGTTTCTTTTGTCAGCCATTTGAAACTGTGTGTGTGTAGAGTTCCATCTATACATATTTAGAGACAGTTTCCTGAGGCGTATTTGTATTATTTCCATATTTTTAAATTAGAGGATAAAGACTGGCTTTCACCAGTTCAGAATTTGAATTCTTCAAAACATAGAACTCACAGCACTGGAGGACATGCAGTGATTTTAGTTGGTACATAGATTTATTTTATTTCCATAGATAAATGTATTAATAAAGTATGACTATTAAATCGATTTCATGCATAGAACTTCAGTCATGAATAAAGAAGATACTTAATTTTTTTTAACTGAGTCGATTTAAATAAAAGTTGCAAGCAAATTATAGACCTGGCCATATGCAGATCTGGCTAAAATTGTGAAGATGCAACTGTAAAGGCAAGTTAGAGAAACCAAATATGGGAACTATCTGGCACCTTTCAGAATCTAGGCTGGCCCTCTCTGGACTGATCGAAGCCCTGTCTGAAGGCATGTCATTGTTCTGCTTCCTTCTGTTCTCATGCCAGGTATTGCCATCTTTAGCACCAGGAAAGGACTGTCAGCATTTGCCTGGAGAATTCCCACTTCTCCAAGTAGGAAGGGCTGCCCTGTGCATTTACAGGGAGGTGGGCTGATGGTCTCACGTTCCCGTGGGGGGGTGGAGCACCCCGTCAACAGAAGCATCAGGGCCCAGTACTAGAAACAAAAATCCTGGGAATATACTGTCCCGCCCTTAACAAAATAGACAAAAGTAGCCAAGCTCCAGCAGAAGCGTAGCTGTCTGAAAAGTGCCGGGGGAGTGTTACTCCTCCAGGTAACCTCACTGTGCCTCATCTGTGCAATGGGGCTGAGGAAAGCCGCAGGCTGGGTTGGTTTGAGGACTGTAGGAGCTTTTGTATGTGAAGTGCTTGGAGCAGTGCCGGCCACATCCTAAGTGCTGCATAAGGTGTCGGGAATGAGTGAGATTTTACCCTTGGAATCCCCTTAATGACGTTCAATGTGCTATTGTGTCTTTATGAGGATTTGGGGTTTTGTTTTGTCTTTTTCTTCGCTTTTTGGTTGTTTATTTCCTCTTAGTGTCCTGAATTTAAAAATGAACTATGCCAGCCTTTTCCTTCCATCACTTTATTTCATGCACAGGCAGTGTTTTCCAGAACAAGGAGTCACACTTAGGGTCATATTTTGGCTGCTACTGAATTCTCTTGGTGAGCCAGTGGCTTTAAGAAGAGGAAGGTAAAAAGTATTATTTTTAGAAAAGTCTGTTCTGTTAGTCTTAGATCTTCTCTGAAGGAAAATATGATGATAAGGTATATAGATATTTTATATCTGGTTCATTTAAGGGGCTGAGCTGACTCGGGCACACGCAGGTCCTGTTGGGTGCAAGTCCCCAGTCACTGAGGTGACAGGTCCCCAGGAGGACGCTGGCTTGTGGAGGGGTGGCAGCCCCAGAGCACTTGTCTCTCAGCTTTTCCCTCACCCTTCCTGTTCCCTCTGCCTCCTGCCCTTCCCTACCCACCCTGCTTTAGATAGAATTGATTAGTTATTTAGATCATTCCTTCTTCCTGTCCAATTTCATTTTAATCCCAACCTGGTAGCTCCAGTCCTCCAATCCGATCTGTTCATTGCCAGATGAAGCAGTCATGATCCTTGTTAAAGGGATGCTCGAGGTAGGCTGCAGGGAGGGGGTCTGCGGGGAGAGAGGGAGAGAAGAGTGGTTCCCAAATGCTTGTCTTCTGGTCCCCGATGAGTCCCGAGGAGGTTTCCATCGCTGGGCTTTAAAATGAGAAAAATAGAGTTTTTAATTCAAAAGGACTGTCTTTTATATCTTCTCTGTTTGGGGGATTAAAAACAACTTTCTTTTGTGAACTAACGGTGAGAATGGGTAAGTGTAAGGTTTTTGGGTTTGGGGCATATTTAATTTTTTAAATCGACTTCATTGAGACGTAGTTTACATCCAGTGACATACACACATTTTAAGTACAGTCTGATGAGTTTTGACATATGTGTACACCCCTGTAACCAGCACCCCAATCAAGATTTAGAACTTTTCAGCCATTCCAGAAAGTTTCTCCAGCACTGACCTGCTCTCTGTAACTACAGATTACGTGGATCTGTTCTGGCGTGTGGTGGGGCTGGGACCAGGTGGCATTTACTCTCCTGGGTCTGGCTGCTTCCACTTCACATGCCTTTTGGAGATTCATCCATGTAGTTAAGTGTAACAGTAATTTGTTTCTTTTTATTACTAAACAGCATCCACTGTGTGGATACATCACAGTTTGTGGGTTGGTGTCTGTTTCGATGTTTGCTTCTGACAATACAGAAAGCTGTCATCTCAGTGTCACCTCCGCCTTTATTGACCCTGAAGGACTCATGTGAGAACCCCTGGGTCAGGGTATCTGTTCTTGTTGTTACTCTTGCAGTTATACCTGCCAGTGTCTGCCAGTAGCACAACCTTCTGGAACTGTGTACGCATTTATGTTGAGAGAGGTGCCTCCCGCCAGCTGATGTCAGAGACAGACAGAGGAGCTGAGGGTGTGCAGCTGGCTCCTCCTGGAGAAGAGCACATTCTGTGCTGAACGTGGTTGAACGTGGCCTGCTGGTCAGCAGAGCACACCTGCACAGTCCGTGCTTGCGCGGAGCTGTAGGCGTCACAAGTAATAACCCCACCCGGACCACAACAGTCATCTTCAAACTCCTGCTTCCACTGCTTTTCAGTGAATGATACGTGAAATCAATTACCCTGCGTTATACTTGCCATCCTCAGTTAGCTAGGACCAGACTGGGTAGAATTTAATTTTTAAGTTGCATTTCAGCATGACACAAAATCTGTGCTTACGGCTAACAGAGGCTGTCATACTCTGATGTCATAGAAATAAGCTGATGGCTCCAGCATAGTTTTAAATCCCATACCTTTTAACTTACATGTTAAAATAATATAAAGAAATAATCTAACGCTGGTAATTTTTTTTTAATGTTTTGTTTCCTGAGAGTTTTCATCCCTCTAAAACCGGAAGTCATCTTCACAGGAGATTGTCTTCCTGTGTCCTTTGGCGAGTGTTGACATGTACGCCAGTGCCCCCCCCACCCCCCACCCCCCCCTGCCGTTACCCGGTTTACTCCCGTCATAGCCACAGTCCCATTTTCTTTTCTCGGTCGTTGTCGTGTTTATCACCGGTCTTTCCCGTAGCTGTCAGCTCCACGGGCCCTCGTCAGCCTGTGCAGCCGTGAGGCCCCAGCCCTTACACGGGCCGGGCTGGGAATGGGCCCCCGTACAGATGACTGTGACGTGACCCACACAAGCCTGGCCACAGGTGTTGTCATGGGGCAGAGCCTGTTTGGGGCTTCAGGAGTGACGTGGCTGTGTGTCCTTTGTAATCAGCCCCTCGAGGGGCCCCTTGTACTCCATCTCTGTCGGCAGGTTCATCACTGATTCGCCCTCCCTTCCTCATCTGGGCCCCTCGGCATTCTCCAGCCCCTGCTCCTGGAAGCCCATGTGGTGGTGTCATCTCCTGTAAGGAGGCTTCTGGCACCTCGTATTGTTCAGGAGGGGACAGGTCCCCACCTTCTGTCACGTGGCTGCAGGAGCTCAGCCCTCGTGTCCACTCGCAGACCAAAGGGCTGCGAGACTCCATGCTCTCCCGGGAACACACGGCACCCAAAAAGCAGCCCGTGCCAGCGTGCTCATCGGGCTTTTGCTGAAGGCACCGCGGTGGCAGCCTCCTGTCCCCACGTGCCTGCTCAAGTTCTCTTAAGTCCTGATCGGTGGCCTGAGGAGGAGAGGCAGAGAAGACAGGAGAACGAATGACAGCGAGAAAGTCTAACCTCAGGGCACATGCCCAGCACAGACCTGTAGACCCTGCGAGTAATCCCTGAGCACCCCGGGCGGTGGTGGGCGTTTTCTTTTTGAGTTTTTAGGTCTGTGAGTCCTGCCTCCTAATTTCAGCCCGTCCCGTCCCAGAGCCCGGGAGAGGTTTAGCCCTGAGCGCTCTCCCATCTGCCGGGTCCTCCCTCGAAAGAAGAGACCCTGCAGGTGAGATGGGATAGTGGTCGAACCTCAGGGCGGCCGAGGTTCAAGTTGGAATCTTGCTTTTACATCTGAAGGACCATGTGCAGGGACCCGGGGACCAGGGACGACAAACTGTGGAACAGCATTAACTTCCAGCGGCAGGAGCACACTGCCCGTGGATGATGTGCTTTATTTGGCCTGAACAGACTTTAAAATTTTTCGAGTGAGTTGTCAACACTTCAGACTTGGGAAATCTGACATGGAAATCCAGATTTCCCAAGTTCCGTAAAATGTTTTACACTGACATCTATCAAGCACCTTCTTCGTCCCAGGCACTTCGCCAGACCCTTCCACAAGCGTGGTAGATGTACCAAAACGAGGATATTATTTACAGTTAATGAACAAGGAAATTATGAGTGACTCGCCCAGGGCCACACAGCTACTAAGTAGACCTAGGTACCAGATGTCCATGGGATCTAAGTCCTCTGAGCCATCCCGGTTCCCTTGCTTACTCATCTTACTGTACCTTCTAAATATCACTACTTTCTGCACTTTTTGGAAGTTGAGGCCCTAGTGTTGCCCTAGACAAAGTGGCCATTTCCAAATCCTCACTTGTTTTCAAATGTTGCTGTTATTTTTGTGTGTGCTTTAACTTTTATCTTGAATTCGGGCCAAGTCACAGGCACTTCATAAATTGGCGCTATTAACATTTTGACAAACCTGGAGAATTTGATGGTGGATAGACCTGCCAGGAAGCATAAGGAGGACATGTCCAGAAAATGTGCAGTTTGGGAGCTGAAGAAATCACATTTATAGTCAGGGAGATGTCTTTTTATTTGGCAGAACAGAAATAAGAGCGATTTCAGTCTATTAGATAAACTATGCACACATACGTCTTTTAGAAACATTCCCAACTTGATAGAATATAAATGTTCAGAAGGATTTGTGTGTTGGCGTCTGAATCTCTGCTTATTAGTAACTGATGGATGCTCTCCCGCGTGTGCATTAGCAGAGCTGAGCCAAATGGAGGCTTGCGTGAGCTGTGGTCCATCTAGATTCAAATACTCAGTTTGTGGACTATTTTCAAACATAAATATCAAGTGGAAGAAATAACCTTAAAAGAATCATATTTTATCTTAAGGTTTTTTGTTTTTTAAGCACTCCTCCCATCTCTTTGAGAATGTTGTCTTTCACTAAAAAAATAAGAAAAAACATCTTTCCCTTCCCCTATTTTTACACAAAACAACTCAGCTTTTATATTGCTGTTACTTGGGCAGTTGTTTATCTTCACAGAGGTAATGCTGCAGACATGAGAAATGGTGAAGAGGAAATGAGATTGAGTCACAAGCACAGGAGAAAAGCAGTCATCACCTTGTGATCCTACCTTGAATTTCCATTTCAAGTTTGTTTTTCCGCTATAAGAATATATTAATACTTCCTTTCCTTCATTTCAGAATTCTGGGAGTTTTACATCTCTTCCTAGAGTAAAATTTGTTTTAAATGAAATCACAAAATGGTTTGAACTCCGCTTTTTGCAGTTGCTGCCCACGGGGACCCTGGCCTTTCAATATGTGTCATAAAAGGGCTTTTTTAGGAATGTGGTCGCGGTGCAGGAGTTACCAGGTACCGAGTACCCCATCACTCTGCTCGTTGCTTCACGTTTTTTGGTTCAGCTATAGATTAGGTGTCATGAGCTCATTTTACAGATGAAGAAACTGAGGCTGGAGGAGTTGCATAATTTAGCCAAAGTCACACAGCTAAGTAGTGACTGGGCCAAAGTCAGGATCCAGGGCCGTCTTAATCCAGAGCTTTACGTGATTGCATTCTCCAACGATGACTGGTAGAGAGTTTGCATTCCGTGCTTTGCCTCTGGGTATCTGAGTAATTTGCAGGAAAATTGCTTAGGCTGTCATTCTCCCAAGTTCTCACAGTTTTAAGGTAGAATAATCCCCCACTTCCTCTCCTGTTTTACCGAGTTGTTAAGGGAAGGAAGAAGTATTCCTTAGTAATGATCTTAGATTTGAAAGGCATCCACCTTACCAGAATATTCGGGTCTTTGTACATTCTTTCCATTTTACCTTCAAATTACCATATAAAGTTAAGTATACTAAAATAAACGGTATTATCCCTATTTTGAAGGTGCTGAGATTGAAGCATAAAGAAGCCATTCTCTCTAGTTATTGCAGAAGGCTGAGATTCGGGCCAGCTAGAAAGCCCCGTTTGATTTTGCATCACTTCCTGTTATGCGGAGGGTGCTGTAACCAGCAGCCCGCCGCCGGGCTCCTGTCTGCGTGGCGCACTGGATTCAGACCAGGTTCAGGAGCCAGAGACTCCAAGGCCCCTTGTTGGTGATGCGTCTACACAGAGGATGTCTGGGGCATTTCCTAGATAATAAGGCTGAACAATCTTATACCTGCTTGGCTTTGTGAACCCCGTAACCGCGCTTCCACATTACCAGCAGGCGGAGACGGATCTAGGGTTGGACCTTGGACTCCCCTCTCCCTGCATCTCCTCCTGCCAGGGTCCGTCTTCTTCCCGCAGGTGCCATGGAGACGGGATTTCTGTAGTTGGTGGGGCTCTAGTTCAAGTTCACAGAGCCCACTACAGTGGAGGGGATGCAAGCTTGGCTCAGGAGCTCGTGACATGGTTGGAGGACACAGTTCAAATGGCAGCTGTCCCCTCGCCTCCAGTACCCTGGATGGTTGCTGACACAGTGTCTTTTCCTTTGTGTCCACTTGGCTACAGAGCTCAGCACTCCTTTGGGTTCCCCAGAAAGAAAACTTTGCTGCAGTTTCCTAGGGAACCAGAGAAGGAAATACATTGCACATCTCAGAGCAAGTAACTGAAAATACCCCCTTAGACAATTATGTTCTCCCCCAAAGCACCAGTGTCACCCCCGCTTCCTAGATGTCCCCTGGGAGCTCCAGCTGCTGCCCCCCTGCTAAGGGTAGTGGTGGGGTGTCAGCTCCAGCCCCCTTCCTTGGCCTGTATCCCCACGCCTGCCTGCATACCCAGGGGACCATGACATTCAGAAACAAAAGGTTCTTCAGTTAATAGGACCCACCCTGTAAAGGCAGTTCAGAGACCACCGCTTGTTTCTTGATGTGTTTTTTTCAGGAGTTTTTTTCACACACCTACCCTTACTCATTCTTACCCCCAAATTGTTTATCACTAAATCAAGACTCCTCTCTCCCAAAGGAATCTGGTAAATGACATTTTCTTTGTTTTACAGTTCTTTACCCTCTCCCTGTCTCCTCTAACGCCTATTGTCCAAAAACTTTAAACATTTACGGGTAAATCAGAAAAGACCTGAAATGCAGATCATTCTGCTGCCCACATTTCAGGCCAGAAAGGGAATGAGAAAAATAGCAGGAGTGTTTACTGAAGAGGCTCTGGGCTCCGCTCTCTTTATTATTCATTCACTTATTATTTAACAAGTATTTATTGGTACCTGTAACATTTTTTTAAAGACCACACTAGAAGTATCAAGATATTGAGGAACAGAAGAGATGAATAAGCAGTTCACGTACTCTGGGGTCAGTGAAGTGGGGGAGAGAAACACGCAGAAAATAGAACAGTGCGGAGCAAAGGGGGTCATGATGGGCACCTGGGAAGACTTCAGGTTTTGGTGGGAGAGAGAGAGGGCAGCAGGACACCGGGACAGGCCCTCGGGTAGACGGGTACAGATGATGCTTTGTTGACAGGAAGTAGTACCGCTTGCGGCCAGCCCTGGGGAGGAGCTCCTTTCTGGTAGAAGCGGAGGAGGACGGTGAAGTGAAGCTGAGGCGGTCTCGAAGGGAGCAGGGAAGAATGCGGTAGCAGCATCATTCTGAGATGGGCTGAGAGGCTGCTCCGGAGTTGGGTGCGGGCGACCTTAACATCTCAGTAAAACGGCATTGTCCGTGAGGATTGAAAATCTAGAGTGTTTGGAAATACTCATCACAGAAAATGTAATTTAGAAGGATTTCCATGTAGGAGTGACCCTACAGAGTTAAAATAGCGTACATTTAGTGTCAGTGCGTCCCGCCTTCCTGGGGAGGGGTAGTGAGGGCGCTCTGCAGCGGTTCCGGGTAGCGCACAGGACAGAAGGGGGTTATTCCGACGGGGTCCCACCAGAAGGTCCAGGGAGCTAGGGAGTTGGAGGCAGGAAGAGTGACCTGGAATCCAGCTTGAGCCCTCGGTGAGTGATCAGAAGGGAAGAGGGGCTGGGAGACGGAGAGAGGTTAGAGCATCACGCTGGAGACGGACATTGGATGCGGCGCACTTGGTGTGAGCGTCCCCATCAGAAATCTGAGAGCGCTGGGCTGTCTGTCCTCGGAAGGACTGTGCCGTCCTAGAGGTGGACCAGAGCGAGGGGTACTGGGTGGCGAGCTGTGATTACTGGGGTGCTGGCCTCTCCTCCCACCTCCTGGGTAGTTCTGTTTGCAACATTTGTCTGTAGAGATTTTAATGAAATCTAATGTATTAATGCTTGCTATTTATACAGATTCAGATATTTGTTATCTATTCATATTTCCTCAAGCATGTTCATAGTTATGTTACTGCACAAGACTGTATTTTGCAGAGATCTGGCAAAACTTGTTTTAGTATATCTTAGGGTGGTATTAGACCATTTCCTCCAAGCTATTACTAAATACAGGGAATTTCATTTGTATATACTTGATGTAGCTCCTCCAAATGTTGTTTAAAAATAAATGTTGTTGAGGAGACCTCTACAAGTAACTGCTTATTTACCTGGGGCCAGTTAGAGTATTTTTCTTTGGGTGAAAAACTGTTGATTCTCTCCTTCTTACACAGATAGATATACACAAGCAAATACATACTGATGACAGGTCTTAAAATCGACACTCCTTAAACCAGCGAAATATGTATATAACATAAATTTGTGGAAAGCACTCAGTTGAGAATTGTTCATAGTGAATGCAGTTCATCTTGTGGACACGTTTATGGTGTTTAAGTTGCACTTGATCATTTTATGGTCCAGAAAAGACGGATTTTGTATCAGCAGACTTGTTCAGTGAGCGAGAAGCAATGAATTTGCTCCTCAAAGCCACAGAGCAATGATGCCCTGCGTTTTCAGCATGGAAGAGAACAGTTGAGCGTTTTGACCTGATGTGTTGGGTGTACTGACCTTCTGTGCCTCCTGTCTGCATCAGCACCTCATCCTATGCCCAGTTTTAATTTGGGGCAAAATAGGACTTCAATGTGTATTTCCACTTTCTGTGTAGTTTTCCCAAACTTCACGTGCGCTGTTTCCCCAGCTCTCAAAGTGGAGTTGTCTCTGTTACAGAGAAGGGATTTGACTGGTTCCCTGTGGGGAGGTGACCACGGGGTTGCCTTGCGCACCATTTCTGTGGTGCTCGTGATGGTCTTCACTCATCATCCTTGTCCTCAGCTTGTTTACGTGTTGATAGGCAAGGGGAGATGTAAAGTGTTTTATATAAAAAGCAGGAACTTGAGCCTTTGTAATCCTCGTATTTAACCTGGATTCAGGTGAAAACTTCACGGGTAAAGTCTTTGGAAATCTCTCTGTGCCTCACTATAAACTTGGGTTACAAATATATCGAGAATGCACCCTGTTCTCAGTGCAGATAAAACAAAAAAAAAGATACCATTATGTGACTAATGAAAATAATCTTTGATTCAGATGAACCTCAAAGATATCACCAGAACAGAGTTAGTGGAACCAAGATAGTGGAGCCTTACCTTCTTTGAAAAGCAAAATAACCTTAAGTGCATCTCTCGGAGAACTACCAGCACCTGATATGGTGCCGACACATAGTAGTAGCTCAATAAACGTTTATTCCTTCAATGAGAGGCCTCCCACCACCACCCCAGCTACTGCCAAAGGCCCACTCCCTTAGAAGGCCTACAGTCTTGTAGGTTAGAGAGACGTTTATATAATTAATATCAGTTATATAAATTAACTAGTATAAGTTTAATTGTATCATTAATGTCCTGTGACGTGTGCTCTGATCAGAGTGTGAGCTGCATGCCAGGGAGTCACGGAGGAGGGAGTGATTCTTCCAGGGAGAACGGAGTGGAAGCAGGGGTGCTGCCAAGGGAGGGACTGTGGTTGGACACGCGCCCTGGAGGCTGAGCAGGAGGCCACGGAACGGGTGGACATTGAGGAGGCCATTTGAAAGACCCTTCCAGAGACCGACAAATGTGCCGCATTTCTGTGTTGACCAGTTGTCTGAAGTGTGAGATGTTTTTAATCCACTGGGAGCTGGGGTTAGAAAGGTAGTGTTGGGTCAGCCGGGAACAGGTCCTGAATGCCATGCTAAGGGCTTTGACCTTGAGAGGGGAGTGGATGGAGGGGAGTGGAAAGCAGGAAGCTTGTGAAAGGGTAAAGAATTTGGAGATTTCTTCTGCCTTGCTATAAGCTTGTGTTGCAGTTATACTGAGAATGCACCCTGTTCTCCACAAGCCACCACATCTGATTTGGGGGCAGCAACCCGCAGAGGTTTACAGCAAGGCTGCTCAAACCTTACCCTGCGTCGGAAGCCCCTGAAGATTTTGTTAAAACACAGATTTCTGGGCTCCACCCCAGAGTTCCAGATGAAGTGTGGGTGAGACCTCAGGATTTGCATTTCTAATAAGTTCTCAAGTGAAACCGTTGCTGCTGGTCAGGCGTCACACTTTGAGAACCGCTGGTTTAGGTTATGGACTGAGATATCGAAGGCAGAAGCTGCTGAGATCTGTATGTGGGTTTATTAATGTGAGTTTATTAAAATATCAAGACGCGAGGCAACAAAATGAACCATTGCCCAAAATGTACCCATAATGATCTTCTTTGTTCAGTATTTTGGGGAAATTATATACAGTGTTAATGGTTCCAGAGAGTCCCCACCCTCTTCATTAATGTGGGACTTTTGGAGACACCAGTGTGACATGGTGAAGACAAAGATCCCTCTGATCCCCTTACAGACCACGTTAAGCCCAATTCACAGGAACATACAGCTTTGGGTAGCTCTCTCCCCGTCAGGCCATCTTCCTCTGTCTCCTCCCAGCTCCACCCCCGCTCTCCCCCTGCATCCTGCATCCCGTTGTGAGCACTGGGGGCTGATATCGAGAAGCAGGAAGAAGTGGATTGGATGCTTTTGGGGGCTCTCTCAGGGACTTTATCTTCCCCTTGCTGTCTTGTCATTTTGTGCCCAAATGCCCTGATTCTGCTGCCTGGGAAATCACTCAGCCGCACCTGTCCTCCGGAGACTTGGTATGTGCAAGTTGTCAGGGAAATTGCCATGCCTTATAAAGGCATTATTCAGGGACCACCCTGGGAAAGAGGAGTGAAACCCAAATTATGAGGTGGGTGTGAAGTAGCTGTTGATTTAATTAGAGATTTCAAAATATGGTCTGACATTAATGAGCTGTGAAAGCAACAAAGAAGAAGAAGCAGGACTTTCCTGGTGGTCCAGTGGTTAAGACTCTGTACTTCCAATACAGGGGGATGTGGGTTCGATGCCTGGTCAGGGAACTAAGAACCCATGTGCCATGTGGTGTGACCAAAAAAAGAAAGAAAGAAAAAAAGAGGAAGGCGCCGCAGGCCAAAGCCTCACGAGCTGGTGTCCAGTTATCCGTATCCGTATCCTGATTTTGCTGGAGGCCATCTCTTCTACCAGAGAGATGAACAAAGGCCTTGCTGGTTCATTGTTGCTAAGCCTGAGTACACTTAAGACAAGCCCATCCGGGGGGGGGGTGGGGCTCCATCCTCCAGCTCTTCATCAGGATGCCCGTGATGTGTCAAGTACTCTTCTAAGGTGTAGTGAAAACCAGCTAAAAATCCCAGTTCTCCTGGAGCTTATTCTAGTGGGGAAGAGAGACAAAAACAAGACATAAAAGTAAATATATACAGATTACGTTGTTTTATTGCGCGTCTCAGATATTGCGTATTTTTACAAATTGAAGGTTTGTAATGCAACCCTGCATTGTCAAGATGATGGTTAGCATTTTTTAGCGTTAAAGTGTTTTTTTACTTAAGATACGTACATTGTTTTCTTAGACATAATGCTATTGCACACTTAATAGACTACAGTATAGTGCAAACATAACTTTTATATGTACTGGGAAACCAGAAAATTCGTGTGACTCACTTTACTGCAATCCGCTGTACTGTGGTGGTATGGAACCCAACCCACGATATCTCAGAGGTGTGACTGTACCATGTTAGGTAGTAAGAAGTGCTTAGTAGAAAAATAAGAAAAGAGAAGTAAGTAGTGTGGAAATGGGGAGTAAGGGGGTGCAATTTTAGATGGTATATCCAGAGAAGGCATCACTGAGAAAGTGGCTTTTGAGCAAAGACTTGAAGGAAGTGAGGGAGCTAGTCACGTGGAAAGAGCATTCCAGAAAGAGGAAAGATCACAGACAAAGTTCCTGAGGCCACACTTACTGTGTAGTATGTTTGATGGGTTCTAGGTAAGCAAGGAAGGCAGAGTGAGCAAGGGAAGACGTGGTGGGAGATGAGGCCAGGGAGGGGACAAATTGTAGAGATCCTTGTAGATCAGCACAAGAACTTGAACTTGTACCCTGAGCGAGATGGGACGCCTTGGGAGGATGTCCCATTCAGCAAAGAAATGGCCTCATCTGACAGTTTTTAACAAGATCACTTTGGCTGCTGTGTTGAGAAAGGAATGAGGGGAATGTTGGGGGGAGGGAGACAGAAGCAGAAGCGAGGGGACCAGGTAGGAGTCTGTTAAACATAGTCCAGGCAAGAGGTGACGGTGGCTTAGACCAAGATGCCAATGGTGGTGATGCTGCAAAGTGTCAGATTCTCATTATATTTGGAGTGTGGTGGAAAGGATTTGCTGACTGATTGGATGTGAGACGTGAGAGTAGGAGGAACATCAAAGATGGTGCCACAGTTTTTGGATTGAAGAAATAGAAGAACGGCATTGTCATGACTGAGATGGGGGAGCAAGTCTGGATGAGATTAATTTTGGTAAATTTAGCCATGTTAAGTTTGAGATGCAGTTAGACATCCAGGTAGGCAGACATATCAAGTAGGCAGTAGGATGTACGAGTCTGGGTTCAAGGGAGAGAGATGAGCATCCCGGGAATCATTGGTGTAAGTTTAAGCTATGAGATGGGATGAGATCACCAAGGGAGTGAGCTCAGGTAGAAAATAAAACATGTTCAAGGACTAAGCCCTGGGACACTTTGATGTTTAGAGGTCAGGGAGATGAAGAGAAATCCAAGCAAAGAAAACTAAGGTAAGAGAGGCAGCAGCCTGGAAGCCAGATGAAAAAGATGTTTCAAGGAGGAGTTGTCGGCTCCATCAAATCCTGCAATAGGTCAAGTCAGATCAGGGCCAAGAATGAAACCGTGGTTTAGCGTGAAGTAACCTGTGGCGGTCGTTGATGACCTTGGTAAGAATAGATGAGAGTAGCTTGAGTGGAATGTGAGTAACTGAGGCTGCATTGAAGGGATCCTGGGAAGAAGGAAATTGATGACATCAAGAATAAACTCTTGCAAGGAGTTGGTTATAATAGGAAGGACAGAAATGGAGTGGCAATGGGAAGGGAAAGGGAGGCCAAGGTGGGAGTTTAAGGTGAGAGAAATCCTAGCTAGTTTAGATGCTGATGGAATAATCTAGTAGAGACTGGGGATGTGTTGGTGCAAGAGAGAGAAGAGAAAATTGCTGATTGCAGTTTCCTTCAGAAGGCAGGAGGGCGTGGAGTCCAGAATCCAGCATTTAGGAAGAGGGGTTGGCCTTAACCAGGAGCAGTGGTGTACATCCCACGCCCGGTAGCAGGAGGGAAGAGGAGGTACAAGGCCGATGGTGGCCGTGGTGGGCTGAGGGTGGTTGTGGGAGTGTTCTTTTGATTGCTTCCACTTTCTCAGTGAAATAGGAACTCAGGTTATCATCGGAGAGTGAGGAGGAAGATGGGGTAAACTGTTTAGAAAACTCTTATCTAAGAGAATGGGAGAATGGATGGAATGGGGAAACGTGGTATGACTGTTTGGAGGTATCCAGGCTGACCTCAAAGTGGTGACTGTGACTTTAAAATAGGACCAGGCAGCCATTTGGTGGCATGTTTTCCTTCAGCCCCATCCTGCAGGTACAGGCTGGGAGTAAGCAGACAGTTGGATTTAACCAAGATCGTGGTTTAGCTTAGTCAAGGGAATTTCAAGACCAAACGAAGAGATCTGAGGTTGAATGCAAGGGAAAGGTTGTAGTGATCGCCCGTGGTTTCCAAGTCGGGTGAGGGAGGAACCAGGGCAAAGGTCAAGGAACAGGAGGTCGGGGTGTTGGAGGGATCGTCTGTTGGTTGATGAAATTACCAAGATTCATGGCAGGAGTTCCATAGCGTTGGAGCAGATGACAGTGAGCAAAACCTAAGACGTTCAGGGAGTCGGGGATGTGACTAAGGCGAATTGCCTGCGAGAAGGATGGGTACAGGTAGGATCCGAAGGTGTGGGCTTCACGTAGGTGGGGTTTTAGGAAGGGCAGAGGAGCAGTGGTGTGAAAGTTGGATGGAAGTACAAGAGCGTCTACCAACCTCCCAGCACAACAGGATGAAGAGTGTGGGGAGAACACAGTCCCTACTTGAGATGGCTACAGGGGAAGGGGTTCCTCGGGGAGAGCCAGCTCTCAGTTAGAGCGAAGGTGAAGGGGATGTTCCCAGAAGAGGCTGAGGATGGGGAGATTTTGCACTTGACTGACTGTGGGTTCAAGAGGAACAGTGGAAGCAGTCGGAGATCCAGGGAGCATTACAGTCTGAGGGAGGAGGGAGACCCAGGCTTCTTCTGTGACTTTCTCTGGATTCCAAAGTCCCAGGACAGGATAGTTTCCCTGTGAGCATCCTGCATCTTAACTACTCCCGGGTCACGGGTGTGGTTCTCTTCATTCCTGGGCTTTCTTGGCAAGCAGGCAGCATCACGCCCACTCCTGTCCAGGTCTCTCCTTGACACCTGGGTTGCGTCCAGCCAAGGTGGCATATTGCTGTGCTCTTGCCCTAAGGAAGCCCTCACCTCCTTGCTGATGGTGCACAATGGGGTCTGTTGAGGAGGAGAGAGCCGGGGAGAAAGCCCCCAGCTGAGCTGCCAGGAGCAGTGTTTCCCAAGCTTTGGTGACATTGGTACTATTTTTACTAAATGATTTTTTTGGTAAACATACTTACCTTTGTTTCCTTACAGAAATACCTTTTTAAAAGAAACTCACAAGAAGAAACCTGCCACAATTAAAACATTATTGTAAATGATGAATATAGAGCCAGAACAGTGAAAGTTTTAATACGTACTTCCTTGGATAACCCAAAATCGTCTCATTTGCCACTCGGGGAAGTGAGTGAACCTGCGGATGGCTGAGACTCAGGACTCCCTCCTCCTCCCGAGGCCCCCTGCGTGGGTGTCCTCCCCCTACTGATCTCTGTGGTTTACTGACCCCTGACTTTCCTGCTCACCCCTGGGGTGTACATGCAGGAGAACCAAAAGCTGAATCACCAGCCTGAGAAGGGCATTTCTCTAATGTGCGGGGTAAGGTTTCCGGTACAGATATGCGGCCCCTGCAGAGGCCCAGCGTGGGAAGGAGTGTGCGCTTCCAGGGAGTGAGACACTTGCGGGAGGAGAGGCGGCTGCACGCGGTCAGGTAGAAATATAAAATCTGGGTCTTCTTCTAGGAGTAGCGTGAAGCTTCTAGGGGACTTAAGGGGGGGGATGTAGAATGATCAGATTTAAGTTTTTAAAAAGCTCCCGTCAGTTGTGCAGAGAAGGGATTGGAGGGGCAACCGGATGGAGACACTGGGAGAGGCCTGGCCGAGGCCGCGTGAGACCTGGTGGCCCGGAGTGAGATGGCAGTGGCAGTGAAGGATGGAAGGGTAGAGCGCTAAGGAAGGTCTAGGAGGTGAGAGGTGCAGGACCTGGTGCTTGTCTGACTGTGGCGTGTTGGGGGGACCTGGGGACCAGCGTCTGTCTGGTGTGGCTTGGTGGATGGTGGTGACATGCACTGAGATGAAGTAGAGTTGAGATTGGAGAGAACGGGTGGATATGTTTCACACAAGCTGACCTTGAAGTTGGTGTGTGGCATCTAAAGAAAGACGTCTCCCAGTTAGGGACATGGGTCTGGAGCTTGGAGGAAGAAGGGTGGGAATGAGATGGGAACTTGATCAGGAGCCTGTGCCTCAGGTGTGACCGTGGAGGCTGGTGGTGTCTCCCAGCCTCTCTCGGTCACCGTGACCTTCGTATGTGACTGATGGGCACCAGTGTCCGCCTGCTGTCCAATAGGAACAGTAAGTTCCACTACTGGTTAGAGGCTGGACTGAGAATTCTTCCTCCGAAATAAAGCAAAATACAGTGTGGGTTTTGATACTAATGATCATTGAGATGCAGACAGAGTTTGTTTTTTTCATTTTTCTTTGTCCTCCTCCTTCTCCTTTGTCCTCCCTCTTCCTTCTCCTCATCCTTCTTTTTCTTCTCTGCTGCTGCTTCTCTCTTGTCCATTGCGGTGGCATCTGGAAACCAACACTGACATTTTATATAAAAGTGTAAACATTTCGTGTAAGCACATCACTGTAACAGAAAGGTCACGCTGTGGGATGTCCTGTCTGCACCCCACGTGGAGAGTGGAGGGACACTTCTGATAAGCCGTGAAACTCTGTGTCCTTCACTTTACAGAGTCACATGCTGCTCGTAATCATATTTGGGAAGCAGAGATGCATGCTTAAGCAGAGTACAGTTATTATTTGTAAGTCTTATTTGTGCCACTAGATTAATATTTTCCCTTCTGGAGAAATTTACATGCTAATCACTTTTCGTTAATTTTTAAATTATTTTAAACAAATTTAAACAAATTTTTGAATCACTTTAAACAAATTAAACAATTTGTTTAATCTGAAGCAAATTATTTTTTAAGATGCATTTTTAATTGTTTTAATTAATTGTTTAACAATTTTTTTAATTGTTTTTTTAAGAACAATTATATGATTGTTTTATTGGTTTTATTTTGAATTTTTGAATTTCATTTTATTTATTTTTTTATACAGCAGGTTCTTATTAGTCATCAGTTTTATACACATCAGTGTATATACATTAAACAAATAAGAGGAAACAAATTTTTCCTCCAACTAATGCTGATTTATTTTGCTTTTCCTGGTGAATAGATCACTGTCCTGGATGAGACGTGGACCGTATTCAGGCGTTACAGTCGTTTCCGAGAAATGCATAAAACATTGAAGTTGAAGTATGCAGAGGTGAGTTAAGAAATAATTATCTCCAATTAAGAACATTTGTTTTATAAAGTAAATGAGTTGATTGCATTATCAATCCCCCCCCTTCTCTTTAGGTATTAGCTTGTAAGTGTCACCAAGTTTTATTTCAATTACTCGTCTTTCAATGATAGGTTTTTAATTTTTGTCCTCTGTTCCATTTGTATTCTACACAATTCAGACATTTTTTGAACACAAAATTTTGAGTGATAGTAAAGCAACAGTAAATGAGTTCTATCTTTTTCATAAATTTTACAGTGTATTGTAAGTAAATATTTTAATCAATTTACAACTTCTCAGCCATGAGTGAGACCTATTAAAATAAAATCGTAATAAATTTTTCAGTATAGATTTGCCCTTTTTTCTCTTAAAAAAGATTGCATTAATGCTTAGATTTCCACATAATGAGGAATAAAGTCATAAAAGTTAATTTGCCCTCACACATGGAGGGGAGGTAGACAGTAAAAACGGAATCATCTAGAAGCAAGGAGGCATTTCATCTGATAAGATATCCAGAGTGTATTGATACATTAGTAATCCTTTTTTTTAATTTTTGGACAAAGACTGGTTTTTAAAATACTTTTAAGCAAAGAAAGGTATTCCTAAAATTAATGTGTATCTTCCAAGTGAATGTATTCTTATTATTTTTTTGTTTGTTTATTTTTGCTTCAACTAAAGGAAACCTTGTATAGGCACAGCTCTTTGGGCATTTTGATTTGAACTGACTACAAATCAGTCAGTAATCATTGTCTATTTAGCCTGCTTTCCCTACGTATGGCTTTTCAGTGCATTTTTATAGTGTCTTATGATATTCTAAAAAATAGTTTAGTCAGACGTGTGTCCCTGATTTGTTTCATGTTAATTACATAATGTTTCCTTAGCATCTCCATGGCTTCTAAGCTCCCTTATCTGATACACAACATAAAGAGAAATACCTTTGGGTAGATAAAGTGGTTCCTTGATGTGTAAAAGAATCTAGAGTCCAGGAAAAATTGAGCTATCTTTGAAATTCTGTTGTTAAGTTATCATAATAGTATTTGATTAAAAATTGAAGAAGGTTCAGGTATGAATTTTAGCTCAGTGTTCCCAAGAGGCTTCAGTTCCAGAAGCAACTACATCAAAGTCAATTTATTAAGTTTGTCTCTGCAATTAACTCTTCATGTCCCAAGTTAATTTTGACAATAACAAGAAGTAATTGTATACATATTAAATGTATAGAGCAACTGGTTTTTAAAGTGAGCTTTGCAGCTCATTAACTGCTTGATTATAAGTTACTATGTCAGTACTTTAATAATGTACAGATTTTCATATTAATTTGCTAAATTCCCACAGTGTAGATGGAAAAAAACAATTTACTTGAAAAAAAGGATACAAACTTTACCAGGATTTATCTCTCTATATATGTATGTATGTATAAATTCATTCCATGATTTATTTTATATCAGTTCTTTCAGTGCCGTTAGTTCAATGCCATTCTACATAGGCACATTTTTCTAAACTCTAGTAATACAGTAGTGGACAAGAAGAAAAAAAGTGTCTTCTCTTATATATCTTAAATTTATATCAGGACAGACTAACAATAAACCAGGAAAATATAATAATAACTAACAGTTAAAAAGTATGCTTGCTAAGTTGCAGTTACCATTTTAAGTGAGGTATATGCATTATAGGAAAAATATCAATAAGATGTGATGGGCAGAAGATGTTGGACACTTTAGTATAAGGACATTTCAGGGTTGGGCTCTCTGACAAAATGGCATTTTAGTTGAAATATGAGATGAGAGATATTTAAATAAATTTGCAAAGCAATAATAGACAGGTCTAATCAGTGTTTTTAAAGAAAACTTTGGAGCAGACAGAAGCAGTCTTTAAAGATATAATAGAAGAAAACTTACCTGAGATTAATAATGACGTGAACCTGTGAACTGAAGTGGTTGTCTGCTACCAGACAAAATTAATGAACAGACATTATCACACATGTAAAATTATTTTCAAGGGGAAAAAGGGTGTATTGCATACATGCTGAAAAAATTAAGTGGCCTTCAAATGAAGAAAATCGAGCTGGTTTCCTCCTTCATTTGGTCATAAATCTGTATTGAGCAGCCCCACACTGTGCATACAGTTGTGAGCAAGACAACGACATCCCGCCTCTCATGAAGCAGAGAGAATGACCAATAAACAGACAAACAAAGCCCAGTAAATAAGAGGATTTTAGGTAATGTTAGGTGCCATGGAGAAAATACAAGGCAATGTGAGAGTGTGGCCTGAGAGCTGGGCAGTGGGCTGCTTTAGATGCGCAGGTAGGAAGGGTGATCTCGGGGTGAGCTTGAGCTGAGATCTGAATGCTGAAAAGAAGAGAGGTGTGAAGATCTGGAGGTGAGCACAGCTGAAGGTGAGGGAGCAGCAAATGCAAAGGCCCTGGGATGGGACCAAGCTCAGTGTGTTTCCAGAATGAGAAGACCCAGGGAGAGTGGCCAGTGTGGTAAAGAGGAGGGCAGGGGCTTGACCACGTGGCACCGTGAACCTGAGTCTGAGTGCTGTGGGAAACCACTGGATGATATTCAAGAAGGTCTGAACGTTGAAACCCAGCTGGAATTTCCATTCTGTTCATAGAGGACTTCTCCCAGAAACCCCTTTTCTGAAGACAGACGCGTGATCTAAATGATAACAAAGATGGGAAGTTGCTTTTCCACACTGAGCCCAGCTTTGTGACTTACAGTTTCTTTCTTATAAGGACAAAAAACCCATTATGAAAGGGAAACTACAGACATGTGTTGCATGTATTTGAAAGAGAAGAGAGAATGTGAATAGTGGTTGAAACCATGTGGTGAGATCCTAAAACAAGTACCGCCTGGAGACAAGGAAGCTGAGCTAATTACAAACCCTGCAGGGCTGCCCGGATGCCACGGAGCGTTTCCTTGGCCACAGCTCTGATGAACTCCTCCCAATTCATTGAGCGCTTCCTGCCCGGCTGTGCTGCGCCTTTGACATTCATGGTCTCTGTGGTGGGAACGAGAGACTCGCCTCTTGTGACACAACCCGTGAGCAGAAGCCCAGGCAGTTCATCTCTATTTCCTATGTCTAACCAAACAATATTATCGAAACAGAACCGGGAAGAAACATTATCTCTAAACACACAGTAGCGTGTCATTCTAGATGGTGATAAATCTTATTTCAGCGAGAGGACAGCATCATCCATTTAACATTTTCACGATGAAGCTTAAATATCAAGATGAATATCAGGTTTATTTTTTTCGTTAAGTTGACATTTCTTTTGTGCAGCCTCACTTCACATCGTCTTACTTGCCAAGTGTTTGTTGGGACTTGAGATCAATAATCTGTGTATAGGTATTCATCAATTATGATTCATCTTATAATTGTTCTTATGATTGTATATAATGTCAGTCTTCTTGAAGTAATTAGCTACCTCCAAATGGGGTAGCTGTTTGGCCTGACAACATCCTGGAAATTATCGGACTTGTTAAAGACAGAATTTCTTCAGGAAAGAAAGCCAAAGGGTTCATATGGAAGGATGCTGAAAGTTTCCTCTCAGGGAATTGGCTGTTTCATAGCCAAGTGGGAACAAGTTTTATTTACCTCATCCCTTCACCACATTGGACTCATTATTTCTATGGAAGTAGAAAATAGAAAACTACTCTTGCTGTCTTAATTGCATAACAAAATGGTTGGTGATCATTTTTTAAATGATACATACTAAATTTGTCTAGTCATACAAGGTTCCAAATTTTTAATCAAGCTGAAAAAATATTGAAAAAACACACTTGTATTCAGTATATCCAGAATTTGTGATATACTTACCAAGATAGAGAATGTTTATTCACCTCAAAACTGTAGATTTGGTTATAGCTTTTAATCTTTTGGAACTTTGTCTAAAGTTACATCCTATTCATTCCCATTTCATTGTGGAATCTTAGCCTTGTTTTCCTGGGCATAGACCTCTAAAGGAGTTTGATGTGACAGTTCCTTTTATGGAGGTTTTTTTTTCTTTCAGTAGGCTTTTTTCCTCCAGATAATAAGTTACATGTTTATGGTTAAAGGCTGAAATTATTCAATATATACATAGAATGTGAAAGTTTCTCTTAATCTGATCCTCAGAAGTAACCATTTGCAGTGCCCTCAGGAGGTCTTCTTGGATCCAACTAAACATTCAGACTCACAGGACTCCCGTAGGCCACGCTTAGCACCGGGTGACCCAGGAACAATGTGTAGGACAGAGATCACTGCTTCCTGGCAGGGCTGAGGCATGGAGGGGGTCTGGCAACAGCGTCCACTGCAGTCCACACGGCTGTCCAGATGCTGTTCTCTTTGCGCCACCTCTCCCAGGTAATAGCTTAGGTGCTAGGAGAGGAGCCCCACGTGGGGAAGATTCGAGAACCACTCTGCCATAGAATCCTATGCAACAGGAGAGCCACTTTCTCTGGGCACAACTCCATGGGCAGAACTTCCAGAGTCCCCGTGAGGGACATGCTGAGTTACAGGAGTCACCTCACTCAGAGAAGCCTTACGCTATGGCTTCCTACCAAATAGCTCTCGTTTCCCTGGTCCACAAACAATTTACCGGTTTATCAAGCAATTTATCATTTTCCCATGAGCAATGGTACCAAGTTGGCATAACACTTGATCAGGTTCCCAGAATCCTCTTGATGGACATATGAGTAGTTTCCAGAGTTTTGCTGCTGTGAGTACTTCACTATGGACATTCTGGAAGATACCAACATGTCTGCAAGTGCAGACTTGCTCCATGAAGAAATTTCGTAATTCCTCAACTGTTGTTAAAGACTTAATTTACAAAAAACCAAGATTAGGAAAGAACACACAGAAACTGGGTGTGCTGAGAGCACTGAGGGCCTTCACCCCCATTAGTGAGAGGGTTTTAAGAATTCCTTAACCATCATTCAGCTAAGTCTTTTAATCCCCCTGTTGACGCACATTCATTTGCTTATTTATTTACTATAATGTCTCCTTAAGGAGAATGATGTCAGCTGAAGGGTCTCCAAGGGATACTTTATATTCACTCTGGTGGTGAACCAATTAAAACAGGCAGGGTTGTTGATTATTAGGTGTAACATATGTCTGTGAAGAAGATAGAAGGAACCTAGGGGTTATTACAGGCAAAGTGAACTTACGAATTGAAAGGATGAGAAGTCAGTGGATTCTCTGAAACTCTGGGGTGTGGGGATTGAAGACACGGAAAAAGCGGAAATCAAAGAAAAATATAATGCATTATTTTGTATGGTGACAAATTTCAGAATAAAAAAAGAAAACTAAATTATTTGTCCTGAATAATACTGGAAGAAGAGCAGATTGCCTGCGGCGACTGGGCTCATATGTAAGCGTTATGCTCGTTCTATTTCCAGATTCACTGTGTGAGTGGGCTGAGCTCTCACTAGAGGTGCTGCATTATTCAAGGTCTTTAAAATTGTTTTATTTTTATTTATTTATGTTCTTTCAGCTTAGCATTTTCTTCTGGATTCTAAATAGCTTCGCCTTCTGTTTTGAATTAGTTTGTCCTCTTTATACGCTGACATGTGTTGTGCAAGACAATAGCTCCTCCTGGCTTTCCTTCTCTGTGCCCGTGCGCTGACCTTGTGTGGAATCTTCATCAGATTAAACCCTGTGTTTTCAGACTCCACATCTGTAAAATGATCATGCCACAGCTAGTTTGTAAAAGATTGTGAAAGCCTCAGATGAAATATGTTATTGAAAGTAACCACAAAGTATTGTGCAGCGTCTGCCGGAGAGCATGCCTTTGAAATTTGGTCATGCAAATCATTGCCGCAGTGCTCTTTATCTGTATGAAAACTATACATTTTCCACTCTATTAAAATCGGTATAATCCTTTTAAATATCCATCAAGTTATGTGCCCAGAAACAGAGCCCCAGTAAGTGTCGTCTTCTCTTTTCTCTACGGATGAGGCAGAGTTACTGTTGGTGTCTAGTGTCCATGAAGTTTACCTGTGGATCCAGGTCATAATCTGAGAGTAAGTCAAGACAAAAACATAGCTCATCAAGAAACTGAAAAGAAAGGACTATTTTAAAACCACATCCCCTTTCAACCATTAGAATGAATGAATAGTGAAGACCTAGTGTCCTATCCCCTTCCCCCCTTTTGGATGAGTGGTCTGGTGGGCTCTGAATGTATTTCATGAAGTGGTAGGACATGGGGCTGGAAGATCAGAGGGTCACTGAGAGAGCTGCTCCTTCTAGGAGGTCCAGAGATGCCAACCCCTGTTCTGATTTGTAGAAGACTTTGTTTTAGTACAGTTAACAAGGAGCCTTCCCTCCTGAGTGCTGGAGCCTAATGGACTCCTGAGAATCATCTCACGGTGAAAGCAGTTACGCGTTGGAATCGATGGTTGAGGTCCCTTTTATAATCTTAGCTAATAGTGATTCTGAAGCAGGTTTGTGCTTCTGCCTAGAGGCAGGAGGATGAACCATGAAAATGGGATATTTTATGTATTAAAATGTACAATCAAAATAAATGCTAAGGGAACTTGACTGCCCATGTGTGGTGAGAGCCTAAGTTAGTGGGAACAGGTGTGTTGCCTGTCTGCATCATAACTGAGTTATCACAGTGAGTCTTCAGAGTCCCCAAGTGTCAGACAGGATCAGCCTCCATCAGCCATATCCCCAGGGGGGCTCCTTTCTCCCTGTTACGGAGCTGAGGGAGAAAAATATTTTCAGAGCCTTCGAGTAAAACATGAAAGATTGCTGTGTTAGAGCAACTGTTCAGTCTCACATCTGGCAGTCTCTGGGTGCCCAGTAAATACCATTGGGAGGGAAGAAAACGATTAGGGCAAGAGCTTATGTAATTTGTATATGGACTTTCAGTTTGTACTGATAGAACCATTTTTAACCTTCTTCATTTCCCAAGTAATTTCCCCAAAGTAGCACCAAAAAAGGGAAAGAAAAGAAACTGGCTATTGGCCTTGTATTTGTCTTAGACAGCCATTTACCATCCATCACTGAAATGCATTCTAAACAGTTTTATAACCAGCATTCCAAATTTAATATAAAAATTGCAAATCTGCTCACCACCCAAATTATAATGCTACCAACCACAGCCACAGGGAGCATTCAGTAAACCTTAGATAAATTCAACCGCACCAAGCGCTCAGCCTCCTTGAATTTTTAAATAGCACACAGCTATGTAGGCAAAAATAGAATGCTGCCAGCTTCCTGACCTGGTACGTTATCAGAGGCCCACTTACCTCACTGTATGGCTTGTATCATACGATACTCTCTACCTGATAGATAATCAGTATTTAAATCACTTCTTTCAAAGGTGGGTTGGGGAGCAAAAGGCACCAGTTAGCTGGGAAGCTTTTCTAAGACATGTGGATCCAGGACCCAAGCTAGGAAATTCTAATTCAGGAAATCTGACATGGGATCTGAGAGTGTGTGTAGTTAGGGGAAAATATATCCCCCAAATGATGTTCTCTGGACTATTGGTTAAGATGCTGTGTGTCATTTCTTTTGCATCCACCTTGGGAGCGTTATTGATTTTTCATTATTTCAGTCATTGTTATAGATCACCAAATCTAAAAGGTGATTTCCAGTGACAAATAATCTTGTCAAAATTAATGACAGGCAAATTTAAACCCAGACATTGAAAACATGTTGATGGCCTCTTTGATCACCAAAGACTATGAAACATAGACTTGTACAGGCTTTCCTCTCCAACCAGCAGGGAAACTTCTGTAACAATGGGTTGGAACCACTTGCACATTATGAGACATCAAGTACTCCAAAGGGGCCTTAAAGATTGGGTAGTCCAGTTTTTCATTTTAGAAATGAGGAATCAAATCCCCAGAGAGAGTTTTGTTCAAAGTCACATCAAGACTTGGGACCCAGGCAAGGTTCATGTCTCCTGACTCCTAGTCCTTCTTTGTCCTGAGTCTCCATGACCATGTTCACTCAAGAAGGGGGAGTTTTCAGAGTTCTCCAGATGAGCCCAGAAAGAAGAAAATCTCTTCCCTATAAAAATCTGTTACATAGCGAGACCCCATGGATGAAAACTAGAAATGGGGTTCCTTCTGTTGAATGTCATGGCAATGACAGGTTCCTGTCACATCTCAGTCCCTGAAAGGGACAATTAACCTCACAGTAATGGATGGAAAATACAAGCATTTGAGTTAATTCAACTGCATAATTATTCGTAAAAATGCAGTATGAAATTCTCACAGATCTGAAATGTTTCTCACTTTGAAAAATTGTTATGACATGTATTAATGTTCTCAAATCTGTCTTCACTGGCTCATACCTAAATAAAATTGATACTGGCTTTGGGAGGAGTGGGATTTTATTTTATTTTGTATTTTATACCAAATATAACAAAGTCAGTGCAGTCCTTAGTATTGATCCATTTCCAACTGTGGTTTTATACCTAGGATCTCGCCAAGTTTTAGCACTTCAGTGACGACAGGACAGCAGCTTCTGTTGGTGGAATGTCCTAATTATAATTGCTGGCTGTTCCACGTGGACCACCAGCAAAGGATTCTGCCTTGTTCATTGAGCAGATCCTTAATGAGAGTCTAGAATGTACCAAGCTCTGGGCGAGGCACATAGCACGTGCTGATAAATACTGCATGGTACGCTCACATTACCATAACAGAGGTCTACGGGAGCTCATTGCTCCTTTGATAACCCATCTAGGTTGCCCTGAAGAGTTGCCGCTTCATGCCTCTAACAGATCAAACTGGGAGAATTACTTATTTGTTTGTGAGTATATTTCTCAATGACAGCTGTTCTTATAAGGCCTTGGGAGCTGCTATTAATTTTGAGTAGTCAGAAATGCTTCTATCTAGTCAGCTGGGAGAGTTATGACAGCGTTTTGATGAGTTTTCATTATTTGTATTCCTCAAAAGCTGGAGTGGCTGAAATTTACAACCACAAACCTGTAGAGTGTGGGTGTTTCAAATGCTGGCAGTTGTCAGGTAGGTGCATCTACTGGCAAAAGACAGGTTAAAGCTGATTTGACCATATAGATTTGCCGTATAGAATTTTTCTCTCTCATCTTTAAAAACTGGATACTGGTTAGGTAGCCAAGTATTACAAGAGTAAAGAAAATGCCTAGTAAATGAGGAACGACAATAAAGTGCACTTTTATTAGGTGGTAACAGAAGTCAGATGTTTCCCTTTCATTAGTAAAGATTCCATACTTTATTACTGTTGTTGTTCTCGATTGTTCTCAGTTTCCCTTCAGTGATTTATAATCCAGCTTTAGCTGCTTAATTGTTGTAAAATCATAAAAGATAGGCAAGACTTTTTATTGCTCACTTTAATTTCTTTTCTATATTAGAGCTGCCATTATTTATATACAAAGGAACAACGATGCCATATATCAAAACCTATGCTGTCTGTTGCCATCAAGACCACCTGGCTAACCTAAAAAGTGAACTTGGCTAAGAGAAAAAGACTTTTAATAAAAACAGCCTTTTCCATTACATTTAATTTTTCTCCTTGATGGCAACAGACTGGCCGACCTATCTTATTCTGATGTAATAAACATTGAAGTCAGGATTTGAGCGTGGTGACTCTTAGAAGAAATCAGGCTGTGTCAGTTCACTGGGAATCAGAAAGGGAAAAGCCAGCTTGTAGATGAAAATTTCACTCTTGAGATCATTAAGATCATTAAGAAATATTACAAAGCAACAGAGAATGCTGACTGTATTTCTAATATATATACATATACATATAGCTAGCCAACTTGATGAATAAATGGATACTCAATGCTTTTATTTTCCCAAAACTGAGATTCACAAATAATTCCATAAACTGACTATGCTAGTTCTATAAGGAGCCACTGTCTTTTCTTACTCCATTGATAATTCTTCATATAGAGCTATTGTTCAGCCTGAAAGTTATGGGCTTGTTTCTCGAACATGCAAAATAAAGTTGATCACTTGGATTTTTAGACTCCACAGGCAGCAAAGAAGGGCAAGACAGATTTCATTGGAAATCAGTGTGCCTCAAAATTACCGATTTCATTTTTTTAATGGCTTTTGTTTCAGTCCTTTTGTCTTTAGAATATGTTTTCTTTACTGAATTGCAGAATAAGCTTGTCATTATTTCTGTTAGGCCAAAGAAATGTGCTATTTTAATTCTCACTTGTTTCCTATGTTTTACTCAGCATAATCAAATTTCATAATTACACAAAGTAAGCCCATAGGGCTGTTGTTCAGTTTTCTTCCAGTGCTCTCTAGGCCTATCATGTCTCTTACAAATATCCAATCTATTTGACCTCAGTCATCATTGTTAACTTTAATGTACAGTTTTACCATAAGAGCTCAATTGTCTTTGCATCATTTCCCACTCCTGCTGTAAGGATAATGGTTATAGCAGGAAGTGGTATAGTTTTACGGGTTTTCTCATGAATACTGCGTTCCCATTTGTTTCTGCCCTTTTTCTATTCTACAACCTTTGAAAAGTAATGTTTCATTATTATATTGGGCTCTATTTTCCCTGTACATGTTTCCCTTACTTCAAATAAGAAGGCTGTGAAGATTTTACGGGAAGAAAGGTACACTCCTCAAAAGCAATATAGCCAAGTTATTAGGTAAAATATCTCCATGGTATCTACAGTGCTACTTGTAGCTCAGCATAGAGAGATCATCAGTACCTGAGATATAGAATTTCAGAGCTGGAAACAAATATCTCAGTTCAACTCCTTCATTTTTAACAGATGATGAAACTAAGAACTAGAGATATTATACAACCAGCTCTTTGCTGAGCTGAGACTTGAAATCTGATTGCCCCAAATCCCAGGTTATTAAAAGAAAAAGCCATATGGTGTTAATTTAACTGTTCCATTAAATACATTAAAAAAATAATCACTTTTTATTGTTTCCATAAAAATGATGCATGCTCATTTATAAAAGTTTCACATAATATAAGAAGCAACAGATTACTCAAAATCATTCTCTAGATATAATTAAATTACCATTTAATGAACATTATTTTAAGTACTTAAATGAATAGGCACAGATAACAGGATGGATATGTAGAATGATTCAAAGAAATTAAAATGAGACAAGAAAGAATGAAATAACTTTATAACATTGGGTTCAAACTAGATATGCTATTTTTTTTTTTTTTTTAAACGCATTGTTTACTTTATTTATTTATTTATTTTTGGCTGTGTTGGGTCTTCGTTTCTGTGCGAGGGCTTTCTCTAGTTGTGGCAAGCGGGGGCCACTCTTCATCGCGGTGCGCGGGCCTCTCACTGTCGCGGCCTCTCTTGTTGCGGAGCACAGGCTCCAGACGCGCAGGCTCAGTAGTTGTGGCTCACGGGCCTAGTTGCTCTGTGGCATGTGGGATCTTCCCAGACCAGGGCTCGAACCCGTGTGTCCTGCATTGGCAGGCAGATTCTCAACCACTGCGCCACCAGGGAAGCCCTAGATATGCTATTTTTAATTACAAACATTAAATTTAATTTTACTTGACTTTAACAGAGGTGAAAGAAAATCAAGTAAAACTGAAGAAATTGATGAAATTCAAATCAAATTTTTCTCCACCACAACCTCTAAAATATATGTGACTTTAAGAACAAAGATTATAAAAAACACTAATACAGTAGTTGCTAGTTTTCATGTGGTGTGTTTCCATTTTATAAGTTATCAGTGTGGTTTTGCTCTTATAAATGATCAATTGAGATGGGCAGGTTCAAGATGGAGTAGAAGGACATGCACTCACTGCCTCTTGTGAGAGCACCGGAATCACAGCTAACTGCTGAACAGTCATCGACATGAAGACATTGGAACTCACCAAAAAAGATACCCCACATCCAAAGACAAAGGAGAAGCTGCAATGAGATGGTAGGAGGGGCTAAATCCCGATGAAATGAAATTCCATAACTGCTGGGTGGGTGACTCACCAACTGGAGAACAGTTATACCACAGAAGTCCACCCACTGGAGTGAGGGTTCTGAGCCCCAAATCAGGCTTCCCAACCTGGGGGGGTCTGGCAACAGGAGGAGGAATTCCCAGAGAATCAGACTTTGAAGGCTAGCGGGATTTGCAGAGGTGGGGGGTGGCTGTGGCTCACTGTGGGGACAAGGACACTGGCAGCAGAAATTCTGGGAAGTACTCCTTGGCATGAGCCCCCCTGGAGTCCGCAATTAGCCCCACCAAAGAGGCTGTCGCCTCCAGTGCTGAGTCACCTCATGTCAAACAACCAACAGGGAGGGAACTCAACCCCACCCATCAGCAGACAAGCAGATTAAAGTTTTACTGAGCTCTGCCCACCACCAATCCCTCCTAGCAGGAAGCTTGCACAAGCCTCTTAGATAGCCTCATCCACCAGAGGGCAGACAGCAGAAGCAAGAAGAACTACAATCCTGCAGCCTGTGGAACAAAAACCACATTCACAGAAAGACAAGATGAAAAGGCAGAGGGCTATGTACCAGATGAAGGAACAAGATAAAACCCCAGAAAAACAACTAAATGAAGTGGAGATAGGCAGCCCTCCAGAAAAAAAATTCAGAATAATGATAGTGAAGATGATCCAGGACCTCGGAAAAAGAATGGAGGCAAAGATGGAGAGGATGCAAGAAATGTTTAACAAAGACCTAGAAGAGTTACAGAACAAACAGAGATGAACAATACAATAACTGAAATGAAAACTACACTAGAAGGAATCAATAGCAGAATAACTGAGGCAGAAGAACAGATAAGTGACCTGGAAGACAGAATGGTGGAATTCACTGCTGTGGAACAGAATAAAGAAAAAAGAGTGAAAAGAATTGACGACAGCCTAAGAGACCTCTGGGACAACATTAAACGCAACAACATTTGCATTATAGGGGTCCCAGAAGAGGAAGAGAGAGAGAGAACCCAAGAAAATATTTGAAGAGATTATAGTCGAAAACTTCCCTAACATGGGAAAGGAAATAGCCACCCAAGTCCAGGAAGTGCAGAGCTTCCCAGGCAGGATAAACCCAAGGAGAAACACGCGGAGACACATAGTAATCAAACTGACAAAAATTAAAGACAAAGGAAAATTATTAAAAGGAACAAGGGAAAAACGACAAATAACATACAAAGGAACTCCCATAAGGTTAACAGCTGATTTCTCAGCAGAAATGCTACAAGCCAGAAGGGAGTGGCATGATATATTTAAAGTGATGAAAGGGAAGAACCTACAACCAACATTACTCTACCCGGCATGGATCTTATTCAGATTCGATGGAGAAATCAAAATTTTTACAGACAAGCAAAAGCTAAGAGAATTCTGCACCACCAAACCAGCTCTACAACAAATGCTAAAGGAACTTCTCTAAGTGGGAAACACAAGAGAAGGAAAGAACCTATAAAAACAAACCCAAAACAATTAAGAAAATGGTAATAGGAACATGCATATTGATAATCACCTTAAATATGAATGGATTAAATGCTCCAACCAAAAGACACAGGCTTGCTGAATGGATACAAAAACAAGACCCATCTATATACTGTCTACAAGAGACCCACTTCAAACCTAGGGAAACATACAGATTGAGAGTGAGGGGATGGAAAAAGATATTCCATGAAAATGGGAATCAAAACCTGGTGTAGCAATACTCATATCACATAAAATAGACTTCAAAATAAAGAATGTTACAAGAGACAAGGAAGGACACTACATAATGATCAAGGGATCAGTCCGAGAAGATATAACAATTATATATGCACCCAACATAGGAGCACCTCAGTACATAAGGCAACTGCTAACAGCTAAAAGAGGAAATCAACGGTAACACAATAATAGTGGGGGACTTTAACACCTCACTTACACCAATGGACAGATCATCCAGACAGAAAATTAATAAGGAAACACAAGCTTTAAATGACACAGTAGACCACATAGATTTAATTGATATTTATAGGACATTCCATCCGAAAACAGCAGATTACACTTTCTTCTCAAATGCACACGGAACATTCTCCAGGATAGATCACATCTTGGGTCACAAATCAAGCCTAGGTAAATTTAAGAAAATTGAAATCATATGAAGCATCTTTTCTGACCACAACACTATGAGATTAGAAATCAGTGACAGGGAAAAAACCCCATAAAAAACACAAACACGTGGAGGCTAAACAATACGTTACTAAATAACCAAGAGATCACCAAAGAAATCAAAGAGGAAATCAGGAAATACCTAGAGACAAATGACAACGAAACACGACGATCCAAAACCTATGGGATGCAGCAAAAGCAGTTCTAAGAGGGAAGTTTATAGCAAGATAATCCTACCTCAAGAAAGAAAAATCTCAAATAAACAATCTAACCATGCACCTAGAGGAACTAGAGAAAGAAGAACAAACAAACCCAAAGGTAGTAGAAGGAAAGAAATCATAAAGGTCAGAACAGAAATAAATGAAATAGAAAGAAAAAAAACAGTAACAGAGATCAATAAAACTAAAAGCTGGTTCTTTGAGAAGATCAACAAAATCGATAAACCTTTAGCCAGAGTCATCAAGAAAAAGAGGGAGGGGACTCAAATCAACAAAGTTAGAAATGAAAAAGAAAAAGTACAGCAGACACCACAGAAATACAAAGCATCCTAAGAGACTACTACAAGCAACTCTATGCCAATAAAATGGACAACGTGGAAGAAATGGACAAATTCTTAGAAAGGTGTAACCTTCCAGGACTGAACCAGGAAGAAATAGAAAATATGAACAGACCAATCACAAGTAGTGAAATTGGAACTGTGATTAAAAATCTTCCAACAAACAAAAGTCCAGGACCAGATGGCTTCACAGGTGCATTCTATCAAACATTTAGAGAAGAACTAACACCCATCCTTCTCAAACTCTTCCAAAATATTGCAGAGGAAAGAACACTCCCAAACTCATTCTATGAGGCGACCATCACCCTGATACCAAAACCAGAGAAAGATACTACAAAAAAAGGAATTACCAATATCACTGATGAATATAGATGCAAAAATCCTCAACAAAATTCTAGCAAACAGAATCCAACAATACATTAAGTGGATCATACACCGTGATCAAGTGGGATTTATCCCAGAGATTCAAGGATTCTTCAATATACTCAAAGCAATCAGTGTGATACACCATATTAACAAATTGAAGAATAAAAACCATATGATAATCTCAATGGATGCACAAAAAGCTTTTGACAAAATTCAACACCCATTTATGATAAAAACTCTCCAGAAAGTGGGCACAGAGGGAACCTACCTCAACATAATAAAGGCCATATATGACAAACCTACAGCAAACATTGTCAATGGTGAAAAACTGAAAGCATTTCCTCTAAGATCAGGAACATGACAAGGATGTCCACTCTCGCCACTCTTATTCAACATAGTTTTGGAAGTCCTAGCCATGGCAATTAGAGAAGAAAAAGAAATGAAAGGAATACAAATTGGAAAGGAAGAAGTAAAACTGTCACTGTTTGCAGTTGACATGATACTATACATAGAGAATCCTAAAGATGCCACCAGAAAACTACTAGAGCTAATCAATGAATTTGGTAAAGTTGCAGATACAAAATTAATGCACAGAAATCTCTTGCATTCCTATACACTAACAATGAAAGCTCAGAAAGAGAAATTAAGGAAACAATCCCATTAACCACTGCAACAAAAAGAATAAAATACCTAGGAATAAATCTACCTAAGGAGGTAAAAGACCTGTAGTCAGAAAACTATAAGATACTGATGAAAGAAATCAAAGATGACACAAACAGATGGAGAGATATGCCATGTTCTTGAATTGAAAGAATCACTATTGTGAAAATAACTGTACTACTCAAAATAATCTACAGATTCAATGCAATTCCTATCAGATTACCAATGGCATTTTTTACAGAACTAGAACAAAAAATTTTTAAATATGTATGGAGACCCAAATGAAAGACCCCGAATAGCCAAAGCAATCTTGAGGGAAAAAAACGGAGCTGGAGGAATCAGACTCCCTGACTTCAGACTCTACTGCAAAGCTACAGTAATCAAGACAGTGTGGTACTGGCACAAAAACAGAAATATACTTCAGTGGAACAGGAGAGAAAGCCCAGAGGTAAACCCACGCACCTGTGGTCAACTAATGTATGACAAAGGAGGCAAGGATATACAATGGAGAAAAGACAGTCTTTTCAATAAATGGTGCTGGGAAAACTGGAGAGCTACATGTAAAAGAATGAAATTAGAACACTCCCTAACACCATACACAAAAATAAACCCAAAAGGTATTAAAGACCTAAATGTAAGACCGGACACCATGAAACTCTTAGAGGGAAACATAGGAAGAACACTCTTTGACATAAGTCACAGCAGGATCTTTTTTGACTCTTTCCTAGAGTATTGGAAATAAAAACAAAACAAACAAATGGGACTTAATGAAACTTAGAAGCTTTTATGCAGCAAAGGAAACTATAAACAAGATGAAAAGACAACTCTCAGAATGGGAAAAAATATTTGCAAACAAATCAACGGACAAAGGATTAATCTCCAAAATATATAAACAGCTCATGAAGCTCAATATTAAAAAAATGAACGCCTCAATCCAAAAATGGGTAGAAGACTTAAATAGACATTTCTCCAAAGAATACATACAGATGGCCAAGAAGCATATGAAAAGCTGCTCAGCATCACTAATCATTAGAGAAAAGCAAATCAAAACTACAATGAGGTATCACCTCACACCAGTCAGAATGCGCATCATCAGAAAATCCACAAACAACAAATGCTGGAGAGGGTGTGGAGAAAAGGTACCTTCTTGCACTGTTGGTGGGAATGTAAATTGATACAGCCACTATGGAGAACAGTATGCAAGTTCATTAGAAAACTAAAAATTGAATTACCTTATGCCCCAGCAGCCCCACTATTGGGCATATACCCAGAGAAAGCCATAATTCAAAAAGACACATGCACCCCAATGTTCATTGCAGCACTCTTTACAATAGCCCTCGTCATAGAAGCAACCTAAATGCCCATCGACAGATGAATGGATAAAGAAGATGTGGTACATATATACAATGTAATATTACTCAGCCATAAAGAGGAACCAAATTGGGTCATTTGTAGAGACATGGATGGACCTAGAGACTGTCATAGAAAGTGAAGTAAGTCAGAAAGAGAAAAACAAATATCGTATGTTAACACATATATGTGCAATCTAGAAAAATGGTGCAGATGAACTGGTTTGCAGGGCAGAAATTGAAACACAGATGTAGAGAACAAACGTATTAACCGAACGGTTAAAGTCGGGGGTGGGGTGGTGGTGGGCTGAATCTGGAGATTGGGATTGACATATATACACTAGATTGACATATATACACTAATATGTATAAAATAGATAACTAACAAGAACCTGTATAAAAAAATTAAATTAAATTAAAAAAATGATCAATGGACTCATAACAAAGATAAGATTATCACATTTTATTTACTCCCACCTACCCAATTTTAAAAATTATATTTTATAACGTCAAGATATATCACGTTGTTTTATACATAAATTATGCATAATTCTGTCCTAGTTGTGGGTTTAACTAGAGGTGGTATTTACAGTGGTTTCTTCATTCCTGAGATCCTTGTATTGTGCTGTCTCTTGGTTGGATATTTTTGGTCATCCAGTATGTTTTTGAAAGGTTCACCTTGATGTGTTTTACCTGAGTTCTTATGTGCTTGAGAACGTCTCCCTGTGGACTGCACACTTTAAAGACATTTCTGTGTTACTTGTAATCCTCTTGGGTCACGTTTTCTTTCCCTTAGCATTTTTCATTTTGCCTTGTTATTTTTTCTTCTCTATATGCCACAGGCTAACCTGTGTTTTTATTGTCTTCATGCTACTTTTGTTTCTTCTACTGGGACTTTCTACTGCTGTTTTAGTTTCTCTCGTCTCTTTGAGTTCTTCTTGCTCATTTTTTTTTTTTTTTCCTTCGAGCAGGTAGACAGTGGGGAAGGAGGGGGCAGGGGTACAGGGTGTGGAGGCACTGGATTTTCTTTTTTCAATCAGCTTTTTTCATTTTAGAATAGTCTCAGACTGTTTTTTGCCTTTTAGCATACATTGTAATTTTTGTTGAAAGCTGGACATGGTGTGTCATGTGAATGGAGCTGAGGTAGATAGGCCTTTAGCGTGCAGTTTTATATTTATCTGGCCACCATATAGGCTACGATTGCCGTGGCTGTGGTGTCAGAGGCCAAAGTGTCCTCAAGTGCCCTTGTTTGTGTTTCTGCTATTGTGTTTGGGTTTTCCCAGAAGATTCTTAAATAGAGCCTGAGGCTCGCGCTTCCTTTAGCTGCAATCCCCTGTTGTCTTGCAGGAGCCCTGTTGGCGCGGTGGTGGGATGTGTGTGTTGGAGGGTCTGTAGGCCTGTGATTAGGTCTCAGTCTCTTAGTGAAACCTGCAGGGGGCATTCTACTCCCCCCCGAACGGTTGGGCTTTGGTAAAACCCAAAGTGGTTAGATTTTGGGAAAACAGTTTCCCTTGAGGGCAGAGCACTCTGGGTGTATTTCAGAAGTTTACCACCCCACCATCCCCGCCCCCAACACCTTCTGCAGAACCAAAGGGATTTTTCTTCACAGTGAGAATCTGGTGGGACTTCTGGAGGTAAACGTCACAAAAGTTATGGAAATCACAGCTGCTTTGGAGTTTTTTTTTAACGCTTCTACTAGGCTACACTGAGCCTCCAGCAATTCGTCAATTGCAGTTTAAAGTGTTCTACCAAAACTGGCTCCAGTTGTGAGCTTCTGCAGCAGCTAAGCTGTGCTTCTGTGTTTCTGCCTGTCTGTCTCTCCGGGTGGGGGACAGTAGTTTGCCCTGTGACCTTAATTCGCTGATGGATCCGGGAAGAGCTCTTGATTTTCAGTTTTTTCAGTTTTTTTTTCTTGTGAGTACAGACATCACAACTTCTAAGCTCCTTACGTATCAGATCAGAAACCAGAAATCCTATTTGAATTGTTTTAGTTTTACAGAAAAAAAATGTGACTGTAATACAGAGTTTTCATATACTCCATACCCACTTTCCCTGTTAACAGTTCACATGAGTATAGGGCATTTGTCACCACTAGTGAACCAACACTGATACATTATTATTATTATTATTAAATAAAGTCTGTGCTTTTGAGACTTCCTTAATTTTTACCTAATGTCCTTTTACTGTTCCAGTATCCCATCCAGGATACCACATTACAGTCATTATATTTCCTTAGGCTCCCTTTGGCTGTGACAGTTTCTCAGACTTTCCTTATATTTAATGACCTTGATATTGTGAGGAATGATGGTCAGGTATTTTAGAGAATGTTCCCAATTGGAATATGCCTATTTTTCTCATGATTAGACATTTGGATATTGGGGAGAAAAACCACGGAGGTAAAGTGTCATTATCATCACATCATATGAAGGACACACACACACCATCAGTGTGACTTATCACTGTTGAGATCGACCTTGATCTCCTGGCTGAGGTTCCTCCCCTGTGAGGTTCCTTGGTTCCCCCCTTTCTATACTGTTCTCTTGGGAAGGAAGGCACTGCACACAGCACACATTCTGCAGAGCCCACGTTTTAGGGGTGGAGAGAGATGCCCCCAACTTCCTGGAGGGTGAAGTGTCTACATTAGTTACTTGGAATTCTTCTGAATGGGTGGCTTGTTTCTTCTTCCCCATTTATTTATTTGCTTGTTTATTTCATCATATTTTGGGTTTTAAGCCAATACATTTTTAAAAATTTTGTTTTTCACGTTTTTCCAACTTAGGCCATATGCAGCAGCTCTTTGTGTCGGCACCTGTGTCCCTGTGACACACTCCCATCATTGTGCTTTTGGTTTTAAATACATCTTCCATCTCTCTTTTTTTTTAATTTTTAAAAAATTTTTTATTTATTTTATTTATTTATTTTTGGCTGCGTTGGGTCTTCATTGCTGTGCGCGGGCTTCCTCTAGTTGCAGGGAGTGGGGGGCTACTCTTTGTTGCAGTGAGTGGGCTTCTCATTGCGGTGGCTTCTCTTGTTGCGGAGCACAGACTGTAGGTGCACGGGCTTCAGTAGTTATGGCTTGTGGGCTCTAAAGCGCAGACTCAGTAGTTGTGGTGCACGGGCTTAGTTGCTCCGTGGCATGTGGGATCTTCCCGGACCAGGACTCGAACCTGTGTCCCCTGCATTGGCAGGCGGATTCTTAACCACTGCGCCACGAGGGAAGCCCCAACGTGCTTTTGGTTTTGAGCACTTCCTTGATCTCTGGCACTACAAGACGCTTTGGGCTCATCTTACGTGGTCCCCATCCCAGTCCTGGAATCAGCCATTTCTACATGAGCTGGCTCACTTTTCTGCCCTTTTCCCCCCACTGTAGTCTCTTCTTTCAACCTGTGTATCGCTTCCTGCTTTTGGTTCTTTTTTATGGGTGTTTGTGGTTCCTTAAGACTGTGGATAATTTCTTGCGTGAGTTCTTCTTGTCTTCGGTCAGTCCTTCTTGTGCATCTTCTTTATCTGCCTTTTGCTTCTCTTTTATTCAGTATCTCCTCACTTACCCTTTTTATTCACAGTTCAGTTTCAGTTCCTTCTAATTATTTCTCATCTTAAGTGAAATGGACTAATTTTAGGGGAAAACACCAGTGAATCATGGGGACAAGGAAGGGACAGACCCTGGGGAGGGGGAGGCAGCAAGCTACACACGCCTAAACCTTTGCCTGGAATTTTTCTGAATTTTTTTCCACCAGTTTTTCCATTCGCATCGAGACACATCTTATTTTCTGGTGTTCGTGGGGGCAGTGGGGTCACTGTCTGTGGCAGTAAAGCCAGGTGCCTGCCTCTGGCCTGTTTTCTTTCCCAGCACCTTGAGCAGCTCTGGGTTCTCCCTGCACAGGCCCCTACTGCCCTTCTCTTTGCTGCGGGTTCCCCCCACTTTCTCCTTGTCCCCAGCTTTAGTCTTTAACATCAGCGTCATGCAATACCTGGGGGTTTGGATGCCGACCCTGGTGGATGGCTTGTGGCCTGTGGCCTGGAGAGGAGGACGGGGAGGCTGAGCTCCCTGGGGCTGCTGGCCTGTGTGTGGGCTGCAGTGGTTTCCTACTTTGACGTCAGAGTCTTTACTTTTTTTTTTTTTAATTTTTATTGGAGTATAGTTGATTTACAATGTTGTGTTAGTTTCAGGGATTGACAGGGAACTCTGCTTTTCATCTCTTGTCGTTTTTGGTGCTTTTGAAGGTGTGAAGGGATGCAAATAAAGGCTTTTACTCCACTGTCTTTAACCAGAGCTGTTCCATCAAGTGTTATGGTTTGTAGAAAGATTATTTCTGTGGCAATCACATTTTTTTAACATGAGACTTCATCCGTGAAAGTTATAAGGGGGAAATGATGGGTTTTGCTCTTCATGAAAATGAAATCTTTTTACTTTTTCATGGAATGGTGAACTTGAGACTTTATGATGTCACTTCTTGCCAGAATGACCTGTATATTCAATACAATCCCGATAAAAATCCCAACATAACTCTTCTGGTAGAAACTAGCAAGCTGATTCTGACAGAAAATGAAATCTTATAAAAAGAAAGAAAATTATTTTTCCCTCATTACTGAATCCCAAGTATCTTGATCATTTTTATATAAATCAGAAATATTTATCTGAGTTCCTTTAGAATTGAGTAGTTGTGAGGAATATAGAACTTCAGGAACTTTAATTTTTAGAAATGTAGGACACTGTATTTCCTTTGTCAGAGGTTACAAAGGAAATCAAAGAGGAATCTCTCCTCCACCCACGGATGCTGTTTACTGTTCCTGACAGCATTTCTCATGGAAATCAGATCTCGACCATCTGCTAGATTCAAAAGTGAAGCGATAAAAATGAAAAAAATTTAACTATAAAGAACTTGAGAAGAAATATAAATGTACAAATTATATCATTGATTTTATTTTCAATTTGCTGTTTAACATAAGCCAAACAAACAAAAAAATAAACAATAGATGTCAGTGTATGTAGGACATGAGAGGAAAAGTCAGGGACAATCACCCCCTCTCTGAGCCTCTCTTGTATTCTTAATTTGTTGGAAACATTACTTTTCAGACAGCAGCGCTTTCTGAAAAATAGAAGAGATCTCTTCCCTTTTTTGGCTCTCCAGGCACATTATTTGTCCTGACCAGTGGCTCTTTCTATCTTGGTAAATTGTACATTTTTAAAAACATGTGGACAGTTTAAATAATTCACAATCCAGAAATGAAACCCACAGAGGATTGCTTTTGCTGTTCTGTTTCAAAATAAATGAGGTGGTCACTTTGTACCTGGGGAGAGAAAAAGTTCAGGCCTCTCTTCTACCCCAGACCTCTAAACCCTTCTAAGGATTTATATAATAGTAAAGATACAAAGGATTATAAGGATTTTATAGTAAGAATGAAGCAGCAGTTCCTGCCCTCTTTTCTCTAATCCAAGTAAAGACTATGATGGTCTTTTTTTTTTTTTTTCTTTTCAAAAGACGGGCTGTTGTTGAGAGTGGCAACCTAATTCCTTCTGTGTCAACAACTATTGGCCCCTGAATGGCTTCCGTGCCACCTGTACTGTTACTGTTTCCCCAACTCCTTGGCTATTTTAGTGTTGCATTTTTTAAATATGAGATATTTCTAGTTCTGTTTTATTTTTGAGTGCTTGAAGAAAAATATTCTTTTGAAAGAATATTGGTTTAGATGTAGCCAATCAACAATCCCTCAACTGAGAATATTTACCCTTGGCAGGTAAAAGCAGCTGGGAATGTATCTTCGGCCTAGTGGTCATTTAAAAATGTCAGAAGTCTTGTGCTTGCTTCGGCAGCACATATACTAAAATTAGAACGATACAGAGAAGATTAGCATGGCCCCTGTGCAAGGATGATACGCAAATTCGTGAAGCGTTCCATATTTTTAAAATGGGCAGAAGACCTAAATAGACATTTCTCCAAAGAAGATATACAGATTGCCAACAAACACATGAAAGGATGCTCAACTAATCATTAGAGAAATGCAAATCAAAACTACAATGAGGTATCACCTCACACCAGTCAGAATGGCCATCATCAAAAAAATCTACAAACAATAAATGCTGGAGAGGGTGTGGAGAAAAGGGAACCCTCTTGCACTGTTGGTGGGAATGTAAATTGATACAGCCACTATGGAGAACAGTATGGAGGTTCCTTAAAAAACTGAAAGTAGAACTACCATACAACCCAGCAATCCCACTACTGGGCATATACCCTGAGAAAACCATAATTCAAAAAGAGTCATGTACCACAATGTTCATTGCAGCTCTATTTACAATAGCCAGGACATGGAAGCAGCCTAAGTGTCCATCGACAGATGAATGGATAAAGAAGATGTGGCACATATATACAATGGAATATTACTCAGCCATAAAAAGAAATGAAATTGAGTTATTTGTAGTGAGGTGGATGGACCTAGTCTGTCATACAGAGTGAAGTAAGTCAGAAAGAGAAAAATAAATACCGTAAGCTAACACATATATATTGAATCTAAAAAAAAAAAAAAAAAAGTTTCTGAAGAACCTAGGGGCAAGACAGGAATAAAGATGCAGACGTAGCGAATGGACTTGAGGACATGGGAGGGGGAAGGGTAAGCTGGGACGAAGTGAGAGAGTGGCATGGACATATATACACTACCAAATGTAAAATAGATAGCTAGTAGGAAGCAGCTGCATAGCACAGGGAGATCAGCTCTGTGCTTTGTGACCACATAGAGGGGTGGGATAGGGAGGGTGGGAGGGAGACACAAGAGGGAGGGGATATGGGGATATATGTATATGTATAGCTGATTCACTTTGTTATACAGCAGAAACTAACACCATTGTAAAGCAATTGTACTCCAATGAAGATGTTAAAAAAAAATGTCAGAAGTTTTATAAGGGGTTTAACCTTATGGAATTGCTGACATTCAACCATTTTTAACTTCAAAACTGGCAATTTCATCTCATTCAACCTAAGAGCTTACAGATAGCGAAACCTAAACAGCACTGTCAAGATTCTCTAAAAAGGAGAAATGGAGGTAGTTTCCATTCTGTCAGAGGGAAGAGGTTGGAAAGCTGTTTCTGATGTAAATATAATTATTTTAATGGAGGCAATACTTTTTTTGGATACCTTGCCTCACGCCCTTACCTTTCTACTTCAGTTTGTTCACGTCCCAGCCCCATCAAAAGGACATGGACCCCGTTGCGTGCATTTATCATGAATCACGTGGGAACTTCTGATCCCGTTCCTTCTCTCCCTCCCTCCCTCCAACACTTCACCTCCATCCTTGTTATGTTTTATTTTGTGAGGAGTCAGTTGACAGGAGTTAATAATCCCAGGACAGACTTCCCGGGACCCTGCCTCCAGACCATCCCCGTCCTGTTATCCCCACGGTGGTCACTGACCCCTGTCACTTTCCTGTTCCCTAGTTGGTGCAGGTCCTCCGTGAGGTTTGTTGACAGCTCTTGGTGGGCCTGTTGACTACCGCTAGCAGCTGTCCGTCATTTTTCTGGTTAATACACACTGGGAGGGGTTACTGTCTTTTATTTGGGTCCTAGGTTCTCAAGGACTTCAGAAGGGTCTTGCATACTCTGCGGACGCACTTTGCAGCCTTGTTATGAAAACCTAGAGTCAGTCCTGGTTCCTCGTCTTGACTCAGCCACCCCATGACTTGGAACCATTCTGAGTCACTGACCTCTGATCCTGTGTTTCTTTATCTCTGAAGTTAAATTGTTGAATATTATAGTCCTATGATTATGTGCCTCAGTGCCATTTAAGGTTGCCCTTTTCTTCCTAAAATCTGTATTATAGATAATTTATACACAGTTATTTCACAGGGTGGATCGTCGTAGCACAAGATACTAACCTCCATCCCAGGATGGAGTACATACTACCATTGACTACGAGGAAATTTAAATGCTTGCTTCCCACCTAGTTCAGCTGCCAGAGGCCCCTTCAGTGCACCAGTTCTGAGCGAGCATGCAAGTATGACTGTAAATTTCCCCCGACAGAAACCATCTCACCTCATCAGCCACACAAGAAAATGACAAAACAACCAACTGTGAAAGCACGCTTGCCAAGCTTTCAGCATCACTGCATTTGGTGGGGGAACACATTTGTACAAGATGAAATCGAGGCTGGACGAAGCCCAAAAGACACGTTCTGGGTACCTGTCTTCTCTAACCTGCAACATACGGGACGTGTGTTCGTGCCAGTGAAGTCAGGGTTCCAGAAAACCCTTTGCTCCTTGAAGCCACATGACCATTCCAGGGATGGAGAGAGGGAACCAGGCATGTGGCAAGCTGCTTTCTTAGTAATTACCAGATCTCTAGTAAATAATAAGAGTAGCTAAGGCCCGTTCGGCATTGCTTCACTAATTCTTCACAGATAACCGGTAACGTTTACTACCATCGCCTGTGGTTTTTTTTCAGCAGAGAATACTCAGGCTCAGAGAAACAAAGTAGTTAGCTAGTTAGTGGTCAAGATTCAAACTAGGTGTGTCTTATTTCAGTGCCCATGGTCTTTTCACTTTACCTTGAACTGATTTTAAAGTTGCCTTTAAGCAACCAAATTGGAACATTGGTGAGAGAAGGAGAAAGAGGTCCCACACTCCACCCACTCCAAGGTTTGGGGTAGAAAGAGCACTTGAGTTTGAAAGGAGCAAACCTCTCACTTCCACTAACTTTGAAAAAGGGCTCTAAAGTCATCAAAGACACCTCGAAGAGAGGGAAAAGGAAGAATAACTCTTAGTAAGAAAAAGGCATATACCAATAAAAAATGGCCAAAAGAGTTGAGCAGACACTTCCTCAAAATGAGTAACCAGATGGTCAATGAGCATGTGAAAAGATGCTCGACATCATGGCTCATTAGAAAAATGCAAATCTGAACCACAGTAGAAATCACGGCATACCCACCAGCATTGCCAAGATGAAAAAGACCACAGCACCAGGTGTTGGTGAGGATCTGAAGCCACTGGGTCTCTCAGTCACTGCTGGTGGGAGTGTTGGTAGTAAAACTGCTTTGGGAAACCATTTGATAACTTCAGGTGCAGCTGAACACTTGCATTCCATGTGACCTAGCATTTTCACCCCTCAGACTCTGGCCAGCAGGAATCCCTACATGTGTTTATAGGAAACGTATGGAAAACCTATAGGAAAATGTTCAAAACAGCACAATGCCTAAGGGCCAGAAACTGGAAACTAGCCAAAAGCCCAATAACCAGAGACTGAACAGACCAGTGGTGGAATGGTCACATGATGGGATACTGTTCAGCCACAGGAATGAGCAAACAGTTGCTGCACATGGCAACATGGGTGGACCTCGCACACATGAGGCAGAGCGATGACGGTGGACACAAAAGGGTTCGTGCCGTATGATGAAGCTCAAAAATGGGAAGAACTAAAGCACGCTGTTAGAAGTCAGGCCAGCGCCAGCCTTTTATGGGGCAGGAGGGGAGTGCCAGGGGTTCCTGGGTGGCTGGGGCTGTTCTCTTTTGATCTGGGAGGTGGTTACAGTGTGTTGAGATGTAGAAAATTCACCAATTGTTCACTTAGGATATGTGCATTTTTCTGTATGTATATTCTCCTTTAGTACTAAGTTTTCAAAGTCCCATACGTACAGATGTTAGTTCTTAATTTTTGATTCCCACTGTGGCAATATAAATTTAAATCAGCCAAGGTTTGCATATGTATAAAATAGGAATTTTGTGGCACATTGTGACCTACATTGTGGGAGAAATGTTCTTTTTTTTTTTCTTGATAATGCTTTGTTGGCCTCTCAGTGTGTCTGAACCTGACAGGGCGAGGAAGGAAGGAAATAGTGAATTTCATCAACACCAGCGATTATTGCCGCTCAGCGTTCATTCAACCAAAGCCACACGAGCTGGTCAGGTTTCCGCCAGATTATAGAGCTCTTTCTTGCCTTGGAGTCTATAAGAAAACTTACCTTTTTGTTATGATTTTTATACTTCCAAGAAAAGAAGCATAAGGAAAATACCTATGAAATTCCAAGACCTGGCTACAACAAATTCTAAACCTTTATTCTCTAGGAAACAAGGTGAAAAGATTGAAAGAGATGACCTCTTTTCACATGGGCTGTCTGCATTTGCAGTAGTAGCTGAGAAAAGGCAATATGGAAAGTTTACAGAACTCTTTTACAAAATGTTCAGGTAGTATGCTTGTTGAGTTTTCAGATTCTCATGTCAACACAAATATAATTGAATTCTAGTATTAGAAGGGGACTAAAAGAAGAACAAACTTGTGTTTTAAAAAATGAAACATGTGAAACACCACCTGGCAAAGAGTCTACTATGTCGTCTGGGACAAAACATTGAGACTCAAGTCTGTCCTTCCTTTGAGGCCCCAGCATCCTGCCTCTTGGGTGACCCTTGTGGAACCTCGCCTGGTCTGTTCAAGGTCACACGGTTGGTGGCTAGGCAAGGCAGGCCCTACCATCTTTAAACTTCCAGCCTCTTTCTCTCCCCACCCCCCGCCATGATAGAGATTCCAAATAATGGATTAATAATAGCCCAAAGATCACAGGTGTGATATTAATGCATCTCTTATAAAATATGTATTTCAGCTCGCGACTCTTGAATTCCCTCCAAAGAAACTATTTGGAAACAAGGATGAACGTGTGATTGCTGAGAGGCGAAGCCAGTTAGAGGTAACAGAATTAAGCTTTTCTTTCTCTGTGTGCAGAACATTTGCCATCTGATTGACCAGTGAGAATTCTTCCTCTTAAACACTTAACTCTTGTTCACGGATGGAGAGATGCTGCTTCATTAACACGGGAGGTGGCAGCAGCGGATTGTAAAGTAATGAGATCAGTTTATTTAAAATATAAGTCCTTCCCCCCAACAACAGAGCGTTTTCCTGGGTTTTGAGGAGATACATTTATTCCAAGGGTTAGGAAGCAGGTTGTGGGTGAGAACTGAATATTCACGTAGACAGATGGTACGCAATGCAGGCTGGGGGTACGAAGCTTGCTGCCAAAAACTTAAATTAATTAACTGAAGATTTGTAGTATTGCATCGTTGTTACTTTTTCAAGGTGGCCTGGAAGCAAAAAGACACATACCTATTTTAGTCATGGTTAGGTTTTGTTGGACTTATTTTAACTTGATCTTCTGAGCCAGCTCCGTGGAGAGCTTTGGTTCAACACAACTGTTGTTTTTCTGACTGCCTCCCTGCTGGCATGTACTGTTGACTGCTCCGTAGAGCTTGTATTGCTTTGCAGGCTAGAGCTGCTTGTTTGGTTGGCATCTGGTGCTACCGAGGCAGAGTGTGCTGAGGCATGGTCGCAGGTGGCCCTCGGGCATGGGCTACCCTCTTGCCGCTGTGAGCCACTGAGGCAGGCAGGACAAAATGACAAATGGCTCACTCCAGCCAGCAAGCTTCCTGGGGGCCTCGCAGAGTCCCCTCTGCTACTCTTTTAAGAGGAAGAAAAATAAGACCTATTGCAAATGAAATCAAATAAGAGGAGGCCTGAGACAGCCCTTTCTGAATTGTGAAAGTCTCCATAGAACGGCGGTATTTTTCTCATTCCTGAAGACAGCCAGTTTGAAATGGCTGCCCATGGAGTCCAGTGAATACCAGTGAACCAAGCCTTAGGGAAACATCCAGAGGCTGGAGGTTGCAGTGAGAGCAAAAGGGGGGGAGTGGGGACCATGGAGAAATTGAAGACTAGGAGATTGTGGTCCACGAGGGGCATTTTAGAGACTTGAGATCCTCAGTATAGAAGTGCTCTGAGGAAAGAAGAGCTTCAGGGTGTGGCCATGCTTCCAGGCCCGTGAGTTAAACTACAGAATTACACCTTTGAAAAGGTGCTGGAACTATTACGACTGAGGTTTGGGTGGGTCGTTTCAGGGCTCTAAAGATCAGCCTATGAGGTGGGGTGACCCTGATACCCAACTGAAGAGCTTACATTCTAGGGAAAGGTTATCGTGGTGAGCCTGCTTGACCAAGTTCTCTTAAAGGTTTAATTGTATCATGCAAACAATTTAAAACTCACAGTAGCACTAGTGATGGTTTTCTTTCCCGAACCCTTACCCGCGTCAGTTATCCAGACTTGTCTTTAATGGAAACGTGCAGAACGACAGTGTATAAAAACAAGTTTGTAGGGCTTCCCTGGTGGCGCAGTGGTTGAGAATCTGCCTGCTAATGCAGGGGACACGGGTTCGAGCCCTGGTCTGGGAAGATCCCACATGCCGCGGAGCAACTAGGCCCGTGAGCCACAATTACTGAGCCTGCGCATCTGGAGCCTGTGCTCCGCAACAAGAGAGGCCGCGATAGTGAGAGGCCCACGCACCGCGATGAAGAGTGGCCCCCACTTGCCGCAACTAGAGAAAGCCCTCGCACAGAAACGAAGACCCAACACAGCCATAAATAAATAAATAAATAAATAATAAAACTTTCTTCCTTTAAAAAAAAAAAAAAAACAAGTTTGTAAACTAACAGGAAATAGCTGTTGTCATTCCTGCTTACTCAGGGCTCTAATTAAATGCACATGGTGCCAGCCGTGCCCCACAGATTGGGCGTTTGTGTGCTGTGCGTTTGTGAGCCCTGCTCTTGGGGACTCTTGTCTTTCCACTCCAGCTTCCAGAGTCAGAGCAAAGTTCAGGGCACCTTTTCATTCTTGGTACTTTCAGGTGGGGCCCATGTTTGTTTTTTCAGGATCTCCTGCTTAATCACTTAGCCCTACCGAGCCATCAGCTGTTGACAGAGTTTTATGTCAACATCTCTGCGGATACAGGCATCCCTCCCATTGCCCGTGACTGTGGTTTACCTGTGGCATTAACCCATAAGGAATGGATTCCCCACACCTTGTGGAAATATAGGGGCTTATATTTTTAAATTAAGTGTATTTCATCTAATGTTGACTGTTAAATCTTAGAATATTATGTTCTTGTCAAGGAGAGAGTGTAATTCAGCTTCACTTTACTGGAAAGTGAACCTGAGTTTCTTGAGTTAATTTCCTGCAACTATTATGATTTTTATTTTCAATCTAAAACCAAGAGTCACTGATTTAGTGCATTTTCATGTGAAAATTAACATTTATTGTCCCTGAACTTCCTACTTGATTTAATTCAATATACATTTATTTAATTCCTGATACATGCTGGGGACAGTGCTAGATGTTATATAAAATATCAAGGTGAATGAGACACTTCTTGCCTTCAAAGCACATATGTTTACATTGCTGTATGACACTCTACCTGGAGGTATAGTTAAATACATAGGCATGTACAGAAAGGTAGATTTCAGTAGGACACATTTGTACCGGCACACACCAATATACACAGTGTTTGCGCAAAAGGAATTATCTGCTGATTTTTAAAATCCAGAAACACAGCTTTACAAACCTCCTCATGCCAACTGAGCCGCATAGAGCAGTGTTCTAAGCAAGCATCCAGTTGTGTTTCGATCTTCCTTCCTATTAAAATAGTGGCAAGATTTGACCTTGTGTTTGAGTTTATCAACAAAAAGTGTCAAATGTTTTCACATGAAAGACATAGACACCTACTTTCTAACTTGTATAAGGTTAAATCCTATTTATAAAAATGTTAAAATAATTATTGTAAAAATGATGGGTAACGACAGAAATTTCTGCCTGTCACGAGATGTTCTAGAGATTAGTTTTATCGCTGCGGAGAGAGGAGTATTAGTGGTGTGTGTGGTGGTAGCCGTGTGGGGTTGGGGGGTGTAGCACCAGGAAAAGGCAGCAGTGAGTCAGGATGTGGTGGTGCGCCGTGGCGAAGTGTACATTTGGCCTCCAGAACTCACTCTTATTGATAAACGTGTATAGGCTCCACCCACAAAGAGTTAGCAGGACCACTCTAGCTTCTAACCTGGAGCCAGGTTTTCCAGAATCTGGCCTGTTACTGCTTTGCATCTCATGCCCAAATGCTGCCAAGCACTTTTGCTCAACAAGAGCCAGGGTCTCTGGAGGTTTCTTACGTGGGCGGAACCCCCTGTTGCCGCCATCCCGGCCCCGCTGGAACCGTTCAGTGTAAATGTGCACATCGTGGGCAGAGCCTGCTATCGGGCAGCCAGAGGGTTCTGATAGCAGCTCTCCCCGCGTGTGACATGCTGCTAAGCTCCTCCAAGCCCTTCTTGTAACGCGGACGACAGCCCAGCAGAAAAGGCTGTGGAGGTAACAGGAAATGATCCCATCAGTCTCTGTCTGAGGAGTTACGTGGAGCAGAAGGGTGCTTGTTCCTGTGCTTGAAGCCAGATACCATTACCATCAAGTTGAACCTGTCGTTGTCATAGGTCAAAAATGGTGGAATATTGGCAATTCCATAGGCTTTCGCATGGTACTACTGCTGTCTCACATTTACTGGGTGTTTACTAAGTGCCAGGCATGAGTGAAAGGCTTGATATATCATGCTATTTACTCCTCCAGCCAGCTTTTGAGGTGACTTCTATTATTATCTCCATTTTACAGGTGAGAAAGTTAAGTCTTGGGGAGGATAAAGAAGGTCATGTAGCCAGTGAGTGGCAAAGCCTCAGTCTATACTAGAGTGTCTTTCAGGGCAGGCTCCTTCTCTTTTTTTTTTTTTTTTTTTATAGTTTTGTTTTTTTTTGTTTTTTTTTAAATTTATTTATGGCTGTGTTGGGTCTTCGTTTCTGTGCAAGGGCTTTCTCCAGTTGCGGCAAGTGGGGGCCACTCTTCATCACGGTGCGCGGGCCTCTCACTATCGCGGCCTCTCTTGTTGCGGAGCACAGGCTCCAGATGCGCAGGCTCAGTAGTTGTGGCTCACGGGCCTAGTTGCTCCGTGGCATGTGGGATCTTCCCAGACCAGGGCTCGAACCCGTGTCCCCTGCATTGGTAGGCAGATTCTCAACCACGGCGCCACCAGGGAAGCCCCCAGGCTCCTTCTCTTAATCCTCAGCACACTCTGAGCTTGAGATAGAGCTGGGTCTTCTGCACACTTTGTTCTGGAATGTCCTTGAGACTTCACCTCCACTTCTTTTAAGATTCTTGGTACTTTCTTGCTTGTATCAAAAGGTATGTTTATGTCTCAGATCTCCCCTGTTATACTCTTCAGTTACTTGAAGGCAACAGAATCAACGTCTAATTGAATTCTTCATCTCCCATGATATCACACGTGCTTCACATTCACTGTATTATTCACTGAATTCTCAGAAAATCTGCCAATATTAGCCCCAAATAGATGAGTTTTTTGTTTTGTTTTAGTTGATTGATGAGAGGTGCATTTTGGGTCACTCATTTCAGAGAATGTTATCATCTACTTGGAAACATTTCTGCTAATCATCTCAGTAGTCTGTCATTTCAAGGAGTAACTGTAATTAATGAAAACAAGTGAAATCCTCTAAAACAGTAAAGCTTTCAAGAATAAAACCACCACCTTTAGAAGTAAGAACCTGAGAAGTTTCTAGGACGTTTTCTTGAAAGTACTAGAGCAGGCAGCAGCCCAAGACCACTTCTTCCCCATTTTCACCTCACTGGCTAGAGCATTATTAAGATGGATAAAAATAGTGTGGAAGCTTAGAGCATGGGCCTGGGGCGCTTCATCCTGGTCTTGAATCCTGGCTTTGCTCCTTTGGAGTTAATGTCACTGTCAGTGTCCTTTATCACTGACAAATGAAGACAAATAATACCACCATCTTCCAGGAGTTGACCTGAGGGTTAAATGAGATCATGGACATCACAGGGCCTCTGGTACAGAGGGAAGCACTCTGAAATGTTAGGTGGTACCGTGGTGAATGAAAGTGGTGGTGGTGATGAGGACGGTTGGCCACAGTGATGGCGCCTTCCAGCACGTTTCAGATCTGCTTTAAGAGCCCAGGGAGGACAAAAGAACGCCCCCTACCTGCAGTCATGATGTGTAGCAATGTGAACACCTCAGTTTGTTAACATCTACTTACGAAATCAATTTCTGAGGGCAAAGACACTGAGATTATGTGACTATTCTTATTCATGGTGATACCTGGAAGATACCAGGAATCTCATGGTGTAACACCAGCCTTTCTTTCACCCTGTAAAATTGTCATCTGAAATGTAGAAATGCTTTCTGATGGCTGAATCACGGTCGAGGTATTGTCCGGTGTGAGAAAGATGAGAGGCCTAGGATCATTATGAAATGAGCACAGTTCCTCTGCGTTTACATAGCTGTTGTTCACAGCCGGTCGGCTCTCTTTGCATGTCTCCCGAGTCTCTGACAGCGAGGCTGCCCACTGTGGCGTCCCCAGCACACCTGATGTATCCCAAGCCTCTGCCTGACAAATGTCAGTGCCTTTCGGCCAGTGACCCCCAGACATACACCTACTTTTTTAACAGTGTGTTAGATTTATTAATTCCCTGCACTAAGAAAGAACAGGTACCATGGGAAGCAGGGGGCATCTCAGCAAGGTGTTACCAAGACCTTATGATAGGACTTTGGCCCTGGGTTAGGTGATTCAGGGCAGAGTGCAAGCAAGCGGGGCTTTGCTCTGGGTTGGATGTTGGGCTAATTTTCTGATTGGGCGTCTTAATAATTCTTATCTGGAAGGCAAGAAGAACAGAGTGAGGTTAAAACTAGGATTGATAAAAAAACACAGCGGTCATCCTATTAGCCAGAGGAGGCGGGTATTTGATCATTTTCATGGTATGTACAGTGTTCATGTTTTTGTGTTCAGACATGATTGTGGAGTGTTTTTTGGTTTTTGTTTTTCTTTCTGTCTTGCTCGTGGTCACAGAGTAGCCTCGCCTGGTCTTGGTGTCCCTTGGAGCTGTCTGCTCTTGACAGGAGAATACCGAGCTTAGCTGTGAGCACCAGGCCGGCCCTCAGCTACGTCTCATCACTTTTTCTTACAATAGAGAGATGCCCAGAGCTCACAGGTGTCGTCTTTTCTAACGGGAACCGTGAACTAAATGAGGAGTTGTTTTCAAAATCAAAGTCTTGGTAGTTTCCATGCCTTACCTGCCTTACAACGTGGGTGTTATAGCGGCTGCCGTAGTGCTACGTCCCCCTGCCCAGCACCGGCTGCCACTTCCCTGCACAGCCCAGCTTTTCTGACTAACAGCAGTGTCTCCTTCTGTTGATACTTCAGTTTTATGTTACTTTCAAACCTTTGATTTCCAACAATAGAATCATTTTGGTTTAGACATTGTATAGGTTGAATCCTTTCAGTTTCACAGTAAATTTCAGGAGGTGAAAATCCTTGCATTTTCTCACTCCTTTGGCTACCTGAAAGGTGTCTGGAAGTTCTGTGCTTAATTGAACATTCTTTCCATCTACTCTCTGCTGATCTTACAGAATGGATAATGGCGAAACCATTACCAAACGTAGGCAGAGAATGAGAAATACCTCACAGAAAGAACTGTTTCCCTCCTCATTTATGTTTTTATGTATTTTACTTTTTTTGGTTATGTGGTCATTCATATTATCAGTGACTGTTTTCTGTGATTTGTTGATCACAGAGCATTTTCGAAGGGGGTTTTGTGGCTGTTGCTGTGTGGGAGGAGACTGAGCTGGACTTTGGGGGCTGTTTCATCGTGGTGCTTCGTGAAGTCAGAGGGGCTGAAATTGCTGTGATCTGGGATGAAGATTCAGGAAAGAGATGGGAAACTCCATGTGGTATTGGAATAATGCAGAAGGTTCTAGAGTCAGACCTGCACTTGCAACCCAGCTCTGTGAGACTACTCCAGTGTCCTGTGACCTTAGTTCCCTCCCTAAACTTTAGTTTCTTACTTGTTAAATGGCAGAAATAATATCTGCTCCATGGAATTGTTAGAATTACATGATGAAGTGTGTATACTGTAAGTAAGCAGTGCCATAAGGGGAAGAAGGAAGTCTGAGAAAGAATGAACTCCAGAGGTAAAGTGCCCATCAAGAAATCATTTTACACAACAGAAGTCGTTCTATATCAATGTAAGTTGGCACTTTATGGTCACATCAGGAGAGTGAGTCCCCATCTGGAGGGAAAATCCCACTTTGGTTTCCATGCAGAGTCTTTGGTTTAATTAAGAAGAAGCCAAAATTGAAACACACGTTTCCAAGGAAAGGATCAACTTCCAAACCCAGATGGAGGCTGGAGGGACAAGGGAAGCGCCCGCCATACTGTCAGTTTTACTCTCTGCCATTTTTCCCCTTCCCCAGGTGGCATCCTTTGTGGGCTGATGGCTAACAACTCAGGGACTCAAAACTCACTGCAAGTGGGAAAACTCTTCTCCATCATTGGGCTCCCAATCTAAAGCTCTAAGCAGGCAGTCAGGGTCTTCATGTCGTTACTGACTTGGGATTAAGTCAGCAGAAGCATCTGCGAGGCTGGAGCACCTCCCTCAGCTCAGACGTCCTCTCCTCGGAGAGTCCTGCCCCTTCACTCCCCACCAGATGCCTCTGTGGCTTCTTGGTCAAGCACTTTGCAGTGGTTGGTGGGATTTTTTTGTTTGTCAGTTTGTTTTGTTTTTAAATGCTTTTATATTTTACTAGAAGGTAAGTTCTATGAGGACAGGGTTTCCAGCTGCCTTGTTCACTTCTGTCTCCTTGGTGCCTAGCACAGTTTCTGGCCCTTAATAGGCCTTCAGTAAGTGTTTGTTGAATGATCAGTTAAAGCTGCACTGAATAGCAAATAGCACATATTTGTTCTGACAAAAAACATTTTCAAAACAAGAGCACATGCTTAAATGGGTTTAAATGCCACTTTGCAGTAGGCCACTGGGCTGGTTACTTACCCATTCTGAGCTTCATCTTTCTCAATGTGAAACAGGGATAAGAAGAGCTAACTTTCAGAGTTGCTGAGGGGATCAAATGAGAGTGGTGTTTAAGAAACACCTGTAGAAGACATAAGCCCTAGCCTGTAATACATCCCAAATTGATACAGGATAATGGTTAAAAACATACACTATAGAGTCCAGCAGACCTAGTTGTGGATTCTTGCTCTGCTACTTACTGACTGGGTAACCTTAAACAGGTTCTTAACCTCTCTGTGGATCAGTTTTTCTCATCCTTAAAATGGGGATAATAATAATACCCCCTTCAGAGAGTTGTTGTGAAGGTTAAATGAGATAATACATGTAAAATACTTGGATAGGCACTGTAAGCAAACATGTTTGTTTACATAGCAAACACTAGAAATGATCATTCTTCTTTTAAAAATTGCTACATTCCAGTAGCTGTGTGGTGACTTACAGCATACTTTTAAAATTTAACAAAGTTCTAATTAATGCAGTAAGATAAGAAAAGGAAATAACAGGTTATTCTGATTGAGAAGGAAGAATTAAAACTGTCGTATTCACAGGTGACATGATTGTTTCTGTAGAAAATCTAAAATAACTGACAGGAAGTCTCCTGGAACTGATAAGCAATTATGGCAAGATTGCAGGATACAAGGTTAATATAGTCAATCACTTTCCTACATACCAGCAATGAAAAAGGGAAATTGAAATTTAAAACACAATAGAATATACATTAGCACTCCCCTAATTAGATACTTAGGTAAACATTTAATAAAATATGTATAAGATCTATATGAAGAAAACTATAAAAACTCTGATGAAGGAAATCAAAAAACTAAACTAATGAAGACGTAGTCTATGTTTATGGATAAGAAGACTCAATATTGTCAAGATATCAGGTCTTCCAACTTGGTCTATAGATTCAGTGCAGTCCCCCAGCAAGTTATTTGTGGACATGGACAAACTGATTCTAAAGTCTATATGGAGAGGCAGAAGACCCAGAATAGCCACTACCGTATTGAAGGAGAAAAACAAAGTGGGTGGACTGACAGTACCCAACTTCAAGACTTAACCATAGGATTAGGAACCAAGATGGTGGAGTAGAAGGACGTGCTCTCACTCCTTGCAAGAACACCAGAATCACAACTAGCTGCTGGACAATCATCAACAGGAAGACACTGGAACTCACCAAAAAAGATACCCCACATCCGAAGAAAAAGGAGAAGCCACAATGAGACGGTAGGAGGGGCGCAAACACAGTAAAATCAAATCCCTTAACTGCTGGGTGGATGACTCACAGACTGGAGAACACTTATACCACAGAAGTCCACCCACTGGAGTGAAGGTTCTGAGCCCCACGTCAGGTTCCCCACCTGGGGGTCCAGCAATGGGAGGAGGAGTTCCTAGAGAATCAGACTTTGAAGGCTAGTGGAATTTGATTGCAGGACTTTGACAGGACTGGGGGAAACAGAGACTCCACTCTTGGAGGGCACACACAAAGTAGTGTGCGCATCGGGACCCAGGGAAAGGAGCAGTGACCCCATAGGAGACTGACCCAGACCTACCTGCTAGTGTTGGAGGGTCTCCTGCAGAGGCGGAGGTGGCTGTGGCTCACCATGGGGACAGGGTCACTGGCAGCAGAAGTTCTGGGAAGTAATCCTTGGCTGAGCCCTCCCAGAGTCGGTCATTAGCCCCACCAAAGAGCCCAGGTAGGCTCCAGTGTTGGGTTGCCTCAGGCCAAACAACCAACAGGGAGGGAACCCAGCCCCACCCATCAGCAGTCAAGCGGATTAAAGTTTTACTGAGCTCTGCCCACCAGAGCAACACTCAGCTCTACCCACCACCAGTCCCTCCCATCAGGGAATTTGCACAAGCCTCTTAGATACCCTCATCCACCAGAGGGCAGACAGCAGAAGCAAGAAGAACTACAACCCTGCAGCCTGTGGAACAAAGACCACATTCACAGAAAGATAGAAAAGATGAAAAGGCAGAGGGCTATGTACCAGATGAAGGAACAAGATAACCCCCCAGAAAAACAACTAAATGAAGTGGAGATAGGCAACCTTCCAAAAAAAGAATTCAGAATAATGATAGTGAAGATGATCCAGGACCTAGGAAAAAGAATGGAGGCAAAGATTGAGAAGATGCAAGAAATGTTTAACAAAGACCTAGAAGAATTAAAGAACAAACAAACAGAGATGAACAATACAATAACTGAACTGAAAACTACACTAGAAGGAATCAATAGCAGAATAACTGAGGCAGAAGAACGGATAAGTGACCTGGAAGGCAGAATGGTGGAATTCACTGCTGCAGAAGAGAATAAAGAAAAAAGAATGAAAAGAAATGAAGACAGCCTAAGAGACCTCTGAGACAACATTAAACGCAACAACATTCGCATTATAGGGGTCCCAGAAGAGGAAGAGAGAGAGAGAGGACCCAAGAAAATATTTGAAGAGATTATAGTCGAAAACTTCCCTGACATGGGAAAGGAAATAGCCACCCAAGTCCAGGAAGCGCAGAGAGTCCCATACAGGATAAACCCAAGGAGAAACATGCCGAGACACATAGTAATCAAACTGGCAAAAATTAAAGACAAAAATTATTGAAAGCAGCTAGGGAAAAATGACAAATAACATACAAGGGAACTCCCATAAGGTTAACAGCTGATTTCTCAGCAGAAACTCTACAAGCCAGAAGGGAGTGGCATGGTATACTTAAAGTGATGAAAGGGAAGAACCTACAACCAAGATTAGCCAGCAAGGATCTCATTCAGATTTGATGGAGAAATCAAAAGCTTTACAGACAAGCAAAAGCTAAGAGAATTCAGCACCACCAAACCAGCTCTACAACAAACGCTAAAGGAACTTCTCTAAGTGGGAAACACAAGAGAAGAAAAGGACCTAAAAAAACAAACCCAAAACAATTAAGAAAATGGTCATAGGAACATACATATCAATAATTACCTTAAATGTGAATGGATTAAATGCTCCAACCAAAATACACAGGCTTGCTGAATGGATACAAAAACAAGACCCATCTATATGCTGTCTACAAGAGACCCACTTCAGACCTAGGGAAACATACAGACTGACAGTGAGCGGATGGAGAAAGATATTCCATGGAAATGGAAATCAAAAGAAACCTGGAGTAGCAATACTCATATCAGAAAAAATAGACTTTAAAATAAGAATGTTACAAGAGACAAGGAAGAACACTACATAATGATCAAGGGATCAGTCCAAGAAGATATAACAATTATATATGCACCCAACATAGGAGCACCTCAGTACATAAGGCAAATGCTAACAGCTATAAAAGAGGAAATCGACAGTGACACAATAATAGTGGGGGACTTTAACACCTGACTTACACCAATAGACAGATCATCCAAAATGAAAATAAATAAGGAAACAGAAGCTTTAAATGACACAATAGACCAGATAGATTTAATTGATATTTACAGGACATTCCATCCAGAAACAGCAGATTACACTTTCTTCTTAAGTCCACACAGAACATTCTCCAGGATAGATCACATCTTGGGTCACAAATCAAGCCTCAGTAAATTTAAGAATATTGAAATCATATCAAGCATCTTTTCCGACCACAACACTATGAAATGATAAATGAATTACAGGGGGAAAAACGTAAAAAACACAAACACATGGAGGCTAAACAATACGTTACTAAATAACCAAGAGATGACTGAAGAAATCAAAGAGGAAATCAAAAAATACCTAGCGACAAATGACAATGAAAACACGACAATCCAAAACCTATGGGATGCAGCAAAAGCAGTTCTAAGAGGGAAGTTTATAGCTATAAAAGCCTACCTCAAGAAACAAGAAAAATCTCAAATAAACAATCTAATCTTACACCTAAAGGAACTAGAGAAAGAAGAACAAACAAAACCAAAATTAGCAGAAGGAAAGAAATCATAAACATCAGAGCAGAAATAAATGAAATAGAAACAAAGAAAACAATAGCAAAAATCAATAAAACTAAAAGCTGGTTCTTTGAGAAGATAAACAAAATTGATAAACCATTAGCCAGACTCATCAAGAAAAAGAGGGAGAGGACTCAAATCAATAAAATTAGAAATGAAAAAAGAGAAGTTACAACAGACACTGCAGAAATACAAAGCATCCTAAGAGACTACTACAAGCAACTCTATGCCAATAAAATGGACAACCTGGAAGAAATGGATAAATTCTTAGAAAGGTATAACCTTCCAAGACTGAACCAGGAAGAAACAGAAAATATGAACAGACCAATCACAAGTAATGAAATTGAAACTGTGATTAAAAATCTTCCAACAAACAAAAGTCCAGGACCAGATGGCATCACAGGTGAATTCTATCAGTCATTTAGAGAAGAGCTAACACCCATCCTTCTCAAACTCTTCCAAAATATTGCAGAGGAAGGAACACTCCGAAACTCATTCTATGAGGCCACCATCACCCTGATACCAAAACCAGACAAAGATACTACAAAAAAAGAAAATTACTGACCAATATCACTGATGAATATAGATGCAAAAATCCTCAACAAAATACTAGCAAACAGAATCCAACAACACATTAAAAGGATCATACACCACGATCAAGTGGGATTTATCCCAGGGATGCAAGGATTCTTCCATATACGTAAATCAACCAGTGTGATACACCATATTAACAAATTGAAGAATAAAAACCATATGATCATCTCAATAGATGCAGAAAAAGCTTTTGACAAAATTCAACACCCATTTATGATAAAAACTCTCCAGAAAGTGGGCATAGAGGGAACCTACCTCAACATACTAAAGGTCATATATGAACAACCCACAGCAAACATCATTCTCAATGGTGAAAAACTGAAAGCATTTCCTCTACGATCAGGAACAAGACAAGGATGTCCACTCTCACCACTATTATTCATCATAGTTTTGGAAGTCCTAGCCACGGCAATCAGAGAAGAAAAAGAAATAAAAGGAATCCAAATTGGAAAAGAAGAAGTAAAACTGTCACTGTTTGTAGATGACAGATATACATAGAGAATCCTAACGATGCCACCAGAAAACTACTAGAGCTAATCAATGAATGTGGTAAAGTTACAGGATACAAAATTAATGCACAGAAATCTCTAGCATTCCTATACACTAATGATGAAAGATCTGAAAGAGATTAAGGAAACACTCCCATTTACCATTGCAACAAAAAGAATAAAATACCTAGGAATAAACCTACCTAGGGAGACAAAAGACCTGTATGCAGAAAACTATAAGACACTGATGAAAGAAATTAAAGATGATACCAACAGATGGAGAGATATACCATGTTCTTGGATTGGAAGAATCAATATTGTGAAGACAACTGTACTACCCAAAGCAATCTACAGATTCAATGCAATCCCTGTCAAATTACCTATGGCATTTTTTACGGAACTAGAACAAAAAATCTTGAAATTTGTTTGGAGACACAAAAGACCCTGAATAGCCAAAGCAGTCTTGAGGGAAAAAATCAGAGCTGGAGGAATCAGACTCCCTGACTTCAGACTATACTACAAAGCTACAGTAATGAAGACAATATGGTACTGGCACAAAAACAGAAACATAGATCAATGGAACAGGAGAGAAAGACCAGAGATAAACCCACACACCTGTGGTCAACTAATCTATGACAAAGGAGGCAAGGATATGCAATGGAGAAAAGACAGTCTCTTCAATAAGTGGTGCTGGGAAAGCTGGACAGCTACATGTAAAAGAATGAAATTAGGACACTCCCTAACACCATACAGAAAAATAAACTCAAAATGGATTAGAGACCTAAATATAAGACTGGACACTATAAAACTCTTAGAGGAAAACATAGGAAGAACACTCTTTGACATAAATCACAGCAAGATCTTTTTTGATCCATCTCCTTGAGTAATGGAAATAAAAATAAATGAGACGTAATGAAACTTCAAAGCTTTTGCACAGCAAAGGAAACCATAAACAGCATGAAAAGACAACCCTCAGAATGGGAGAAAATATTTGCAAATGAATCAACAGACAAAGGGTTAATCTCCAAAATATATAAACAGCTCATGCAGCTCAACATTAAAAAAACAAACAACCCAATCCAATAATGGGCAGAAGACCTCTGTAGACATTTCTCCAAAGAAGACATACAGATGGCCAAGAAGCACATGAAAAGCTGCTGAACATCACTAATTATTAGAGAAATGCAAATCAAAACTACAATGAGGTATCACCTCACACCAGTTGTGGGCATCATCAGAATATCTACAAACAACAAATGCTGGAGAGGGTGTGGAGAAAAGGGAACCCTCTTGCACTGTTGGTGGGAATGTAAATTGATACAGCCACTGTGGAGAACAGTATGGAGGTTCCTGAAAAAACTAAAAATTGAATTACCGTATGATCCAGCAATCCCACTACTGGGCATATACCCAGAGAAAACCATAATTCAAAAAGACACATGCACCCCAATGTTCATTGCAGCACTGTTTACCGTAGCCAGGTCATGGAAGCAACCTACATGCCCATCGACAGACGAATGGATAAAGAAGATGTGGTACATATATACAATGGAATATTATTCAGCCATAAAAAGGAATGAACTTGTGTCATTTGTTGAGACGTGGATGGATCTAGAGACTGTCATACAGAGTGAAGTAAGTCAGAAAGAGAAAAACAAATATCGTGTGTTAACGCATATATGTGGAACCTAGAAAAATGGTACGGATGAACTGGTTTGCAGGGCAGAAATTGAGACACAGATGTAGAGAACAAACATATGGACACAAAGCGGGGAAAGCGACAGGTGGCAGTGGTGGTGGTGTGATGAATTGGTTGATTGGGATTGACATGTATACACTGATGTGTATAAAATTGATGACTAATAAGGACCTGCTGTATAAAAAAATAAATAAAATAAAATTCAAAAATTAAAAAAAAAAAAGACTTAACCATAAAGCTACAGTAATTCAGACAGTATGTTATGGGCAAAAGAATAGATAAATAAATTAATGGAACAGAATAGGGAGCACAGAAATAGACCCACCTAAATATAGTCTCCTGATGTTAGGCAGAGGAGCAAAGGCATACAGTGGAACAGAAATAGTCTTTTCAACAAATGATGCAGGAACAACTGGACATCCACATGCAAAAAAAAAAGATTCGAGACATAGACCTCATACCCGTCACAAAAAGTAACTCAAAATGGATCATAGACCTAAATGTAAAATGCAGAACTCTAAAACTCCTAGACGATGACATAGGAGAAAACCCAGATGACCTTGGGTGTGGTGATTACTTTTTAGATACAACATGAAAGCCATGATCCATGACAGAAACAGTTGATAAGCTGGACTTTATTAAAATTGAAAATTTCTGCTCTACAAAATACAATGCCAAGAGAATGAGAATACCAGCCTCATACTGGGAAAAAATATCTGCAAAAGACACATCTGATAAAGGACTCTTAGCCAAAATGTACTTTGAACTTTTAAAACTCAACAATAAGAAAATGAAATACCCAATTAAAAAAAGTAGAAGACCTGAACAGACATTTCTCCAAAGAAAATATACCCATGGTAAATAAGCATATAAGAGGATGTTAATCAACATCATATGTCAATTGGGAATTTCAAATTAAAATAACAATAAGATATCTCTGTACACCTGTTAGAATGGCCAAAATCCAAAACACCATGGACATCAGGCGCTGGTGACAATGTGGAGCAATGGGAGCGCTCCTTCATTGGTGGTGGGAATGCATAATGATACAGCCACTTTGGAAGACAGTTTGGAAGTTTCTTATAAAACTAAACACACTCTTACCATACAGTTTGGCAGTTGCACTCCTTGCTATTTACTCGAATGAGTTGAAAACATATGTTCACACAAAAACCTACACATGAATGTTTATAGCAGCTTTATCCATAATTGCTAAAACTTGGAAGCAATCAAGATGTCCTTCAGTAGGTGACTAGATAAATAAACTGTGGTACATCCAGACAGTGAAATACTACTCAACATTAAAAAGAAATGAGCTATCAAGACATGAAAAGAAAGAGAGGAAACTTAAATACATAAAACTCAGTGAAAAAAGCCAATCTGAAAAGACTGCCTACTGTATGATTCCAACTATGTGACATTCCGGAAAAGCCAAAACTATGGACACAGTAAAAGCATCAGGGGTTAGTGGTGGGGAGGAATAAGTAGGTGGAGCACAGATGATTTTTAGGGCAATGAAACTGCTCTGTATGATATTGTCATGGTGGGTCCATGTCATTACACATTTGTCAAAGCCCATAGAATGAGCAAGAGTGAACCCTAATGTGAACTGCGGACTTTGGGTGATAATGATGTCTTTGTAGGTTACTGATTATAACAAATGGAACCTTCTGGTGTGGGAATTTAATAGTGATGTGTGTATGTGAGGATAAGGGTGGATATGAGAAATCTCTCTACCCTCCTCTCCATTTTTCTGTCAGCCTGTAACTGCTCTTGAAAATAAAGTTTATTTAAGAATCTTATAAATTTTTTATAAATGCAGTCATCATGCATTTATAATCTCCTTCATTTCCTCCTTTTCTATCTTCATTTTTCTTTCACTTCTGCCCTCCCTCCATCCTCTTATTTTTCTATTGTCCCTTAATTGCTTTGCTAAACAAAGGAGGGAAGAAAGATAGATGGATGGATGGATGGATGGGTGAGTCGATTGGGCACTAGTATACATTTTTCTTAAGAGTATGAGGTTTAATTATTATTAAAAGGAAGGTAATCATCATCAAAACAAATTATATTTTTCATACGTATTTTCTCCACTGTTGAGCATATAATAATGTATATTTCATTAAGAGTGACTCACTCATTACTCTGAAATTTGCAAGTCACCATTTTATCTATCTTTACCAAGCACCATTTTTATTCACTTGTTCTTTCCAAACTCAAGGTAGATATCTGTCTTTATGAATCAGTGATTTTCGGAGTATGCAAATTAATGAGGTACCCACCCAGCAGACCACCTTTGTAAATTAAAACATTTGAACATGGAAACCAGGAAGGAAATCTCTTGTAATCACACATAACCATAAAATAGGTGAGAGGCCAGGTGGAATACTGATGTAATTGACAAACAGTTGTAAAGATCCTCTTCCCCTATAATTTTCATGTATTACCACAAAGACTTTTTCACACTGATGCTTGATTCAGAGGACCTTCATGTTCATCTATCTTGTAGTGTCACTTAGGATATTATAAGTGACCTGTTGCTACGTTTAATTACACCGTCAGTATGATTTGTAAAGATTTTTTTCTTCAAGGGTCACTTATGAAATTTCAATATGGGTTGCCTCTTCCTCCGCCCCTTTCTCTCTGAACTTTCTACCACTTTCTACTGTACTAAAACCAAATTCCCCTTCGTTCTTTCAGACAGAAAAGTTGAGATGATCTTCTCTCGAGTTAGTGTAAAGAAGCCGAAGGACTTGAGTATATTATTTTAGCATCAAAATAAGGGTAGAATTTCCGTGGAAAAGAGAAGAACACCTTCATTTCAGGACATGGCCCCAGTTCTCCTTTGTGCAGAGGGATCTTCTTTGGCAATCCTTTACAACCCATTCTGGCTCAAAAGAGAAATTGCCTTTACTTAAGAGTGTCGGGTTTGTTAACAGCAGGTGTTTCAAAGAATTCTTAGAATCAAAGAATGCAATCCTATTATATTAGCAAATTTCTGGTCTGCAAAGGGTTATACAACCATCTCCAGCTTTCAGTGCATTAAAGGAACTTTGAGATATCACGATATAGAAATTAATGACTTATACATTTTTTAAACTTTATTTTTTATGACAGTGTTTATTACAAAACCAGAAAGAATAATGTAATAAACCCAGTGTACCCTCTCACGTCACCCAGCTTAATCATTGTCAGCATGTGACCAGTTTTGTTTCATTTCTACCTCTAGTCACTAGACACACACACACACACACACACACACACACACTCATTAACAGGATTATTTTAAAACAAATGCCAGATATCATATTTTATCCATAAATATTTTAGGATATATCTCTTAAAAAACAAGACTCTATTTTTAATTTTTTTTAATTAATTTTTTTTGGAGTATAGTTGCTTTACAATGTTGTGTTAGTTACTGCTGTACAGCAAAATGAATCAGTTATACATATACCCACTCTTTTTCAGATTTCCTTCCCATTTAGGTCACCACAGAGCATTGAGTAGAGTTCCCTGTGCTATACAGTAGGTTCTCGTTAGTTGTCTATTTTATATATAGTCATGTGTATATGTCAATCCCAATCTCCCAATTCATCCCACTGCCCCGCTTTCCCCCCTTGGTAACCATAAGTTTGTTTTCTACATCTGTGACTCTGTTTCTTCTTTGCAAGTTCATCTGTACCATTTTTCTAGGTTCTGCATACAAACGATATTATATAATGTCTGTCTTTCTCTTTCTGACTTACTTCACTCTGTATGACAATCTCTAGGTCCATCCATGTCGCTGCAAATGGCATTATTTCGTTCCTTTTTATGGCTGAGTAATATTCCATTGTATATATGTACCACACCTTCTTTATCCATTCCTCTGTTGACGGACATTTAGGTTGCTTCCATGTCCTGGCTATTGTAAATAGTGCTGCAGTGAACATTGGGGTGCCATGCATCCTTTCGAATTATGGTTTTCTCCAGATATATGCCTGGGAGTGGGATTGCTGGGTCATATGGTAGCTCTATTTTTAGTTTTTTAAGGAACCTCCATACTGTTCTCCATAGTGGCTGTACCAGTTTACATTCCCATCAACATATGGTCACCCTTTATTGTTGGATTTTTTTTTAAACATAACCACAGTGCCGTTGTCATCACGTACACACACACACACACACACACCGGAAGTTAACTAATCTCTTATATAAACAAATACCCGGTCAGTGTTCAGGCCACACCAATTTTCTCATTTCTTTTTAATAGATGTACTTGAATCAAGACCCACTTTATATCCACACATAGTATTGGTTGGTGTGTCTCTAAAGTGTCTTATAATCTAGGTTTCCCTTCCCTCTTTTTTTCTCACCATCTGTTTGTTGATGAAACCATGTCATTTATCCAGTGAATTCTCACATTTGAGGTTTTGCTAATTGCATCCCATGGTGCCATTCACCGTGCGCCTCTAATCCTGCGTTTTCTGAAAACGAGTCGTTAGACTGAGTGGCTTGATTGAGTTCAGGTCTGAATTTCTGGGGCAGGAACACAGTAGAGGCAGTGCTGTTGTCCCCTCGCATCTCAGAGGAAGCACGTGGCGTCTGGTGGCCTCCCTCTGATGGTCTTTGCTGTCTGTATTAAAGCAGTCCAGTGACTCTGGCAGTCACTGCCCACGCTCAGGACCACTTCCCGTGCCGGATTGAGCCTGTCCAGCCTGTGTCACTCAAATGCTTCCTGTCTTCAAGGAGCTCATGGTCCTGTCGGAGCAGAGATGACTCATCACGGAACTACGCAGATAAGTCACGTACCACCTCCGTGGTTATCAGAAGACGTGGCTCCCAAAACAGTGGTTCCCAAGCCTGTCTGGCCTATCTTTGAAATTATCTCGAGGAGCTTTTTGAAAAATACAAATTCTCAGACCTTGTTCTAGTATATTCTGATTCAGCAAGACTAGGGTGGGATCCAGGAATCTGCTGGGGAAAGATGAGACTGGTGTGGGCGTAGACAGGGAAGGAAAAGCCAGACCCTAAAGCCGTCTTCATGACTTTGGACCTGAACCACCAGACAGGGAGGGGCCCATGGAGTGCTTTGAGCAGAGGAGTGGAGGGATGAGATTTCACTACTGGGGAGAGAATGGCGGGAGCAGGGGAGGCGGAGGCAGGAAGAGCAATGGCCAGGCTAGTACTGTCTCCAGATAAGACATGACTGTGGCCTGAAGAAGGATGTGATGGCAGTTGGGGTGGAGAAAAGTGGAAGGATTAGAGAGATACACAGGAGCTAGAGTCAGCATGACTTGCCACTCAGTTGAATGAGAGCTGAGGGCAGTGATGAAATGAGCATATAGGCCCAAGACCCTCAACGTTAATCTTAACAAGACAGTGAGATTTAGTATTAAATACATCTGTGAATTCTGCATTTCTACACACAACTCATGGTACTGGAATAGTGCTTTTTTTTTTTTTTTTTTTTTAACCACTTCACTAACTTAGGGTTTGGAAGCTGTATTAGTCAGGATTCTCCAGAGAAACAGAACCAACAGGATGTGTACGTGGGAAGAGATTTGTTATAAGGAATTGGCTCGTGCAGTTATGGAGGCTGAGAAGTCCCAAGATGTGGAGTCGGCAGGCGGAGATCAGGGAGACCAGTGGTGTGGGTCCAGTCCGAGCCCAAAGGCCTGAGAACCAGGAGAGCCGGTGACGTGAGTTCCGCTCTGCAAGTTGACATTTCCATTTAAACCCAAAGACAGGAAGGACTGCTGTCCCAGCTCAGCGCAGTCAGGCCAGAGTTCCTTTTACTCGGAGAGCATCTGCCTTTTTGCTCAGCCGAGTGGATGAGGCCCACCCACGTGAGGGAGGACAGTGTGCGCCACTCAGTCTGTTGACTCAAATGTTAATCTCCTCCAGAAACAGCCTTACAGACACACCGGAATGACGTTTGACCAAATATCTGGGCACCTCATGGCCCAGCCCAGTCGACACGTAAAACTGACCACGACAGAAGCCATTTCCGTTCACCTCAGATACAGCTGCAGTGGTAATTTTTCCATTTTTGAGGCTTTTGATATTCTAATATCAGTCCCAATTACAGTACCACCTCATGTGCAGTCCCCATTAGATCAGTAACATCTGTCATCTTCCTGGCGCCCATGTTCGCTCACAAGGTGTTCGGGGGCTTGACAAATACAACAGAGATTCTCCAGCTCTTTCCTCCTTACGGAAACAGCGTCAGATGAAAGGAACGCATCTCAGCTCAATACGGCAAGCTTAAGAGCTGGGCGTGCTCCGCTGTGGAGTTCAGTACAGAAGATTTTTCATTTCCTGGGGTTACCTTTAAAAGCAAAATGAAACGAAGCTTGAATATTGCAGAGTTCAACCACAGCTGGAGGATTGTTCCTGATCTCCTCCTAGATACAGTGAGGCATCGCTATTTGTTTTCTTTTATTAAATGTCTCCCTGCCTCTGAAACAGAAGCAGGCATCACGAGTGGCGTGGGTGCATGGGGCAGGCGGCCTGGACTCCCTCCTCCGTCGCCCGTACCTGGAGGTAGCTTGGCCCGCCTTGCTCGGACACAGGTGTGAGCTCCAAGTTCCTGCTGACCTCACTGTTTACCCTGCATCACGAGATGCTCTTTCATCTTTTCTCCCTCTGCCGCCCCTGCCGTCGTCTCACATTCATGCTGCGGCACAGCAGGCATGGGGAGGAAGGGTCTTCTAAACCGAAGCACTTAATTAGCTCCTGGGCCCCAGGGGGAGTGTCAGATGGAAACACAGCTAAAATTGGAGGGAAGGAACAGCCGTGATGGATGGTGGGAGGAACACCTGCCTCCTTCCGGTGACGCCAAGTTACTAAAATTGTTTTGGAATTAGTGACTCTTTTGAGTCATGTATACGATAGTGTCATGTTTATATCATTAATTTCTAGCAGTGTTCGTGTTTGTTCAGTTAGACTTGCTCGTTGCTGCCAGAAGCTGCTACTTTTTCTTTTCCCCCAGAGCACACATTGTCCTGGGTGTAGATAAAGGGGTGTCCCCGTGAGGTTCTGGACCCTTCCTGGGAACCAGATTGTCCTTTAGGGCCCCTGATGGTGTTGTTGTAGACGCATCACAATCTTGTTAGTCGTCACCTGAGGAGGAGACATGCAATGATAAATTATTAATTACAAATAGGGTAAAGCATGATCTGATAAGATATTATATAGATTTAACTATAGGCAGTTATAAGTATAGTTATATAGGTGAATATAAACATAGGTTATAACTGTGTAAGTAATGTGTGTGTAGAGATGTCAGTTTTAGATATAATTCAATATTGTATATAGATAGAATTCTATAGATAGAGTTATGTAAGAGAATAAAATAAGAATCCAGTCTTGTAAAAACATAAAGCACAGGAGCTCCTGGAAGTCACTGCAGAGCAGCCCAGGCCCGGGGCTCTGCCCTGGCAGCCGTCCCGGCTTCTCCCGCCGAGATGCCACAGTCCCGCTTGGTGGGTGTCAGCTGAGACCGTGGTGGGGTGGGGAGCTCATGGGCACCTCTCTGTCTTCTGAGCGCTTTGCAGTCATTTGATGGTAGATTCACTTGGGCCCAGTGCGTGAGCCACATTCGCCTGAGTTATCTCCTAAGGTTGCAATAAAACTTGTATTTTCAGTCCTTTAAAAATGCCTGTTGAGCCTTAGGAAAATAATGAGTAAGCTTAATGCGTAATCAAAAAGTCCTCATCAGAAAGCCATACGCTAAAGACACGGTGAGAGCGCTTGGGAGGAAAAGCAGCTGAGCCGAGAGCAGAGACCGACTCCGCATCCCTGGCTCCCAGCGTGGGTAGCCTGGGCCGCTGAGCTGGGCCCCCTCCTTACAGCCACGGCCAGGGTCCCCTCCATCACCGCCAGCCCCAGGCCCGTCCCACAGCTGATACATGCCGTGTGCTGTTCCCGGGCCCCTGACCCACTGTGACACTGGCCGCGGCCTGGCAGTTCCAGCCTGTGCTGGCGGCATCCCCTGGGGTCTCTCAGCTCTTCCCCCTCGGCCTCCTCCAAAGCCAACGCCAGTCCGGGGCCGGAGGGAGGTGAGGCTCTGGAGGGAACACAGGGAGGGTTGCAAGTCTGTGGGTGAACCTGCCGGCCGCCCCTCCTTTCCAGGGACGATGCGAAGCACAGAGTCCCCAGCAGGACTGGCCCAGTCGTGCACAGCGGTGACCTGCTCGGCAGCACCCCCCTGCGTTGGCTTTTCTTGTTTTCTCTCTCTCTTGCTTTCCCACCCCTTTGCTTCTGTGTCCGAGATCACCCCCAAATAAGTGACCCCAGTCTCTGCTCTCAGAGGATCTCAAACTGCTCTTATGGGTTGGGTGTATATCCTTCCTGACCATTTTGCTGTGTGTGTGTGTGTGTGTGTGTGTGTGAGAGAGAGAGAGAGAACCTATTGCTCTTTTGTGTGTGTGTATATAGTTTCTGAAACTTTGTTTTAAATCAGTTAGGGATGTGCTGGAGTACGCCTGGGTCACATCCACCCTGACCTCCCTTCTCCATCCTCCTTTGATGTCTCTCCAGGTGTTTCCCCTGCTTCCTGTGCTCCGTCTTTTCCTCTTTCTTGACTTACTCCCTTGTTTTGATGGAGCACATCCCTAGTAGTTTCCTAAATAAGAAAGGACATGTAGGAGGTACATTTCTAGAGACACGTCTGATGAGGTCTTTCTTCACCCGCCCCCTGGCTGGATAGAATATATTAGTTGGAAACCATTTCGTTCTGTAGTTCAGAGGGGTTGCTTCTTTGTTTTCTGACTCCAGTGCTGCTGTCAAGTGGTTCAAAGCCATTTCGATTCCTGATCCTTTGGATGAGACATGATTCTGTCTGTCTCCCTCCCTCCCTCCCTCCCTCCCTCTGTCCCCAGCGTTCAGAGTGCTCACGGTTCTTCTGCTTTGGTGATCAGCCCTTCCTTCTGCAGGCTTCTATCTGCATGGACCCTCTCTCTCACATCCTTCATCTCTGGGAGATTTTTGTGATCATTTCCTCTTTTAAGGTTTTTCCGTTTCTTTCTGGAATCCCATTTGCCTGTGCTGAGCCTCCTAGCCTGGTTCCCCTCTCATTTTCTTCTCCTCTGCTTTCCATTTCTCCCTCCTTAACTAGTCCTTCCCCGCAGATTGTTTGAGAAGCATTGTGCTACGTGTCCCACCTCACCCTGCCTTCCCTTGCTTTAACATTCCGCTGGTTACTTTTGTATCTTCTAATGTTGCTATAAAGCTGAAGGCCTAGCTTCTTGCTTCTGGAAATAGTCAATTTTGTTTATTTCCATTGAGGTCAGTGTGGCTCCTCTTCAAACATTTTCTTTGCTGCAGCAGCCCGAGAGACACGATCAGAATTCTTCCTGCGCTTTTGTTTGAGAACTGCTGTCTCTGTCCTGTCTCCACCAAGTTTTCTGCTCACTGTTTATATCAACATTGGGGAATTATCTTTTCTCTCCTATAAAGCCCCTCCCAGTTGGCGTTAGGCTTTCCCGAAGATGCTTCAGTTCCCTTAACTCCGTTCGTTCAGATTTGTCTTCCAGGTAAGTCGTGCTTTTCTTAGATGAAAGGTGCTCCTCGTGGCCTGTGCCAGCCAACCTCCACACCCTCCTTTGTTGCCTTCGTAAACTGCATCTTTATTTCTGAATTCCGCCAGTTATTTTTTCCCCTTGGCAATCCTTTTCTGTACACGCCACATACATTTCATAGTGGTAATAAAGCAGCCCTTTGAGACAATATTTGGGGGGAACAAGTGGAGAAGAACATCAGTTTGTTCCAATTCCATACGACTTTTTATCTTTATTGTTTGCCCTTGTAAAACTCCCATCCATTTTTAGATAGCCTTATTTTTATTCCCAGCAGTTCACTGCAATGTGTTTACATTTACATATCTAATAGTCATTCCAGGCAACCAGAAAAAAAAAAAAAAAACTTTCTCTAGTCTGTTCGCTAATTGAGATCACCTGTCTCATATTATTTATAAGTAAAATTATGAAACTGTCATTGAAATCAAGAAGAAAAAAAAATTGCTAATCAAAGATGAAAATGGCAGTAAATGAAGCCATCGCCTTTTTCTCAATGGATTTTTTTAACCAGCTGGCAGCGGAAGCCGGTGGGTCATAAGGCTCGTACTTGAGGCTCTGCGGTGAGTGCTGTGGGCAGCGAGGGGCCCTGTCTGCTCTCACCATCTCCACAGTCTGGGGTATTTATGCTTCTTGGTATATGTTGTTGCGATTCCCCTTTCCTTTCCCATTTATAGTGCTATCTTCCAGTTCACAAAAATTGCATTTATTTGAAGTTTCTCATTTGCAAGAATCTGGCTATAATTCAGGTAATAGCGCAGTGCCTATAAACTGACCTTCCTTACTTGGAAAGGCAGTTTTCTTGTGGCAGAGTCTGCGGATGTCACATGAACCCACCGATTCTTCGATTAAATGGCCCCATCACTTTCTCCAGGATCCCCTCGCTGGTGAGATTTCTTTTTGATCCGTAAGATCTTTCCACCCACATTTTGTCAGTACTTTTTAACTTTTACTGCACTACTTGCCCAGCCCTGCAGTTGAAAACAGTCATGGATGTTACAGGTTTTGACGACTGAAAGACTGATGCTTACAAACTCTTGGGGTTCATTTGGCGTTTCACACAGCCAGACACGAGTGTCCAGAAGAGCACATGTCCTCATCCTCCTGGTTGAGCATCCGTCACTCCTCTTCTGCAGCAGCTTCTCAGATTTTAAGACCTGTCCAGGACAGTTTTAAACGTTTCCAAAGTTTGGCTTTGAATTATAAGTTGATTTGATGGACGTAGTTCTGTATAGTAAATAAGTAAATATCCCTTGTTTGAGAGAAAGAAGATACTGTAAACCCATGACATTTTGCTACAAGCTAAGGTCCTAAGGAAAGAAAACTCATGCCTTTGTCAAGATCTAATTACCTAATGGCCATCTTTGTGTCAGTCATCTAATGGAGAGTGTCTTTCAGGAAGTACACGGATTCAGTGTCTATATTTTTTAACTTAGATGTTTAATTCTGTAGATAATATCTGTTTGGTAAAGGAATTTATTTTCATTTCCCTATATAAAATACAGATCTATCCCTTTTGAAAATTAGAGGTGTTACATTTAGAGAAGGTTTGATCTGGCTTTTCTCCCACCCTCCACCTTCCCTGACCTCGTCCAGCCTCAGCCATTGTCCCCTGTGAAGGGGATCATTGGTGCAGATAATCCAAATCCCCAGCTAATCCTCCCTGTGGGGCAAGGTCACAGGCCCACCACTCGGGGCCACGGTCCTCTTCACACCTGGGGCGTGACCACAGCTCTCCCCGGGGCATAGGGCCGTGTGGACCCTGAGGAGTAACTCCGGAGGCAGGAGGATAACGTGCCAGGCAGATAGTCCCACAGGGATCATCAGGAGCCCCTGGTCCAGAGAACAAAAAAGGGGCAGTGGGTCTCCCCCCCTCAAGAGTCTCCAGAGCTTCTCCTCTTACCCTGAATTCAGGGTCTCAGTGTTACTCAGTGATGGCCCAGTTCAAGGCCAGCCAAGGAGCACTTGCCATCGATACACAGATGACCTTAGGTCAGACTCGAAAGGGAAGGATCGTTCTGCTCACCCACAGGCATGGCCGGTGGAAAGGGACGAGATCGTCATTCCGGGTTCCCGAAGCATCACACTGCATCCAGCTCCTGGGTTCCACTAGAAGGGAGACTTTGGGATGCCAGTAATTCATGTGCAACCGCTTCTTGATTCTCAAGTGTTTTAGGACCTGGTTCTTTAAGTGCATTGTAGCCAGGAGGTGCCACACAGCAAGATTCTCATTTGAAAGTCTGTCAGTCATGTTGGTCACTGGGAGCTGTCCTTCTCTCTCCAAATGTCAGGAACTTCTTTGAAGGTTTATACAGTGCAGGGAGGAACCATGAACTTAGAAACAAAGAAAAGAATAGGGTTTTTGGTTTGTTTCTGTTTCTGTTTTCCCCCCAGATGGCACTTTACAGAATTTCAGTATCCAAAATGTATCTTAAAATGATCTTTCATGTGACTGAATTGATGCAATCTCATGATAAAACTTTAAAGGCTAAGGAGTTGGTTCTTGTGGATGAGCAGGGAAAGTGATTTTTTTTTGACATAGAATCTACTCCTGGTGAAGATCTTTTATACTTGGAATCTACGACAAGGGAAATGTATAGATTTTTATCTATGATTTGTAGCTTTTTGGTTTCACATATTTTCAGAGTATCTTCAATCTCTGAATCCTGATTTATGAATGATGAGTCATGCTTTTTGTTTTTTTAAAGAAGACTAGTGGATTTGAAACAACACTAGAACTAAAGTTTACCATTTATTTAATAACATTTTAAATGGAAAGGGGAATAATTCTCTTAGAAATAGTTTCCTCTTATGTTCCTATATTTAAAGGATTAATTTTTGAAATTGGTGCTAAGGAACTTGTGTTGCAGATTTGCTTTGTGCTTACAGTAAAAAGCAGTGAATCATATAATCAGACAGAAGTTTAGCCTTCATCAGGGCTTAAGCTGAATTCTCTCTATAACCCGTAGACAAGAGGTTTCCAAGGGACTATTTGAACACCTTTGTTTTCTTTTAAAAAGTAAATTCTTACACATAAATGAATAAACATCATTGCTATTTCTAACCATTTATGGGATAAATAAGGTCATTTTTTTATGTTAAATTATAAAATTGAAATGTAAAATTCCCAGTAAAGCATTTACTTAAAAAAAAAAAAAAAAAAGATCTTTCAGAGGATAATTTACCTTCTATAGTTAGATTTTTTTTTAATATTATATTAAAATTTTAATTAATTTTATTTTTAATACTATAATATTTTATTTTTAATTCTCCATTTTGAAAAACATGTTAAATCTTCCTTCCTTTAAAGTAACCCTTGAAATAAAGGGTCTGCCAGTATCTGCTATGAGGTGACTTTGGAAAAAAACATTCCAGATTCTTGCTGTCCTCTACTTTCCTTTGAAGGGGAAAACATTAAAGTTCAATACTTCATGCTTTAAGCCCATGTGTTTCTAAACATCCAAAAGAGGAGAAAATTAACATATTTGCCCATGAACTCCCAGAGGACAAAGCTGTATAGATAATAGTGTCGATGACTTAATAAATACTCACTGTGAATTGGGCCCTGCCCGAAGCACTTGACAGACAGTAGCTCATTTAATATCCTGATCCTTAAAAGATCGTCCGATGAGGAAGCAGAGGTACAGAGGCATTCGGGGACTTTCTGTCCCTGTGCTGTAAGGTCCCCGCACCCAGCCTGGTGGCTGCAGAATGACCGAGTGCCCAAGGAGCTGGCTTGCAGAGCAGAGTTGGACTGCAGCACCCATGTGGTCTCAACGGCCGAGGTGTGTCTCCAGGGCTCTCTTCCAACCTCTCCTCTCTTCCAACCTCCCCTCTGGGTGTTGAGTTGCTCTGCATCTGTGTTTAGCCGGTTACCAATCTCTTACAAAGATCCAGTAAGCAAAAGTCAAAGAACCAGAGTGAGCCCTGGGGACTGGGTTCCTCCCAGCGTCCTCCCATATTTTGCTTTAACCGAACAAAGTCGACAGTGGGGTCTGTGAGCCGGTCTGGAAGCTCTTTGCCTCCTCCCCCCTCACAGCTGACAAGTGGTGTCACTTCCAGCTCACAGGTACACCATACACTGAACTCCTCTCTCCTCCTCTGTGAGACGGAAAGATGGGACTGCTGGTGACTTGTGCTCTGGAGGAAAGCTTAACCAGCTTCTTAGTCCAGGCAGACCTTGGGCTTTTTGATGTGGCCTGTTTGTTTGTGGGGTTTCACCCTGACCTTGCTGTTTGGCCAGGCTGGGTCATCAGGATCGTTGAAGCCGCTTAATACCCCAAGCAAGAGCGTCAACCTGTAAAAATTGAATATTACAGGGACTTGAAATGCACATCCCTTATAAAATTTTTAAAGCTTGCTGGATTTTATTAGAATATGTGAACCAGACTGAGTATATTAAATTTATGAGTCCAATTGATGCAGTACCATAATAATTCAATATAATATGCTTATGTCATTAAACTCATAAAGAAGAGTCTCTGAATAGCTGTAATGAATAGTTCAGATTCTGTAATCACAGGCTAGCATTTTCACCCTGATGAATTTTAAGTGGGAGCACTCAGAATTCTGTATAATATCAAGAAATAAATGCCATATTTCAAATGATGATTACTTATTCCAAGTATTTACTTTAAAACCTAGGATAGAAAAGAAATACCTGCAAAGACAGAATTATTATTAGAAATACAGAAAAGGTTGGAAGAGGTTGGCATGAAGCATAAATCAGAAACCAAAGAAACTTTATCTATTCTGCTTTGACTAATATCATTTATTCCCTCATCTCTTACCTTGTTCCCAAATACGTGTATCTTGGTACTCTATCACTGAGTAATAAACTACCCCAAAACTTAGTGCCTTAAAGAAACTACCACTTTATTGCTTATGATGCTGTGTTTCTGGAACGTGGGCAGGGCGGTGGAACCAACCGCTGGGTGGTTCCTCTTTTCCAAGTGTCTCTGTCAGGTCTGGCCACTTGTATGGCTGCATTCAGATTACAGCTCCACTAAGAACTGGGCTCAGCTGGGGCACCGGAACCTGCAAGGTGACCTCTTCACTCTCGGCATTATCTCCAGTGCATTCTCTTGGTTAAAACAAGTCACAGGTTCCACCCAGAAGGCCTGGCAGGACTCCACGGATGAGAGAGAAGAGAGGCTGCCAGAGCACAGTGCTGGACCCCCGGTCTGAGACCTGGGTGAGAGCTGATCGGGGGGCAGAGCATTCCAGAAGTGTGTCCCCCACGCTGAATAGCGCACAGTCCAGTGCTGCTGGACCACTGGCCGTGCCCCAAGCTCTGCTTCCCCACCATGAGGCTTTGTACACGCTCTGCCCTCTGCCTGGAACAGGCTTCCCTCAGCATCTTCCCCTGCTTGATTTTTTCCCACCCCTCAGGTCTTGGCATAAATGTCACCAATTCCCAGGATGAGGCTGGCTGCCTTTCCTAGTGCTCCAAAAGCATCTCATTCCTGTTTTCTTGGAGCCACATTTTAATTCCTGCTTTTCCTGCCCACCTCCGTGAAAGGCCTTCGCGTTACTCAGGACGGAAATGAGGCTTGTCCATTACTGAATCCACGGCAGTGCTGGCAGGAGGAAAGCTCTCAGTAAATATTTGTGGGATTCATGAATGGGGTCTGAAGAGAGGCGTCAACAGAGAATAATCCGTGATTCAGCCCTTAAAGGACAAGCAGGGTTTAGACGATGGAAGCACAGCACCAGTAAGAATGACTGTGACCCACGAGGGTGTGGTGCGGACAGCCCAGGCACCCTGGAAGGGCAGGCTCCGTGCCTGTCATATTCAGCGCTGGACATCCAGTACCCACACGCTGCCTCGTGGGGAGCAGGTGTGCAGTAACCGCGCAGTGGATGAGTGACCTGCCTGAATCAAACTGTCCCAATTTTATCAGAGTGTGAGGACATTTGGGGGCCTGTTGGGAAAGGAACCCAGTATCTCCACCAATTGATCCAGTGGAGACAAATTTTAGGATTCCTAAATATTCAGAGAGAAGTGTTCAGACTAGAACGTATGGGAGCTTAGAACTGGGAAGACTCGACGGGGTGAATAGTATCGACCTGCCTGGGTCAATTCATAACACGTGGCCAATGGTGACCAGACCTCTCTGGGGTCTAGAAGTATCCCAGTGTGCCTCCATCCAGGCCGGATCCATCTTCAGAGCCCACCAGTCAATGATGCAGCTTCCAAGTACGGCAAGGTAAATGAAACCTCTAAGTCTTATTGGAATGAGGGTTGTCTTTAAGCTGCCACCATGGCTAATGGCTTCTGGAAATGAGGAATGCCATTGAACTGTCTTCCCTGTTAATATGTCACAGTGGAAAGGTGGCTCAAGCCCTGTTACATTTTTAAAGAACATTTCAATTTTAATAATTTCAATAGTTTTAAATTAAATTATGGATTGATGTTAAAATTCTGTAAAATGAAGAGAGCTCCACAACAATGAGATGTCCGGAAAATCATTAGGATGACATGGCTGGGGTGAAATATTGCTGGTGAAATAAGTAGTAGGTTACAGTTACAGCCGTGAGCCCTATTAAAACGGAAACTTTTTAATAACATAAAATGGTCATGACTTTATCCCCCTGCTATTAAAATAGAAGGAAGAACGCCAAAAGATAAAAAGGTAAGGTCTTTCAAATGCTTCTGAGGCCCTATTCTCATTCCCATCTCTTACACACACACACACACACACACACACACACATGCGCACATGGTGGTTGATTGAAATTCAAGGTAGATTCTGAGAGCCTACATGAGCGGGGTGTGAACGCCCCAGAGAGAGGGGCTGCATTTACATTTACATTCACACCTTACGTTGCAGGCTTAAAGGATTTTCCTCAAGAATTTCGAGGACTTACTCCCAATTTGAAGAGGCAGTCGTTTTGTCAGCCTCTTACAGTCGTCGACCTTGGTTAAGTCCCTTGAGATCTCAGTCTTCTCATCTGTAAACAGAGGACCCACACACCTGTCTTCCTCTTCCTCAGTGTGTCTCGGGTCATAGGAGCTCCTGAGCCAGGAAAGGCACTTTGTATCAGTACCAAGTACCTGCAGACCCACAGCCAGGTTCAAGGCCCGTCGTAATCTCCTTCAAGCCCTGCTTTTCCCCAGGCTGAGCCCTCCACACGCTGGCCTTGCTCCCTGTTCACATCCTTCGCTGAGCTTGGGTACCACACACCTTCCCTCCTTTCCCTGATCTCAAACCTTCCTTTCCTTCCAGACCCCGGACTTGAAAGGGAATGGCTGCAAGATGGGAGCGGCCACACTGTTTAACGCCCTGCTGAGCTCCCAGGTTCTTGCCTGGACGGGCTTTAGAGCACGTGGTCATCCCTATGAGCAGACTAGCATTTTATCCAGAAGTTCCCAAGTTGAAAGGAAAAACCCAGCAGAGGCTACCTGAAGGCCAGCTTTTACCCAGGTTATTCCAGAAACTCAAGTACTTTTCCTTTCATTCATATAGTAGGTCACACGTGAATCATGTTAATATTATGACCGTCAAGAATGTCTAAAGTGAAGTAGCATGTAGCAACACATTATATTTTCATTTTTTTCCCTTAATGCAGTGTGTCGATTGAAGTACCAAGCTAAAGCTCTAAAATAATTGACTACATTCTTGCTGAATTGCCCTGTGTTGCTGTAGAGAGTGTGTTTTGCCTTTCAGAACTCATTAACACAGCCAACAGACCATACTAGCCTGTGTTTTGGCTCAAAGATTAATAATGTTTGGTGGTTGTGTTTTGAAATGGTGTTGGAATTTTAAAAATTGGCCCCTGTGTGTATCTGGGTTTGGGGCAGGAGGCTTCCAGCTGAATGCTTGGGTGGGAATGGACCTCTGAGATGCACTGACCCATCTGAAAGCCTCTTAGGATTGACCTCTTCCTAAGAGAAGTGCCCTGGGCAGATGCCTTGATCCCACAACAGACTGGCCCCCCAGGAGTTGGATGTGGTGTAGATGGAAGGCTTCCTCTGATTCCTGATGGGTACCTGCGAACACCCTGGGGGATTGTCAGTTAACTTTATGGCAAACAGTAGAAAATGACTTCGTAAGCCCACTTCCTTACAAAGACCACAGACAGAATGGGCAGATCAGAAACTCTTCTGCATCTGCCCTGAATTTCTTACGTAAACTCTTGAAATGCTCTATGGCACCAGCTCTGCAGTCTGGAAGAGGCTTGCCCCAGAGGACCCTTTGGTCCCAGCAGGCCCCAAGTGGTATCTTGATTAGCAGTTTGGGTATGAGGTACCCATCCCAGACTGTGAATGGGAAAAAAAATCACCAATCCTCTGCCGTAAGTCAGCCGGATAACCAATCCCCGAAGAAGGGGAAGGTATTTTTCAGAAGGGAATGTGAATGCTGTTTGGGAAGGGAAGCAGAGGAAGGGCAGTCAAAAAATGGCCAGTGCCCAGCAAAGCGCAGTAAGGAAGATACGGCAGCATGAGCAGAGCTGCGTAGGACTCCGTGTCGAAGAATAGAAGCCTCACAGGGAAGAGGTCTCTGCCCCAGGCTTGTGTGGAACATTCACTCTAGACAACCCCGTGTCCCTGTCCCCATGAGAGCGCCGTCAGGCCGGGAAAGGCAGCATCTGGCCCAAGCAGCTGAGATGCCCAGCGCTATCGGCCTGGCCCAGTGAGCGCAGTGCCCGGAGACGGGGGTCAACCAGAGAAGAGGGGGCTGGTGGATGCTGTGGACGGCAGTCTGGTGACTGAGACCAGCCTCTGGATGGGAGATGTGGGTGTGAGCCCTCACTCTCCCACTTCCATGCTCTGGGACCTCTGGGACATCACTTAGGCCTCCCGGACCTCAGGTTTTGCATCGAGAAGATGGAGATGATAATAGTCTCTACCTCATAGAGTTGTCGTGGTAATTAAATGAGGTAGACCATTAAAAGCTCTCAGCGTGCCTAGAACATTGCAAGCCTTTGATGAATGGCCTCTCCGTGAGAGGAGCAAGGAGGTAGCTGGTCAGCTTGGTGTGTGCATGTGGGGGGCAGTCCCAAGGAGATACTCGGAGGGGTGGTACAGGTAAGGGTTAAAGGAAATAAACAACTACCTTGGAAAGAAGGCGTCAGGAGCCTGGTGGGGGGTGTCTCTGGCAATCGTTGTACCCCTCATCCTTCCGCTGGTCTCTCTTGGCCTCCCCTTTGAAAGCTCACGGTCCCCTGCAGGATTTAAGTTTTGTTCTGAGGGGACTTTACAAAGCACATGCCAGTTTCACATTTTGTGTGGAACAGACCCACGGGGGCCCATCTCTCCCAGTGACTTCCGCCTCCCCCCACCCGGCTCACTGCCCCTGTGTAGATTGCCTTTAAAAAAAACAATAAAACATGCCCACAGCCTGTAGAAGAAGGACAGTTTATGAAGTCAAGATATTCAGCATCAGTACTGAAGCATGCCTTAAAGATTAGCCATCTACACTTGATTTTCTGAAAGCGTTGATAAGAAAATACCTTATATTTTATAGTGCCGGTCCAAGAGGCTAAAAGTAAAAATCCTAGATAGATGTCTAATATATCTGTTATTCTTAAACCTTTTTTGCCAACTTGGAAAACAACTCACGGGCCTCCATCTCCGGCAGAGTCATGCTGTTTTCCTTCTCTCCCTTCACCTTCTCTTCCCCCCTGTATCCCATCCCATCCTCTCTCGCCCTCCTCCAGCCGGCCCCTTGCGTGTCTTTGTGCTCCATTTCCTGGTCCCTCCCTTTCCCTCAATTGCTCACTCTCAGACATCTCCAGACCCCCTCTTGCTCTGCCACTTCCCAGTTTGCAATCTTCCTGAAAGAAGATTGGGTTTCCTCTGACTTTCGTCCTCCAAGTATCCGAGGCGGGGCTGGAATGTTGCTGAACCTTCTCAGCAGCCCTGACCCAGGGTATTTCTCAGAGCAGAGACTCAGGAGTGACCCCACCACCACCACCAGGGCGGGCAAGGGTTGCAGGCTTTGTGTGGTCCCTAATGGCTACAGAGATTTAAATTTGCCTGCTTTTCTTTCTGATTTTAATGGAGAAGATGCCATGTGAAAGAAACAGAAATTGGATATTGGATTTCACAGATCCTTCTCCTGCTTTGCCCTTCTGACCCTGATAAGTCACTGAAATTCCCGATGTCCTTGAGTTTTTGTAATACTCTCCTATAAAGTGAACTGCCCTGGGGAGGCAGCTTGGCTTCTGGACTTGTTTTCACACACCAGGGAGGGCGGGGGTGTCTGTGGATCAACAGTAGAGGGGGAGCTTTGACAGAAAGCTTTGACTTTAATTTTCTCCCTGCAGCCGCAGGTGCTGTGGAAAACACTGGGGGCACAGGCAGCAAAAATTACTAATATAAATGTATGTATTTAAGTATGTATTTTACATATATTTATAATGTATATTGACTGCATGCAATAGCAGCCCTCTAGTACAATGGCTGGTCTTGGACCGAGGCCTGAAGCCCTAAGGGGAAACTTCTTTATTGGAGGAATAGCAATAAACTTGACTCACCCGACACCATTATATGGAAGTAGATGTCATTACTGAAGAAGTGCAGACAAAAGAATCGAACTCATCACCCCTGCACACCCCTCCGTTCCAGTCAGTGGGTGGGCGTGGTCACGTGGAATATTATGCAGCAGTTGAAACGAACAGAACACAGGTCACCCAGCCGGGTGCACGAATCTCACAAACATCATGTTAAGCAGTGGAAACCAGATACAGAAGAGTGCACCCCCTGGGATCCCATCAATATGAAGTTCAAAACCTGGCAAAACTAATCGATGGTGCCAGAAGCCAAGATGGCAGTTACCCTGGAGGGAAAGAGTGTGCAGGGGGCTGCCTGAGCTCCAAAAATGTTGTGATATTTTTATTCCGATGCTGAGCACGCCAGCGTGTTCACTTTTTGAAAAGTCATTAGGCTGCACATTCATGATGGTTGCTGTTTTCTCTTTGTACACTTCAATTTTTAAAAAATTAACTCATCAAAATCAGTCATCAAGGTTGCTTGTAAGCACTTTTCCCCAGCTCGGCAGTGTGCCCGGGCTGACGGGGAATTACAGAGAAGAGTGAGATGCTGTGACCTCAGGAAGCTCCTGGAAATTTAGTTCCGTCTGGTGTCCCTGGCTCCAGCCCTAGGCCTTTGGGTTTGTCATTCACCAGAAAGAATTTGCTCAGCCCACCGCAAGCCCGTGGCTCTGGACACAGACGACTCACCCTATACACTTTAGAGCCTCCCGAGGTCACCGCGAAGATCACTTCCTAATCACAGCATTTCTTTGACCAAGGAAGCGGTCTAGGTAAAGGGAGCCAAGGCTGCCCTGTTCTGCTGAGTGGAGATTTGTCTTGCAAAGAAAAAGCTCTTCCGTAGTGCTTAAAATCAGTTAGATCAGATCCTTCTATCTGGTGGTTTCGTCGAGGTGTACTGATGCGTTCATTTTAAGAAAAGCCATCACCTGCAGCTCCTTCCCTGCTCTCTCCTTATGGTGCTGCCCGGGCAGGGAAGGGGGTCTCCAATATATTCTCTTTGCCTTTTATTTCTAGTTTTTATTTTCACTTCCCTTTTCATTATCCCTTTAGGCTTTACTGGCCCTTCAAAGGGCCCCTGCTTCATGAACTAATGATGACAGGTGTTGATACAACATCTGTTGCCGTATTTAGACACCTTCCATCCGGTCATAATTCATCTGGAAGGCAAGCTTGTCTTGCGCTTTAGTCTGCCCTTGAGTGCGGCCATGGGGACACGGGCTGCACAGGAGCTGCTGAGATGACGATTCTGCTCCGGCTTCTCACCACGAAGGGGTGTAGCTCACACACAGCAGTGAGCTCCCCGTCCTCCTTGTGCCAGATCAACTCTCTCTCCATTTTGCACAGTTAGCTGCACACATGCATTTCATCGTGAGCGTTGGCTGGTCGGGTGTGGTCGATATTTTCTAGTAACTGTGTTTGCTGGACCTAGGGTCCTTCTAGGTCAATGTTCTCAGCTTTCCTCCCCCATGGAAAAGTCAAGGCAGGTTCCCTTTTGCTTCTCTGATGCAAATAAGTACTGGAGCAAGGTGTTCATTTTCTAGCAGTTGGTTTTGGCACCTTCTTACCTCTACCTGATCTCTATTTCAAGAGCCTTTCTTGAGCAATTGCCATGAGACCAGGAAGTTAGGAATATTGAACAAAGGAAACAGAGTCTGAGTTAAAAACCCTTGTTTTCAAGTCTTCTCTCTTGGTTACTAGCCTTGCTCCCCGGATAATGGGTGTTACAGTAATAAAAAGAGGTAATTCTAGGCAGAGTATGAAGGTAACTTATGAAGATAATTTATGAAGAGTATGAAGGTATTTTATCTTATGAAGATAAGGTAAAATTAGGTGACTTAGGAAACTTTTGGGTGTGGTACAAATGTTTGTCACCTTGCTTTGGTGAAGGTTTCACAGGCATCTACGTGTGTCAGCACTCCTCAGTGATGAGTACATTTGAAGGATATGCAGTTATTGGGCATCAGCTATACATCCATAAAGCATAAAAAATTAGAAGTTTGGAGATTTTTAGAATCTGTAAATTACTATACAAATGTTAATTATTAGTAATCCTTGTTACTGTTTTTAAGAAAGTAGCTAACATTTTCCTTAAGCAGAATGTCTTCTTTCAGAGGTAAATTTGAGGTTGGCAATTCGTTCAGGTAGCTGAATTCGACTTCCCCCAGGCCAGGGTTTCTCATCTGTGGCACTAGTGACATTTGGAACCAAATAATTCTTTGCACAGAGGCTGTACTGAGCATTGTAGGATGTTAGCTGCATCCCTGGCCTCTACCCGCTAGGTACACCACGCCCCCTGTGGCAATCAGAAATGTCTATGGGGCAGATCACCCTGGCTTGGGGACCACTGTTCTAGGCCATGTTTCATAGACAAATTTTTTTGTTACTCAGAGTCCCTAATTACTATGTTTAATTTCTGAGTTTGTGACAGGATTTATACTTTTTAATTATTATTTATTTATTTTATTTATTTATTTTTGGCTGTGTTGGGTCTTAGTTTCTGCGCGAGGGCTTTCTCCAATTGCGGCAAGCGGAGGCCACTCTTCATCGCGGTGCGCGGGCTTCTCACTATCGCGGCCTCTCTTGTTGCGGGGCACAGGCTCCAGACGCGCAGGCTCAGTAGTTGTGGCTCACGGGCCCAGCTGCTCCACGGCATGTGGGGTCTTCCCAGACCAGGGCTCGAACCCGTGTCCCCTGCATTAGCAGGCAGACTCTCAACCACTGTGCCACCAGGGAAGCCCAGGATTTATACTTTTTAAACAAACTGAGACAGTAATAAAGATTCAGGCCTAAAACGGCTCCCATCTGTATTTTCTGTTATAGAAAACGTTTGCCTGACCTGAAATATATGAACTATTTCTGTGTCCTCTTTTCCTTTAACACATCCTGCCGGCACCCATGTCTGATTTCAGCCCCAGCATCTCGGGTCCTGGTCTCAGACGTGCTTTGCATGTTTGGTGCCAGAAGAGGCGGCCAATGCTGTGACAGACGTGTGCGGGGGGGAGGGGCGAACACGGGGTTCAGAGCAATTAATCTTAGCAACAACTTCCTTTTACTGGTGATCATAGGATTTGTAAAGGGGTCTGTAAATATCAGTGCTTGCTACGGACCCTCTCGTCCCCAGTATTGCTTTTCCTTTGGTTTATGAGAAGGATCCAAAGCAGAGAAGGCCTGTGCCCTTTAAAAATGCACGTTTAGCATCGTGCAGACCGCTAGCCTTTCTGTTCTCCTCTTAGTTGCCTTTTAATGAGTGATTTGGTGGTGGGGAGGAAATGACTTCATTAACTAGCAACACTGTTGCTGGAACGCAGACCCCACGCCCAGCCGCCACTACCCAGCATCCCTCTGGGCGTTGTGTGCAGACGGGTCCAAGCCGTGTCGTAGGAGCCAGGAAGTGTCGCCTGCACGCCGGGCACCATGGCTGCTCCCCAGGTGGGTCTGATGAGGCAAAGGCGGCGGCGGAGGGTCCCTGCGCTGTTTCTAACGACAGTGGCAGCCCCTCCACGCTCCACGGGACGCTCCTCCCCCTCCCCCCGCCCCAGAGTGTCCTGACCGTGTTTTTGCCTCTTGTCTCTTCCCCAGAGGTACCTCAGGGACTTTTTCAGCGTGATGCTCCAGTCAGCGACGTCCCCGCTGCACATCGACAAGGTGGCGCTGACGCTGTCCAAACACACCGTCTGCGAGTTCTCGCCGTTCTTCAAGAAGGGCGTCTTCGACTACAGCAGTCACGGGACGGGGTAGGGCCGGTGATGGGGCCACGCCACGCAGTGCCTTCTCTTCCGAGCGGCCCCCCAGCCAGGGGCCTGGACCCCTCACCGCTTCCTCCTAGTGCCTGAGCGGAGCGCGGGGCGGGGGGACCGGGCTGGCTGACGGTGACCTTGACGGCGGCCGTCCCTGCCCCTTGCCGGTGAATGTGGCCTTCTCCCTGTTGCGCGCAGAATACGTCCCCATGGCTCCATCACCCTGGGCCCCCGGGGGCCGAGCCAGCCTGGGGCTTCCCGAGGTGGGTGGCTGACCAGACCTCCCTAATGACTCTCATCTGGTTTCCTCTTTCACCAAAATACACTCTTATTTTTTTATATTCCCTCCATGTGGCTGGCTCCCAAGAAAAGCATTTTAAGTTATTTCATTGTATTTTGCTTTTTCCCCATTTGAGTCTGAACTTTTTACATAATCCCTAAGCACTGATGTTTACACAAAATTTCATATTCTGCAAAAGGGATTTTCGGTCCAGTCATGACTGGAGTCTTCCATGCTTGACACATTGGATGTAGGTGACATCAACTTCTATAAATCCATTCAAATAGGATATTTGTTTAATCTTGAATATTCAAGAAGTTTTTCCCAAATGGCGGCCGTGCACTCTCAAGCTTCCTCCGCTAAGCACAAAACGAGCGCCTCGCTGAATGCATATTTTTAAACATTTTGTTCACATTTTTGTTACTGAATCTACTGGATCTTTAGCTGAAAGACCAGAATTTACTGTAGTTTATTAACGATCCCTTAAATCACTCAGGACTTAATGTAGCATCACACATCTATGTACAGTAAAACTACTTTGTTTTACTAAAGAGAAAAATGTGAGAAGAAAAAATATATATGTGGTATATATTGAAATGTATATAATTCTACCTATAGATTTATATATGTACACACTCCTGTATGATAGTTATATCAAAATATGTAATCATTCACACCAAATTTATTAAAGGTATTTGTTTTTTCAAGATTTAAATTGAGCTGCTATCAATATTAAATGAAGTTATGGAATCTACCCTGTAACTCAGTTTAAGTTTGTGACATGATCATTCTTACTGGTCTGTTTAAAAATTTATCTAACGTTCTTGGAAACATAACATAATGTATAATTTAGCATTCCTGTAGTAGAAGATGCCCTTACAGTTATGATTGAAGTCACAAATGAATGAGTAAGAAAACATGCTTGCGTTCAACCTTCGAGAATATGCCTTCACAACGGAGCTCTGCAGTCTGAAAAATATATTTAAAGATGCAATTATCCTGATAAGGGGGAAAATTATTGTACTAATTAGATATCATAGTTTAGCGTGAAAAAAAATAAGGGCTTTTTTTTTTTTTTAATTGCTGCAGGAAGACTTGCTTTTGAGTGCAGTTGTGATTACAGGGAGAGGTTGGGGTAATTACTACTAGAGAATTTAAACCTAGAGATTAAAGGAAAAAAGCTGGGAGATAATAATTAACCATAGGTCATTTATCTAAAAGGAGTCAAAGCACTGAAGATTGTCCCTCGTTTGCTGAGTAAACGAAATGGTTTTCTTCAACTGACCAGATAATCTGTCTCCTCCCCTTTTGGACCCGTATCCGAGGCCAGGGTCCTGGCAGGTGTTTCACTAGAATCACACAGGGCACAAGAACAACTTGGCAAGAATAAATAGACGTGTGTTTGTAGGAAGCGCAGGAATCAGAAGATTCTTTGATTCCGATCCTCATCTGAGGTACTTAGTATTGAGTTGGGGGTTCAAGTACTGGCTGGCTCGGGGTAAATCTGGCTATGACACACGGGCATCATTTCACCTCTCTGAACCTCAGTCCCCATCTGAGAATGACACTGTTGCACAGGGTGACCTCTCGGTTCCGATCCAGCCCAGAGTGACAGAGGCGCTGTCACCAGTGTGTGGATGCGAACTGAAAACTTCTGATCGGACTCAAACAGCACCTTAATCTGAGTAAAACTTGAGGGAATGTTGGCAAGCCAATGAAAAATCTCCTCCAAACAAGGAATGGGATCCCTTTCTGGGATGAAGAGAAGACAGATGACAGAGGCAGGATGACAAAACTGAAGCTGCTTTAATTTGGACGAATTCAAAGGAGTAAAAGAAAATTAGCACGTATGTATCTTATAACTTTCAAGTGCATCAAATAACAAAGGAATGCCAAGCTGACCACTAAAGGTGGTTCAGAGTGAGGTGCCATCAATTTATACATGCTTTTGTAGTCAGTTGGACAAATCGAAGGAGCTTCAACGGAATTCTTTATTTAGGAAGCTTTAGCATGTCCTCCTGGGTCTTGCTTACACACTGAAATATGTGCACCAAACTCGTGTGGCTCACAAGTAGTAGTGTGCCCTTCAGCCTGGCTCCCACCCAGACCTTGCTGTTTCTGAAGCAGAAAGATTCAAATTCAGCCCGGTAATTAACCAAGGCATGTGAGTAGGGGGTAACCAAGCCACGCTGGCTCCTTAATGATGGACATCTAGAAGATTCCTGGCCCACAATGTAGAGATGCTCTGAAGATTCATGAACAGGGTACCCAGGCCCCAGGGCACTTCTCTTTATATTTGTTTGCAGAAGGAGCTAGTTCTGCTCAGTCTGGCCCCCAGCTACCCACTCAGAGCTCTGGGCAGCAACTTTCACGAGTCTGAACAGAAGCAACCAGAAGCTTTCACAGCCTAGAGCATCCGTGAACTCGAAGTGTAGCTGCTGCAGGCATGCAGTCCCCAGCCTCAGAGCTGGGCCACACTGGTGTTCTGGGTTCAACTTTAACAGATGGGATTTTCCCCCCCGGACACATCCCCCAGCACGTAGTCCCACGCCTGCCCCACGGTTTCCTCCAGCTTGTTCTTGGAGACGGAGAGCAGTGTGGCATCGTAATGTGGCTGATTGTTACTCATTCTGCACCCACCACAGGCAAGCCGCATCCCCTCAGAGAAAACGCAGGTAACGATTCAAGCCTGATGCAAGAGAGAATATTCAGTGATGTCTTGCTTCCAAAGGGTTGTGTTGGAAAGAGGTTTTTACATTCACTGTCTTTTACAAATGCTTAGAATGGTGCTTGGAGGTTTCATGAGTCCAAAGTTGAATGTTTCTGCCCCAGGAGACCCTGTCCTCCCATATCCTACACACCCTGCAGCAGTGGTTCAGTTTGGACTTTGTTCCTGGAAGGGAGTAAGGAAATTTAGGTAAAATAACTCCATGGCAAAATCAAATGCTTCCATTTTATTTACATAATCATGACAGGTCATTTATGTCTTGGAGAAACTAATTAAAGAAAGACCATCTAAGGTGAATCGTTCTTGACAAATTGAGCCTGTATAGCCCTCCTTTTATGACAGGGCTCTTTCCACAGGCAAGAAGAGGACCTGACTATTGACTTTTTCCTTTGGTTTCGAGTGCTTTTTCTGATGCTAATATATAGTAGGTGAAAAATGATTCTGTGATGCTCACATTTTAAATTTTGCACATACAGAGTTATTTCCAAGTTGAAGCAAATCTACCACTTCCTTACTGTAAATTTCTACAGCATCACATTTCAAATTGATCCTATGATGGTACCTGGGAGTTAGCAGGGTCATGTTGGAATTGGCCAGGCTGATACCTTCAGAAGGCTTCTTTATTTGGGAATCCAGTAGAACCAGTTACATGTAAAATGGTGGGAGGGACAGAAGGGCAGTTGACTGACCTGAAGGGGTTCAGGGTTGTGAGTTCACCCTTGTTCCCTGCAAATAGCATTCGCACACACTTTTCACTGTGGAATTACAGACGACTAGAGCTCTGGCACCTAAGGCTACCCCGTGCCTTTCTAGAAGGGTCTCCCTTCTGTGTATCTCTTGCTGAATGACTAAATTCAAAATGTCCTTTCTTTAACTATACTCATTTGGTACCCCTGTATTTGAAAATAATGAGGCTTTTTTCCTAAGGGTTATCTCTCCCAACACTGACTCTTCTGTGGGAATTTGAGATTCATCAGTTTGGTTTTGCTCCTTCTCCATTGCTGGAAAGGCAGACTCTTCCCCATTCAGAGGGAGACAGGTGGATGTGTTTGCAAAAGAGATGCACAAGGCATCTCTCTTTAAGCATTGAAGATGGGAAGGTACGCTGGTACAAAATTTGAAACGCGTGTTGGAAGATGGCGTCAGTAGAAAGCCCCATGCTGGGCTAGCATCACAAAGCTCTTGGGTACCATAAAGTCAGGTCACCAGAAAGAGAAACCGTTCTCCAGAATTTAAATCTGGAAAGAAAAAAAAAAAAAAAAATGAAAAATATTGTTAAATATCCTCACTGCTCGAAAGCAGTTACTTTCCTCCAAATGTCAGGAATCCTTATGCACAGTTAATATTTGCGGAAGTTTCTGTATCTTTCCAGTAGCCCTTCAGGTTGCGCCTGAGAGCTGCTCACTAAAGTAAACAGCCCGAGGGTGGCTCCTTCTTCACTTCTTTGCCAGGCAGGAAGAAGGAGGGAGGGAGGGAGGGAGGGAGGGACCTGCTTTTTTCAAAGCATCACGGACCATCTTCAGAGAAAAGAATCACAGTGAATAAGAATACCAATTTGCAGTGATTAAGAACTTTTTGAATATTTGCACTTTGGTTGATGCCAAACTCTGTTAGCTTTTCTCCTCCAAACAAATGAGAAACCATGGACAAGGAGGGGGTGACTTGCTGTCATATACCATTTTTTTCTCCTATGGTGTTTTGAGCCCTGATTTCAATGAATGTAATAAGAAAAGTCGGTTCACAGAGGGCGCAAGCCTTCTGTTGTGGAGTAATATTAGGATACTGGTTATTTATCCTCTGTAAGTGGATGGAGAAGGTCAAGTTTACAGTCATAAGGGATTTCCCATGCCTTCAGATACAAGGGCAGCTGCCGCGCTCCCCTCATGGTCTGAAGCAGAGGGCTCATCTGAAGAGTCAGTGGTCCCTGGGCTCGCTCTTGTGGGATGTGCTGCCATGTGTGCAGCTGATCAGAAAAACCAGTTCCACAGGCCACTGTCTGTCTCCACCTCATTAGCACACAGGGTGAGCCATCTCTGGGCGCCAGCCCTTCTGCTGCTCTGTACCCTCTGGGGGCTGGGAGGTGGGGGACAGGCAGGAGGGAGGTGAGCCTGGGACAGTCCATAAGGTAAGGATGGCACTTGCCCTACTTGAAGCCACTGGTATCAATTCATGTCATGGCCACCTGTCCATTCTCTTCCTGCAGTGGGAGGGTGGACGGAGGGTCAGCCCAAACTCTGGCGCTTCTCGTGACCCCACTGGCCACATGCTGTGTCGAGGACCTGGCTGAGAGAGAGAGGCACAGAGCGTGCTCAAAGCTGGCTGTGCCCTCCTCATTCTTGGTCCTCAGGGGCCTGGCCTGCCCATCAGTGCCCCACGCTCCACCAGCTGGTTGTCCAGCACAAATTCTTCTGCTTCACCTTCTCTGTTCTCGCCAGGTGCCCTTGCACAGGGGTGAGCCGCGTGGCCAAGGGGCTGCCCTCGGGAGCTCTCATGCCACCCAGAGCCAGACCAATAGTTGCAGTTACGTGACCGCAAATTGGGATAAATGTTACAAAGGCAGAGCAGGGGATGCCAGGGGAGGATGTACTAGAGAAACAGTCTTGCCTGGGGGGCTCCAGGGTTTCCCTGAGCAGGTGATGTGTGAGCGGAGAGGTGGCCCCAAAGGGAGGAAGGAGCTGCAGCGTGAAGGGAATATGTCAGAGGGAGACAGCTGTCAGGTTTGGGGCACCTGAGAGCTGCCGGCCAGGATTCTGCAAACGGGATCGTGCTTCCCATCAGCTTCCACTGTTTCGGAAGGATATTCCTGGGGGAGGAAGATAAGAGCACGTGGCAACTAGGACTCAGCCTTCAAAGCCACGTGTAAGAGGGAGAAACAAACTTCCTGATGAAGTGTTAACAACCAAGGGGCAAGATCAGGGCCCAGGGCTCCTCTCCTGTCCTGTGCCATCGAGAGGCTGGCTGTCCTGCGATGGGAACTTTGACCTCTGACGTGTTCGGGGTTCTGAGATTTCAGAGGCCCTTGCTGTTGAGACGTGTGATCTCCCCAGACCGTCGGAAGTCCAGCTGGCTGTCCAAACTCCCGTGGGCTCGGAGCCGGAGGTGAGTGCTCGCTAACTGGTACACTGAGTTCTTGCTCCAGTTGAAGCCTGGACCTAACACTCATCGGCTACCAGTTGATTCTGGGAGAACAATCTAGAAACCTTCCCCCCCAAACCCCCGCACAACCCATCCCTGGGTTGCTGTCTCTGCCACTTGCTGGGAGCTGATCTCCATGGCCTCTGCCCTCCAGGAGCTCACCTGCAAAGGTAAAATTTGTTCCAAACCTTTATCGGAGGTCAAGAGACTGGACACTCCTCTCTCGAAGCAGTCACAGCCGTGTACCTGCTCAGTGCAATACTCATCACGTGGGAAATGACACCACGAGTATCTCCTGCCTCATCCGGACTTAGCTACAGGCTAGTTTTCTTGAAATGGAAAGGATTATTCAAAGACTGTTTTAAAAGGCAAGGAGCCAAAACATTCTAGGACAGCCATTCCTGGGCCAGAAAGAGTTGGTTTTTCTCTGTTCTTATGGGACCAAGAAAATTACTTTGGGAGTATTTGCTCTAATTCCATGATCCTGTAAGGCAGAGCTACGGTCTGGGTAGACCCTGCAAGTGTAGATGAGGTTGTTTCTAGAGCATCTGGCAAGGGAGCTGTTGCGTAAACGGTCTGGGTAGACCCTGCAAGTGTAGATGAGGTTGTTTCTAGAGCATCTGGCAAGGGAGCTGTTGCGTAAACCCAGTGGTTTCTTGTGGTCTTTTGGGAGCTGGCAATAGTGCCCTTACTAATCTGTGTTGGAATCTCCTCTATTCCCCGTGGACTCTCCATTCAAGGTGGGCAGCTTCATCCCTTCTGCCCCAGTGATCTGAAATGCTACTCACCTAAGAAGTTACATCTCTGTGTTTATCCCCTTGTGAGGCAAGATCAACCATAACATTCCCAGTACCTGGCCATGACATTGACTTTCAGAGACCTGAAGTGCCTGGTGTCCTGGCTGTTCTGAACTTCAGGACTTGGGAATAGCTATTTCCTAAAGAGATTTAACATCCCGTGAGCAAAGACGTGGGAGGTGGAGTCTTGGTTTTGTTTTTCCCAGTGTGTGATAGGCCTCATGACTACTTTTCTAAGGCAGAGGCTGTATCTGCTAAGCCAGGGAATCCAAGAGCTGTCTTCCCATTGGAGCCTTTCTGCTCACCTGTGCCAGGAGGTCCAAGAGGTAGATCAAAGGGAAGTGGGCGAGGTTGGATAGCAGGGGAGTCATGTAGGAAAGGAGTTCTGAAAAAACCCTGGCTAGGGATTCCAGGATCACAAGAAGTAACTTGTGATTGGCCCAAAAGCCTTCTGGCTCTGGGGCTCAAACTTATTTCAATACCATGATAAGATCCTCAAGCAATGAAATGAACATTTAATGCTTGCTTGCTTTCCTATCTCACCCCTCCAGCCAGCCCACACTGGTGGGCTGGTGGTTGTCTTCCTCTCAAAATGAAGACTGTCCAGGAAGCTCAAAGAATTTAATTTATTTTCGTTAAATTTCCTGGTATCAGTGACAGACGATCAGCTTATCAGTGTGGGGTTTGACAAGTGGTGGAGAACACATCTGATCACACAAGGAAAGTGTCATCTTGCGAAGGTGCCAGAAGCATGAGTTGTAACAGTCTCTGCTATTTGATAAATAGGCTGTCACAAGCTTATCAGTGGAGACAAGCCCAAACCATCCCTACAAATGCAAGGGAACTCAATTAAAAGTGAGGAAGTCTGAATAGATAAAACATATTTTAAGCAATCTCTGTAACTAGCCATCATCCACTTTGCAAAGAGGAAATGGCAAAATACAGGTAATTCAGAAAATGTGTTCAGGCACTTAGGTTCGTCTTTCTCTTCCACCATCCTTTTAACGAAAGTCCCTAGTTCAGAATCTCCTAATTTACGTTGTGTCCTTTTTCCTTTTCTGGGAGCAGGAAGAGGTCTCCCAAGAACTAAAGGGCCTGATGCGCCATCATTGCATCTGCTATCCTAAGGGAAATTCAAAGGCAGAGACAGACTTACTTTGAAGATGTTTAGGCTTAAGCCTCTCACATGTACAGGCTCCTTCCAAGGTGCCTGGGTTCTCCTGGGAGGAAGAAGCAGCCCAGCCTTTCATGGGATGGGGGTGGGGTGGGTGATCTCTGTCCCTGCTTAGGCATCACCCCTCATACCTGGTGGTCCTACAGGCACTGTCACCCACAGCAGCTGTAGGGAGGTGGGAGCGGGGGAGGAGAAGGACCCAGCTGAGCTGAACCAGCACCACCAAGGCCAAGGCCCTGGGGGGCTGGTGTAGGGAGATCAAAGAGCTGGTGCTTTAGGCAAGAAGCACTGCCCACCAGGGGTGGCATTTCCAGTAACAAGTTGTGACACTAAGGAAAGCCCGTCTTTGTAGTCTCTCTAAAGATGATGTCATATCATTGTTTGATGCAGAAGTGATCCAAGAAAATGTGGCAGAAAAAAAAGGGGAAGGGGAGAACAAGTGTAGAACTGAGTCAAGCAGTTACATTAATAATGAATTTTTAATATATTTACTATAAGATTCCATTTCTATGACAATCTCGGAAAGGCAAAATTACAGAGAAAGAAAACAGATGTGAGGTTGCCAGGGGCTCAGGTGAGATGGGGGCGAGGTTGGCCACAGAGGGGCAGCTGGGGGGATGTTTTGGGTTAAGGGGACGATTGTGGGCATGGTCTCACAATTGTATGTGTTTGTCAGAACTCATAAAGCTGTGCAAGGTAAAGAGTGAATTTTACCACGTAGAAGTGATGCCTTATACATATTCAGTAATTCAGTCAGTGAAGTGTGCTGACTCTATTCCATACCATGTCTATTTCTGCTTCCTTTGTGTCAGAGACAGCCAACAAAGTCCTGAGGGAGAAAAACAAAAATGCAACTGCAACCTCCAAGTCCAGTTGGTGAGTTTAGGGCCAGGGTCTGACGGGGATGGACGTGGTGTGGTTTGTCTGTAAATCTGTCTCCTCCCGCTAGCCCGTTGGCATGCAGATGGCAGGGACCATTCCATGGCGTATCCAGCATACAGCAGGTGCTCAACAGAAGCGGAATCAGTGATGGAGATACTGGCTCACCACCCACACCAGCTCCAGAGTGCCCTCCCTTCCCCACACCTCCCGCCCTTCCTGCTCCCTCCTTCCTCTCCCTCCCCAGCCCCAGCCCCTACGAGTGTCTAAAGTGTTTCCACCGACTCGTGGCTAAAAGACCATTGGTCGAGATGAGGTCAGTGTGATTCTTAGAGGAAAAGGGATCCAGATGGCTTTCTTCCCAGCCTCACAATTCTTCAGGAAGACTCCCCGAGGCAGATATCAGAGCTAACCTGGAAACAGGAGAAGGAATTCACCAGGAAAGTGACAGAGGGGCTCTCTAGGGGCATCACGGGGTGCAGGAGTGGCCGATGAGGAGGATCCTGGTGTGCTAGGGGCCAGCAGGCGCCTGCGTGTTGTGGCTACGTGGGGAGGGGCTGAATGCTGACGCCTCTGGGGCCAAGTTAGACAAGCCCCCCATGAGGGGCCAGACTTCATGCCCAGCTCCATGGGAAAACAGGACACTGAACAGCTGTCGGGCAGCTTCATGTCTGTCTGACTCCCTCCTACGTGCTGAGTTCAGGGGGGACAGTACTACATTCTCAGTTCGCTGCTGGTTCCCTCGGTCAGTGCCTGGCGTGTTCGATGGGATTAAATTGAATCAGTGTGTGTTTGGGGGCTGGGGTAATGATGACGAACTTTCTAAAAAGATCCCTCAGGCTACTTCTGGAAATGGATGGGGTTGGGAGGTGTGTGACGTGGAAGAAGCGAGAAGAGTAGGGGGACGGTGGGGGACAGGAACCTTAGCTGGGCAGCCTCTGTGGGGATGGAAAGAGAGAGCGGGCATCCCCAGAGGGGGACCAACAAGATTTGGTGGACGGTCATCAAATGTGATTCCCAAACAAAGCTGGTGAGAAAGACTGCTCCCTTCTAAAACTGTTCTGGCCTAAATCCCTGGGCCTCCTGTATTTGAGAGGAAAGGAAAAGCCAAGTTTGCGGTTGATCGGCCTTCTTTGCTCCAGCGTGAACAGACTGCAGGTGCTACCCCGAACCCCACGGGGGTGGAGAGCTGCTTCCAGGCTCCAAGAGGTGCTGTTATTTCTTGTACTAGTAAAAGGCCCGAGCGGAGAGCAAAGGGGAGGTTTGTAACCAGAGGCCCACGTGTGTCTGTGGGACACGGAAGAAGGCAGACAGTTGGGTTTCCAGGAAGTCTGGAGACGGCAAACGGCAGCCAGATGGCCCCAACCTGGGGGACCATCATGGCACACTGGAGCGTGAAGTCAGGTTTCGGAGGGAGAAGAGGGCGTGGTTTGGCAGAGGCCTGGGGAAGGGAGTCTCAGCCAGAGGTTTGCATGGGATCTCGGGCACGGTTGGCCTAGTTTTACAAAGAATGAAGCAGGTGTGGGGTGAGGGCGGATGTGCACTGGGGGCCTTCGTGCCAAGTCTTCCCACGGCCCCAGTTCATCCCGCACGTGTGACCCACTATCAAACAGGACGTGGGTCCATGGGTCCTTCCTCCTCTTTCCCTTCAGCCCTCAGCAGGCTCAGGTCTGGCTCAGCCCCTGAAGCCTGCTTCCTCGCACTTCTCCCCTTTCTACTCTTTCCCTCCACTGCTCCATCCAGGGGCAGAATCTACAGCCCAGACCACGGAGTCCCCGCTACAGGAGCAAGCTGAGGCTTCCGGGCCATCGGGGTTGTTTCAGTGAACTCTGCTCATCTCACAGAGAGGATTCTCATGCCCTCGTGGGCTGTCTGAGCAGGTCTGAGGTCCACAGGGCAGCGTTAATGAAGGGAAGACCCCCGTAGGGAGGACCCCTACAGGCATGGCCAGAAGCTGCTGTCCGGAGATGGAATTTCCTCTCTCTCTTTCCTCGCTCCGACATCTGAGCCCTGCTTCTAAGGCCTTCCTTCCAAAGGATTCAGTCAGGTCCACCCAGATTATCCAAGACAACCTCCCTTGCTTCAACTCAACTGATTAGGGGTTTTAATTACATCCGCAAAATACTTTCACAGCAACACCTGGGTGAGCATTTGATTGAATAATTGGGGACTGTAGCCTCAGCATCCCAACCCCATCAAAGAGGCCTGACTCTCAATTTAGAGCTTCCAGGCTCGTCCAGCCACAGTTCCGTCTGCTCCAAACCTGGAAAAGTGCTCAGAGGCCTGACTTCTCTGCAGGCCATCGCATGACGTTCTTCTGAAGTGCCTGGGGCTGGGCTCTGATGCCGCGGCGGGGAAGCTGCGGGTTTCCAGGTACAGCTTTATAAGTGTGGACGGAAACAGTAGTGGTGTCATTCCACAGATTCAGGAACAAGCTAAAATTGGTTCTCCGCTGGATAATGAGAAACCTCGGTTCCCCACTGGATGATGAGAAACCTTGGTTTGCTGTGATAACATTTCTGAGATGCCCTAAGCTTGCTATTTCTTTTGCAAGATCCAGTCTGAACTATAAAAGTACCCAACAAGAGTGGTGGGAACTTTTGACTCCAGAAACGCAGCCCAGGGTGTGCCCCATCACCTGGCGTATTCCCCTGAATGGGCCTCCAAAACTAGCATCTTAGATACTCTACAGGGTGGATGGTCAGCCAGGAACTTGCCCCGAGGATGTGCCTGAAGAGATGGGATGCCCAGGAGAATCTAGGCAGCTGGGTCTGAACATGGCAGGGATGCTAGTATGAAAGGATGCAAATGGTGTTTGCATCAGAAACACCATAGAACAAAAACTGGAAAAAAAAAGTTTGCGACCTATGTGACAATGAATAATATAAGAGCTTATCTTATTAATAATATAAATAAGAGTAAAGAACTCTTTCCAATTAATAAAAGGGGCACACAATCTATTTTTTAATGGCTTTTTAAAACTCTTTGATTTTACAATGGCAAAGGATATTAACACAATTTAAATCCAATAAACGAAGTTTGTGACCCATGAACATAACAGCGGATGTTCAACTTTACTGGAAATTAAAAATTAAAATTATGTCATCACTGCACTATCATGAGAGACACTTCAGACTGACAAAAGTTGCAAGAGGTTTCTGAAAACATGAAGGAACAGGTACTTCAGCTGTATGAATGATCCCAGCCAATACCTCAAGAAGCAGAAGAACCGCCCCTCTGAGCCCAGCCAGCCCACACAATGGTGAGACATAGTAAATTGTTGCTGTTACAAGGTATTACGTTTTAGGATAGTGATAGACACCTGACATATGTGTTCAGAATTCTACAAAAATAATCAGACAGATGCAGAAAAATGTACAAGAGCACTTACTGCAGTCTTGTAACAACAAAAATACTGGGACAAAACTGAAAAGATGTCTATAAATAGCTTAATAAATGAACATGCCTCTAGTACAGTAAAATGCAATGCATTTCCATTAAAAATTAGAATGCAGTCTATGTTTATTGACATAGAAATATAAATGTGATCCATTAAGTGGAAAAAGCAGGTTACAGGAAAGTGTTAATAGTCCATGGATGGAACATGCAGGCTCCAGAGTCAGCCTGAGTTTGAATAGTAATCCTCACCATCAACCTGCTGTGTGACCTTGAGAAAGGCACTGTACCATTCTGAGCTCTCAGGTTTCTCCTCTGGAAAATGGAGATTCATCATAGCACCTGCCTGAGATTTATAAGAATTAAGCGAAGGTAATTAAGTAAACAGCTTATTAATGGTGTGTGTACATTTAACTCATAGTAGGAGCTATTAGTGGTAGCTAATATTATGATCATAATCCATTATTAAAATATATAATTATTAGTATAATATTAACATTAGTTTGTTATATAATAGTCATCCTATCATATTAGTAGTAATAAATAACAATACCAGAGACTATATTGTTACAAAAGTATATACATTTATATGTAAATAGACTATATATTATATACACACATACACACACACACAATGGTAGAATTAGCAGATAATTATTTTCTTCCTTACCCTTTTTTCTATTTTCAGAGTTTGTATGGTGAGCTATATATTTCATTTTTTATAGCCATTTCTAAATTGAAAAAAGCAAAGCAATAATGCATTCTGTTTTTTTCACTTCTTGATAATTTATTTTGGCTATGTTCATGAAGTTTCCCTAGACTGTGTGTGTGTGTGTGTGTGTGTGTGTGTGTGTGTGTGTGTGTGTTTTCCTCACATAAAATGCTGCCGTTCCAAAGAAAGGGACCCTCCCCACTGATAAGAAGCTCCAGTATTGTTGATTTAAACACACTGCTCATAAAGCATTGAGTGGATCTGTCCTTTCAGCTAGAATCCATTTGAGAATATTTAATCTCCCCTAAATCTGGTGATAAGTTGCTTATGGAAAAGGGACATACCATTTTTAAAAATCCTTGCCATTTGTGATGCATAAAATGTAAAAAACAAGTAGACCAAATCCGTTTTTACCTTAATAAAGTAGTTCTACTTTATTATATATTAAGACATTTATAATATTAGTGCTAAAACATCCCTAAAATTTGAGATCTTTCTGGACAAGCATGAGGATTAGTTTTCAGCATTACAACAGGGATCCTTGACATCTCAGCTAATTTTCCTCAAGTTAATACATGAGATAAGCCTGAAGTTCTAGAGATAAATTGATAAGGAAGGTCTAAGTGTGTAGAGGACTCACACCACGGACCATCTAAGAGAGGGGCACTGTCTGTAAAGCCTACCGTGATTGTCTGTGAATAGATACACACCATAGTGCCCTTTTTTTTTTTGGAAATTTACAAGGCATTTTCTTATTTCAAGGTTTCCTTTAGTCCCTTCAGTAAAGAAACATTTTTACCACCAATTTTCCCCAAATCATTTGATCATGAAATCTTTTTATTTGACAATTTGCTTGGGAAAGGAAGGGAGGTGATTGTTGATAGAAGTAAGACCTATTGTTATTCTACAGAACACATTCTTCTGGATGGACCAAAGGATGGAGGGAAGGAGGAGAGAGAGGGAGGAATAAAAGAAGGAAGGAAGGTAGGAAATGACACCAGAAAGAAAATGAATAAGGTCTATAATTTCTAATTTATGGTTCCAAACCCAAGAACTCCCTGAAATCAAAGAGTTTGTTTCTTTTTCTTTTTGTTTTTGTTTCTGCCAAGATTGGTGCATCTCATTAGGCAGCAAAACTTGACCAGAAGTGACATGAGGCTATGGTATTTATAATTTTCATCGATCCCTCTTAGTGAGAATATTCCTATGTTTTGCTGCAGAAGTATTCCTGTTAGTTAGATGATGATGGAGTTTGACGTCAGACTGATGGGGTGTCACATAATCTAGAGTCACTGCATTATGTTATCTTTTCCAAATCTGAAACACTGAATTTAGCCAATTCTGAATTTGAAGGGATTTTGGGAAGGGATGGTGGGTCTGTTTTGCATCCATATTTTGTAGAGCCATCCACGCCAGGTACATTTACTTCCTTGCCTATGAAGTGGGGAGAGATCCTCCCAGGTTTGTTTTAGTGGTTAAATATGATAACACATGCTGGAAATCCAACACACTTCTGGACACAGTGTGTGTTTCGAAATGTCTGCTGGTCTCTTCCCACTTTCTGCTGGCCTCTCCCCACCAAGCCCACCTGGTCAGCATCCATGCTCAGGGGTCCCTGAGCTTTACCTGCCTCAGAGAGCAGTGAGCAAAGCCAAGGTCATGTCTCTATTTGTTCCTTTTCCTGTGGAAACCCTGACATAATTACCACATATGTCAATTCTGCCCTAACAAGCTATGCCTAGACTTGTTTTCGTGTTGCTTCATACAGCTTTAATGGCTTCATCTGTGTAAAACATACTGTTTTAAATTTAAAAATTAAAAATTCAGAGTCAGATCTTCTGACAAGACAGCGGCACCCTCCATTGGCGGCCGTAGCGTGGGAACACTTGACCTTGTCAGGGGCTGTGCCTACGACTACCGCATGCTTACAGATGTGATGAATCTGAGTTTGCAGTTGTAGGTCCTGTTATATGATGTACACACGCACACAAATATACAGAGAATACATCATTTGGGAAGCTGTGCAAAAACTGGTAACATTATTTGCTGTGTGGCAGAAAATTACATGGATGTGACAGGGGAAGAGGGGAAACTTTTCACTGAATACTGTTTATATACTTCTAATTTTGAACCACAAAAATGAGAAATCTACTCAAAAAGGAAATTATTTCCTGAACCTTTTCTCTTCCTGTCACAACAATTTACTCACTAGAGTAGCCATTTGGGCTGGGACATTGGTTCTTAAACATATAGGGAATTACAGTCTCTTTTAAAGATCTGCTGAAATCTATGGAACCTCTCCTCAGAAGGATGTACTCTCATGAGGAAACACACACACACACACACACACACACACACACACACTTTTATATTCAATTTCAGGGCATCCATGGACCTCTTCAGCTCAGTTACAAACTCCAGGTTCCTAACTCCTGTAAAAAAAAAAAAGGTAAACAGTCAAGGGCAAATGAGGGGACTTTATTTCTCACATCATTCCCTCTTAGAAATTTACATAATTGGCCACTTCCTACAATATTTATCTCATTGGTCTTTGTTTTAGACCACCGCACCCTTCTTTATAACTAATTTTCTTCTTTTTCTCCTTTAAAAAGAAGGCTTCAAAAAGTAGACTAATTATGTGATTACACTTTTTAAGACTTCCCTAAATTTCCTACCTCTTCTTGGGAATTGATTTCCCCTGACACGCTTTCAGAAATGCACTTTGCTCACCCCTGCAACTTACTTTTGAATAACCACTCTTTTTCTTGTCCTTGAACTGAGTTAGTATAAGCCTTGTGTTCCTCTTTCTTTTGCTATTAGTATCGTTTCTGGAATCATTTGGAAAGAGTTTTCTTAATATGAGGCTCCAAGAACCAGCATTTAAGTTTCTCACACCTTTTTTTTTTCAAACTGTAGAGTATTAATTTCAGAGAGTCTTCATTCTCATCATCTGAATAGAATCCCATGTGCAATAGAATGAAACTAGCACGGAACCAGCACACAGCAGGTGCTCAGTAAACGGCAGAGCCTTTCCTTTCCCCGGGAATGACTGCAGCTCAGCCCCAGTTGTCTGCAGGTGCTGTCTTCCTCTTTTCCTGAGACCGGTGTGTTCAGGCCATGCTGGTGGCTCTACCAGGGAGATAGAATCTGAAGCCCATGGCCTCACATTCAGGAGAGTTCTCTGACTGCTTCACTACACTGGCTCCAGCTTCAATCTGGCCCTCCAGCCGGACCTCCCCTTCGGCAGGAGGCACCCATCTCCCTAGATACTGGGAACGTTGCCCAGTGATGACTCTCAGCTGAGTCCCACCCCCAGAATTGCACTTGGCGGAAGGGAACCCCCTCCGCCAAGACTAGGACACTTCCCCGTGGGCAGTGCACATGCCATGACTGGTCAGTGCAGGAGGAACAATACAGAGGACTGGCCCCTTCCATGGTTCAGGGTTCAGGGGAACTTGGAAGGGCTGTCCGAGCTCAGAGCTCTTTGTGGGATGGGCTGAGGCTGCTGTTGCAACTTCATGACATCCTGACGCCTCCCTCTGCCCACCCAGCACCCCTCACTCCTTCTGTGATGCTGTCCCAAGAGCCCTCTGCAAAAATCTACCTGCACCTAATTCACCATCTCAGTCTCTTTCCTAGGGAACCTAGGACTCAAAAACTCTCAGACATTGAGTCATTCTAGAAAACTGCTTTTATGATAGCTGATGGTGCAATGAACATCATTTTTTTAAAAATTTATTTTTGGCTGCGTTGGGTCTTCATTGCTGCGCGCGGGCTTTCTCTAGTTGAGGCGAGCGGGGGCTACTCTTCGTTGCAGTGCACGTGCTTCTCATTGTGGTGGTTTCTCTTGTTGTGGAGCACGGGCTCTAGGCGTGTGGGCTTCAGTAGTTGCAGCACGCAGGCTCAGTAGTTGTGGCTCACAGGCTCTAGAGCACAGGCTCAGTAGTTGTGGCACACGGGCTTAGTTGCTCCACGGCATGTGGGATCTTCCCGGACCAGGGCTCGAACCCGTGTCCCCTGCTTTGGCAGGTGGATTCTCAACCACTGCGCCACCAGGGAAGCCCCATCATTTGTTTTTATCAGCACAGCCTCCTTACCTCCTTCTTCACCGATCAACCTCCAGATTTCCTCTGGCTGTGGGGAGAGCCCTCCTCTCAGCCGGTGCTGCCTCCCCAGCCCAGAGTGTGGCTGTGTGACTGAGTCCTGACCAATCAGAGTGCTGTGTTGCTGTGGCCACAGTGATTGGTTGAGGGATGGCCAGGACTCAAGCTGGACCAATAAGAACCCTCCCCAGGATTCACGCTTCAACCATTGAGACAAAGAAGCTCTCTTTGTCCTGGAATGCTAACTGATGGATGGAAGAAAATTTCAGAGGAAAGTGGGATGAAAAGATGGAGAACTTTTAATGACATCATTTGACCACTTGAATCCAGCTGGTTCCGAACCCAAATCAACTATGAATTTCACTTGGGGAGTGAATGCATTCGCTGTTTGCTTAAGTTAGTTTGATGGGTTTCTCTTATTTGAGGCCAAAAGAGTCCTTTCTGATACAGAGGTTTGCCTTTTAGCTGCCCTCGATTAATAATAATAACAACCCTAATGAACATTTTGAATTAGAAATTTTCTAAGATGTATCCTTTCTTGCTTCTTGAAGAGGGCTCCAGAACATGACTTTTCCCTGAGTGGCTCTGAGTGGCTCTGGGACATTCCTTATCATACTGGCAGGCATTTGACCCTGAGGCCCACAGGGCTACCCCGGGCTCCTTCTTCTGTGTCAGGTGGACTTGGTGTCTAGGGCTCATTGAGTTCTACATTGAATTAAAAATCTTTCCCATTGTTTCCAGGCTGTTACTCTTTGGTATTTCTCTCTGCTGTCAACTTTAATTGCTTCTAGCAATCCCTCTTCTTCTCTTTAATTGCCGCTTTGATTTAGAAATCTGGTCTCTGAGTTCATCTGAATTGTGTGTAAGGTAAGTGAACATAGGTTTTGAGCAGTCTTGCAGTCTCCCCTATGCCTAAAGTGCATAAGTTTTTGGTACATGGACACTGGATATTAAATATAGCCGTTCAACTGCATTTTATGATTTTATACTTGTCATGATACATGTTCTCAATCAGGAAATGTATGGGCTAGGAGACCTCCATGTCAGCAAGATGTGATATAGTCATCCGTGAAACCAGAAAATTTGGATTCATACGGTAGTTTCCATCTGGCGTATTGTTCTATCTTGAAAATAATGTTCTCAAATGAATTCATTCTACATGAATCAGTGACTTTTTTGAGTCAAGAAAATTAGATTGAAGCCTAGGGTAGATGGGTCCATGCAGACACTCATTAGTTTCTACGAACCCAAACTGGTGTTTATGCCAAGTGATTCCTCACTTCTGTTGGTGTATCTTGTGCTATCCTAGTTCCCAATCTTCCTGGATAATCTGTACATGAATATGTCCAGAGATCAAAGTGGAATTCCCAGCACTGGTTTGGTTTCTCTGCTTGAGTCTAATTGTTTTGTCTCATGAACTTGACTTAGAGCAGCCAGAATTCGATGCTTGACTTCTTCTGCTAGCACCAAGGACAGAGTCTGGGAACCTGTAAGTAGAAAGAGGCACATAGACTGGGAAAGGAGGAATTTACTTCTGTGTTCCCCTTTGTCTGTAAAGCCAAGAGCAGATATAGGAGGGAGGAAATTATTCCCAAGAAGGGAGGAAATCTGACAGTCCCAGAGAGTCAAACATCATCAATTAGTATGAATACAGTATGCATTATTTTTGAACAAAGAGAACTGCTTTTGCCAATCATTTCAGCTCCTCTTTATGACTTCCGAGTGTGTTTATTTTGACAGCTTTTTATTTACTCTCTTTTTTTTTTCCCAGGGGTATATCAGAAATATGGCCCCATCTGGAGACAGTGAATAACTTTATGTTTTCCGTGGCCCTTCCAATCAGGAGTAACTACAGCTGCCGGGGGAACACTGAAAAAATGTCAATTAGCTATAAAAGTTTCACAAACAAACATTATGTCTTCCTCTTACGAGTCCCTGGGTGCAGCTCAAAATGGAGTAATAATGTCCATAGTTAAAAATGGCTGTTAGGGGCCCCAGCATCTTTTTTTCCATTAACAATTGCTCGGCACTGGCGCCGGAGTCTCTGCCTGTGTATGGTGGAGCCCAGGCAACTGCAGAGTATGTGTGTTAAAAATAATTACAGCTCCCATCACATTTATGGCACGGAGACGTGGCACTGGGTCCCTCTATGTGCAAACCACGTGGCCAAGTTCATCCCTCCAGGGAGCTGGGACTGGAGCCATCCCCCCTGGCTCTCCAAGCACCAGCTGCTTGTTTCCTACTCGTGTCTGAAAATCACATCAGGGTCACTCTGGCTCCGAGGAGGAATTAGAGAGCGGTCTGCTTCCTGGTGTCACTCTTTGTGATTGTCCAGGACCCAACCCACGTGGCCTTTATTTACAGACAAGTGCTCTGTCCTCCAGGCTAGAAAGGCAAGGAAAGTCTCTTTTCCACAAGTAAAACCAGGCAGGTACGGCCAGTGGATGTGACCTGTCTTGACATGTAAAGTGTAATAAAATCTTGTTTATAAAAACAGGCAGCCGGCCCAAGCACTGTAGTTTGCTAAGTATATTTTTTTAAAATATTGCACTGAAATATTATTTCTCTTGATTATTGAAGTTTTAGGTGCCCCCTTAAATCTTTTTTTTGTTTTCAATTTATTTATTTTATTTTTGGCTGCATTGGGTCTTCGTTGCTGCGCGCGGGCTTTCTTTAGTTGCGGCGAGCGGGGGCTACTCTTCGTTGCGGTGCACGGGCTTCTCATTGCGGTGGCTTCTCTTGCTGTGGATCGTGGGCTCTAGGCATGCAGGCTTCAGTAGTTGTGGCACGTGGGCTCACTAGTTGTGGCTTGAGGGCTCTAGAGCACAGGCTCAGTAGTTGTGGGGCACGGGCTTAGTTGTTCCGTGGCATGTGGGATCTTCCCAGACCAGGGCTCGAACCCGTGTCCCCTGCATTGGCAGGCGGATTCTTAACCACTGTGCCACCAGGGAAGTCCCAGCCCCCTTAAATCTTGCACCTGGGGCCAGTGCCTCCCTCTCCTCATCTTACTCCCAGCGTGGCCTTCAGCCAGCGAGGAAGTGGATGGGGGTCCTTGCCCAAGGGCTCAGCTGTGTGTTCCAGGGAAATGACTGTCACATTTAGCAGAGTCGGGGCAGAAGGATTCAGCAGTGCCTGGTGTGGAGGTGACATCGGAAAGAGCACACATACGGACCTTGGTTCCAGCTCTTGCTCTGTAGCCATGTGACCTTCAGCAAGTCATCCAGTTTCTCGGAGCCCCAGGCTCCCCGTCTACAAAGCTGAAACGATAATATCGACCTCAGAGTGTGGGCTGTAAAGATTAAATGAGATAAAGTATGTCAAGTGGCTGGCCTCGGTAAGTGGCACTTTAACAAATGTTTGCAGAGTGAACAGAATGCACAGACTGTTGGTTGAAGGCCGGGAGGATTTTATATCATCAGCTTGCCTTCCAATCAGCTGGACCTTTTTTTGTCATTTTCACTTGCTATGTCAGGTTTGCGTGATTTCTGCACGTGTTTATGTTCTGTGCTCGACCCAAGGGTAAGGTTAATGTACGAATTGCTTCTGTGTCTCCCATTATGCTTTGTACATAGGAAGCATCTGATAAGTATTTGTTGCATGCGTGGCAAGAGGAGGTTATCGATAATTATATGAATGGATATAGAACCAGGGAGTGTGGTTTCATCCCCCTGCTGCATGGATGACTTGAGCATTCACACTGTCAGCCTGAGGACCTTTAGGAGGCTCAGACCCAAAGAAGGCAGGTCCGAGCACCTTGAAGTTTTCTGTGACCCCTGTGATTCCTAAGTGGAGGGTCATATGCAGATTGCTGCCTGTGTACTTGGTCAACCCTCCCCACTGGGGGCAGCAGGAGACGATAGTTTAGTGCTTTTGCTATGTTTCCAGGACTGGCCCACAGAGTTTGAATGAATTCCTAAATGCTCAAAAGTCAGAAAGTTCACAGTCATCAATCAGGGTAATATGATGCTGGGGTTTGTTGGGGAAAAAAGATGTCCAAAGGCTATAAGACAGGTGATCGTGTGATTTATGATTCAAGTTGGGGTAATTTTGCGAGTGAAAGGGGATGCTTTTAATAATTATGCTGGAATAAAAGACCCCAATCCAGGCTGTCCTGGGCAAAGCAGGACACATATTCACCCTACTTCCAAGGCAGTTCTGCAAAGTGCCTCCTGTTCAGTCTTGGAAAGATCAAGACATCTGTGCCTCTGCCCCGTAGGCAGCTGCGTGCCTGCCCTTGGCAACCACTGCTGTCCCGTGGGTGATGGGCTGATTGTGCCTCCTTTTGCTGGCTGTGCCTCTCTTTATCCGGAAGCCCGGGGTCCCTGAGAGCTGGGCTGCTCACCCACGGCCATATGCTGGCTCTCCTGCTGCACTGGGCTCTCTGTTTGGGAGGCTGAAGTTTTCCAGGAACCTGTAAAGCGGAACCAGAAGTAGAGAGACCAAGCCAAGACAGGATGCCAGTGAGGTGAACGGTGTGGGCTGCTCAATTGTCTTTGAGATAAATGACTGATGTTAACACCAGGAAGGATTGTAGATCATCTAGTTTACTATCTCACTAATATCCTCTCTCTCACCCCTATTTACTGTGGAGGAGACTAAAATCAGAAGAGTAAAATAAGGCACGCAAGTTTATTAATTCCTTCAAATTGATGTCGCTAGCCCACACCTCCCCCATGGATTCTAGCCTAGAATGTCCCCTGGCTTCCCCAATATCTCCACTAACAGAAATCCCACAGTCAACATGTCCAGCAGGGTCCCCGGTCCATCCACACGCCCGACCCCCTCCATACGCCCCCAACCTCAGCCAACGCAAGTCCTCCCTCCCAGGCACTCAGACTGCAGATCTTGGAGTTACTCGTGACTCCTTACGTCTCTGCCTTCTTTCACACATCATGCAGAATCTGTTAGAAAACGCCATCCAGAGTCTAACCACTTCTCACCACCTGTTCCAAGCCCCAGGTCTTTCTCACCTGGGTTATTATTGCCTTCTAACTGATTCCACTCATACCTTCCCACAGACCTTCACTCACTGAATTGAATAGTCAAATCAACCCCTTTAAAGCCTAAGTTGGCCCTGTCACTCCTCTGCTCAAAACCCCCTAGTTTCCCCTCTCACTCAGAGAAAAATCTGAAATCTGTACTCTGCCCTGCAAAGCCCTATACAAACTGCACCCGCCCCACTATTTGTTCAATCTCATCTTCTAAAAGGAGCTCCCTCGTTCACATGGCTACAGCCAATCTGGCCCCCTTGCTGTTCCTCAGATGAACCAGGCGTGCCCCAGCCTTGGGGCCTTTGCACTGGCTGTTTCCTGTGTCTAGAGCATTCCTCCCTCAGGTCCACTTGGCTAAATCCCTCTCTGCCTTCAAGTCTGTGCTCAAATATCAGCTTCTATTAAAACTGCTACTCTTTGTGCCCTTTTCCTGTGATGTTTCTGCATAGCATCTACTGCCTTCTCATATACTCTATATTTTACTTATTTCTGTTTATTGTTTGTCTCCTCTGAGTGGAATATAGCAACCTAAAGGCAGGAATTTGTGTGTCTTGTCCCCACTGTGACCTCAGAGCAAGTACCTGACACAAAGTAAGAATTTGATACATACTTGCTGAATGAATGAAATTGTCAGCTTTCACTAAACATGTACCATTGGCCAGGGGCCTACTAAGTGTATCAAGATGATCTCAGCAAAATCCTTTCTCTTAAAGTGGCCCTGAGTCCTTGGGTTGGAGGCACAGCCAACCGTAGTGTGATGTGGTCACGATACAGCCCATGGGGTTCTTGTTCTACCACGCGGGCTAGAGGGATCAAAGCAAATGATGTTTCCCCAGAGCAGGCCATGCTGGGGCTGGATCTTTACAAGTGCGTGGAATTTTACCAGGCAGTGGAGCAGGGTGGCAGAGCTACATCTCACGTCCTAGTAGGTTTTCACTCTGTGTACTGCTGAGGGGGCAGGCTTGGTCCCAAGGAAATACAGAGAAGAAGTTATTTGTGACAACCATATTGCCCAGACAGCACGTCCTTCTCAATAGACAGAAGGATGTGGCATCCCAGGACATTCAAGTCACCCAGGTGATCCAGTCTGCTCACCTGCTGGTAAATGAAAAACAATTTCCCTTGAGAGAAACTGGGCAGGTGACCTTATGGCCCTGTGGCCACTGTACTGAGCACCGTCTATGGGAATCGCAGGATGGGATGTGTTGGTGCCCTGTTTCCCCACAAATCCTTTTCAGAATACAGTGTGCTTCTGTATTTCATTTCCCCTGGACTCTCAGGAAGCCTAGGCATGGAAAGGGTCTTTGGTTTGTCATTTCTTAGGATAATCTCCTTTAAGTCAAAGAATTGTCTATGGTGGAGTTCAGCTGTTTTGGCTAAGTCCAGAAGCCCTCTGGGGAAGAAAAGGACAGCCAGATATTTGATGTTTGTTAACTACATCTGTGACATAACTGAGAGAGAGGGAGAGAGAGAGAGAAGGCATTGGGCAGGTGCTACTTTTTGGCTTGGGGACCTCTGGGATCATAAGATTGTTCTCAATTCTACCACTGTCTGCCCTGGTAAGCTTGACAGTTCTGGTGGTAATAAGAGTATATCGGATAACTATTTCTATATAACAAATCACTCCTACACTTAGTGGCCTCAAACAATAATTTACTGCTTCTCACAATTCTGTGAGTGGCCTGGAACTGTCCTCTGCCAGTTTGTCTGGGATCACTCATGAGACTGCATCCAGCTGGAGGGGCATGTTGGCTGGGGCCGGGCCCGGCTGGGATGACTGCCTAAGGTAGCTGGAACTTCCTGCCATGTGGTCTTTGATCCCAGTTTCTTCACAGGAGGAGTCTTCCTGGCTTGATGGGCTCAGGGCAACATCCCAGAGAGTAAGCCCCAATGTTTAGCCCTTATCAAGTGCTTACATCCCATTGACTTGGCCAAAGCGAGCCCCATGGGCAAGCCCAGAGTCAGTGTGGGAGGAGGTGTGACACTGGGAGGTGTGATCATTGGGCCATGGCTGTCACCGTCTTGCACAGGAGAGAAGAGATCACCAACCAGACCTCCTTAGCCCAGGTCCTCTGTGTCTCCTCCTTTACCTTTTGACTTCTGCGTGGTTCCTGCCTGCCTGCCATCCTGGGTGTGCTCTGACCATGGCTGCCGGACACTGGACCCAAGTAGCACATCCTTAGCGCACTGCCCTCGGTGAAGTTTGGGGAAGGCAGGCCCTGCTTCCAGCTCTGATCCTGACCTTGAGCATCTGGGCCAGTTCTGTGTCATGCACACACCCCTTCCCTCTTCCCTGGAGTCAGAGATAACACTGCCCCCATGGAAATGAAACCCCCACTGGAGTTTGCTTCAGACATGTGTGGGCTCAGTGCCTAACAGGACAACACCCTTCCATTTTCATTTTTCCTTCTCCTGGTATTCTGCCCTTGTGTAATCCTCCTCGCTTGAGTGAGAGCTGGCCTTACTGGCTCGCTTCTAACAAATAGAATATGGCAAGCAACATAGTCACTTCTGAGGGTAGGTTATAAAAAGGCTGTGGCTTCCATCGTGGGTGATTTCTCGCTCTCTCTCTTGGGTCACAAACTGTGGGAGGACCCAGCTGCCAGCTTGTGAGGCAGCCCTGTGCAAAGGCCTCCATGGGTGAGCCTAGAAGCTGAGGTCACATGAGTGTGTAAGCTCAGGGCCTGAGCCCCCCAAGCCAACCCTTGTGATAACACAGCCCTGGCTGATAGCCAGAGTGCAGACTCATGAGAGACCCCAAGGCAGGACCACACATCCAAGATGCTCCTGGATTCCTGACCCACAGGAACTGGGCGATTGTACATGTACATGGTTTCCAGCTCCTACGTTTGGGGTAATTTGTTACACAGCAATGGGTAGCTAATACACAATCACATCCCCACATTGGGCCACAGCCTCTATAAAGTGTTCAGAGCCCAGGGGAGTCCCCCACCCCCAGTGAGCTGGTACAAGACTAGCAGAGGCAAGAAAGAGGAGCCACAGGGAGGGCATGGGGGATCTGGAGGCTCTCTTTGGCCCCCTTGAGCCATCTGCCCCTACTTTCCTGCCCTGGGGTGTCATGATCTTTTGGAGCAATCAGCCAAGTGGAAAACAGTCCTCTCCAGGTTAAAGTGGTAGCAACAAGTAATTTAACACTTTCTTTTGATTGGATTAGTAGCAAAGGCATTGACTAGTCTCTTGCTGAGAGGAGGAAGGTTTAACCCGTCTAAATTAAATCTCTTTGGCATTGTTGGTTCCAACAGTCTCCTTACTCTGCTCCAGATGCTCTATACATTTCTGTTGTTGTTGTTCAGGGGTGGGAGGAGAAGCAAAAATGAATTGTCTTTTCTTGGGTAAAAGGACCGGTCGGTCGCCTCTCCCTCCCCAGCATGATTATTGCAGCGGCTGAGAGCCGCTGAGAAAAGCAATGGACCTGCCCGAATTAACACCTGACTTGGGTGAGCACCGAAGCAGAAACCGTCCCCCCTTTTAACACTGTGGCTCAGCCAGGCAGGCCAAGCCCTTTAATCGTCATCGATTATCTCATTCGGCCTGACTCTTGGGAAATCTTGGGTGAAAGCAAATTGAATTGGATATTTGCTGCCGCTCTTGTAAAAGGGGCCCCGCTTAGATTAATTTCAGTCATGATGGCAGCCCAGAAAACAAGACCCGGACTAGCGTGGCCAAGGGGGCTGTCTGGCCCCTCGAGAAGATGCAGCTCTTGTAAGCTGATGAATGGAAGGGGTGGCTTTGGAGCCAAGCACGATCTTTTAACCTAGAGGATTAGTCGCAGAGGGGCGGCTCCTTTGCACAGGAGCTCGCCTGGCTGGCACATGGAAGAGGCTGGTTGTTAAGGAAGATTAATTAAATAAAGCCCAGGCGGCATTGTTCCTGGGTGTCCTAGGCTCCCTAAGGAGAGAGGGCCTCACCAGGACTCTTGGGGGCAGGATCTTAGGAATAGAGGGAAAAGAAGCCCTTTTGTGGACTGTGGGTGATTCTAAGAAATCCCTAGCCCTTAACGGGGGAAGATGAATAGGCAAAAGTTAAAAAGGCCAAGGGTTTATTTAATGAGAGAGGAGGATCTGGGGGCTGGCAAGTCCTGCTGGAGGCCCAAGGGCACAGCTGAGAGAGAGAGAACACAGCATTCACACCCGAGGCCTGGGCCACCTGCCTCCTCACACACACTGACAGGAAGTGGGGTCCTTCCACCCCGAGTAGAGGAGGTCCCAAAGGACGGAGAAAATCCCCGAAAGACTGGGTGACAAACATAGTGCCAACTAGAGAAAGCCGATGGTGTGAGATCAGCATTTAGGCATCAACCTGGCTGGCAGATGGAGCACGTGGGCTTCACAACGGAGAGTAAACGGGCCCTCCGGCTGTGAACCTGGTGAGGCCATTTTGGGGAAGATGTTATGGGCAAAATTCAGGGCAAAATGACAATAATAATAATAACAACAACAACAACTTGATAAATAATATGTGTTAGAATACTAACACATATTATTTATCAAGTATCTTCTATGTGTCAAGTCAAGAGATACATATATATATATAATGATCCAGAAAGAAGTATTATTATTTGTGGTGAAATATGATGCTTCACCCAGATCACCGTGGGTCCCTTTTCACCCTTTTTTAAAAATTGAAATATAGTTGATTTACAATATTGTGTAAGTTTCAGGTGTACAGCACAGCGATTCAGTTATACATATATATGTGTGTGTATATATATGTTCTTTTTCAGATTCTTTTCCCTTATAGATTATTACATAATATTGTGTATAGTTCCCTGTACTATAGAGTAGGTCCTTGTTGGTTATCTATTTTTTATATAATGCTGTGTATCTGTTAACCCCAAACTCCTAGTTTATCCCTCCCCTCTTTTCCCCTTTGGTAACCATAAGTTTGTTTTCTGGCTTTTCACCCGTTTTGTATTTTGTGCACCCCAGGCTTGGGTGTGCTCTTGCTTCCAACGGTGAGCACATGAGACTATGTTTTCATAGGATTTCTCTTGCGCTGATGGAGCTTGCTTTGCAGAGATGAAAGTGCCCCAGAATTTACCTCCACCCTCCTTCCCACTGTCCTTAACCAGAGGCTAATGGGTGCAGAGATGTGAAAGCACCTCTGGGTGGAGCTAACACCGAGGCATCATTTACAGCCCAGGGTGCCCCTCCTGGACTAGGCTGAAGCTACCCTCTGCAGGACTTTGGCCTGAAATTACTCTCCTGCTTGGCTTCCTCTATTCTCCTCTTCTGCTTCCCCCACTCAATTTCCAGTTTCTCCTGGGTGCCCTTCCTTAATCCTACACATCCTCATCTTGGGATATGCTTTTGGGGAACCTAACTTAAGACATTATCCCCGATTTGTAGGATAGAAAACTGAAGCTTACAGTGAGATGAAGTCATTCGCTTGCCCAGGGTCACTCAAGTAAATGGCTGAGCCGGGATTTACAACCAGTCCTATCTGACTCCAGAGTCCGTGTTCTTTACATCACTTGTAGAACCCACTTCCAAAGGGGAAGGCTTTGTGTATGGAAAACTGGAAGGAAAGTTCATGCTCATTGCCATTCTTTGGTTCCCTTTTAGGTGTGCTTCTTGCCCTTGAGATCAAGAGTTGGTAAAATTCAAGACAGCTTCAGCAGCAACTGTTGGGAAGAATGCAGTTGACTTGTCAGGATTTCTTAGTAGGTGTATTTCATTTAGTTTTTGCTAAAATTTGACCCCAAGAGTCAATGGGCTTACCCAAGTAGAATTACCCCAAAAGACACCATCCTTGTAGGTAGATGTGTAGCTTCTTCTATGCCCAAATTATTTCCTGTGCCAACATGGTACTGGCACATGGGCTACATCATCGTGAGGCATGATAGGTTTGTGTTTATTTCCTTTGAAAGCTAGAGTCAGGCCACCACTGTCATGATCCTGTCATTGTTATCTGCCTGCAAAGGAACTGGTTGGACCCAAAGGTAGATAAACTTTGGGCGCCTGATAGAACTCAAGCACTGGCCTTAGGTGTCTGATAAATTACCCAACATTGGAGAGGGGAGAAGAGTGATGGCCAAAAGATGGGCAGATGCTAGAGACAGGGATGGCTTTGGATTCAGAAAAACCTGGATTGAAATCCTGGCTCGTGAATTCGATGTGTACCTTCAGACAAGTTACTTAACACATCTAAGCCTCACATCCTCATTTGCAAAATGGGAATTCAATTGTCCCTGATTTATAGAATTGCTGACTTTTTAAAGAATTGCTGTGACTTTTGAATGAAATAGTGCGTGCAAAGTTTGGCAAATAGTAAGTAAGTATTTGATAATGGTCCATGTGTTTCAATAGCTCAATTACACATAGTTTTTGCTTATGTTAAGCAAGAGGGAAAAGGCAGGAAACTGCAGAAAATATAGCTGGCATGTCAATGTGTATCAGCATATACTTGAATTCTAGCAAGCTGCCTGCTCGCTAAACAGTTCTTGTCTTGCGCCTCTAATCAGGACGGGATCAAGGGAAGATATGTGTTATAAAGCACCATTCTCTCTCAGGACCCGTGTTTTCTGCAACTTGCTCAATGATGACAGCACAAAATACGGAACCCGTGTCTATGAATTTTTATGTGCTGGTGGGGCTCTGTCACCTTCAGACTCACAGACAAATACTTAATGTTTAGGCAGGAATTGCTTGGCTGCTGGTTTGAGGGCCACTCAGATTCATTTTCTACGTGTGTCCAACTGCCCTTGTCTTCTAGGTAACAATGGCTTTTGGTTGTAATCTTGATCAGAGATCTCACAAGGTTCAGATTCAAGGTGTGTCTCCTGGAAATGTGCATGAATCACTAGGACTGCAGTAATAGTGCCCCCCCAAAACATCCAAACTTCAATCAGTTACAACAACAGAGATTTATTTTCTTGCTTGTGTGACTTCCGGTCAGATGGATGGCTCTGCTTCTAGCTGTGGGTTGGGTTCAAGTCTGCCTGTGTGTCTTCATTCTGGGGCCCAGACTCCAGAGGTGGTGGCTCCGTGGGCATCCTCTGTTCACGGTGGTCCCAGGTCCAACCGGGCAGCACATGCAAAGCCTCTGCTCGGGTGACGTTGGCCAAAGGGATCATCAGGCCAAACCCAACACCAAGCAGGTGGGGGAATGTACTCTGTCTAGCACAGTGGGAGGCTTTCCAAAGTCATGTGACAAAGCGTGTGGACGTAGAATTGAATAGTGGGAGGGGGGTGAAGGAGTGTCACAACAATCAGATGTATCACACAGAATAATGAGGCTTCACATTGGACCCAGAACTAGGACAAAAGACAGACCACCAAAGAGAGATCAGAGTATTAGGACTGGTGCCCTGAGCATCAGTTTTGCACGGGACATGGAGATTATCCCAAAGGACACTCGTAGGTCTCTCTCCTCTACCCTGACTTGCCGATGATTATAAGTAAACTGATAAAAATAAATACTCACATGTATGTATCTGGAATTAATGATACCTCTAGGTAGATAATCACTACCGTGGCTGAATGTGGGGGGGCGTGACCTCCCAGATTCTTGTGTGACTAGAATTTCCAGAGAAAGTCACAATTTTGTGAGCCCTATAGGATTTCTCATGCAGGCTTTTGCTTGTTTTTGTCACTTGAATGATCCAAAAGTGGCTCTTTTAGCTAAGCAAAGCGTTCCTGTAATTACGTATTGCTGAGTCGTATGCATTTTTTAAAAAATTAAACCAGTAGAGGGCATGTCCCAGACTCCAGTGCTCTTGGCTAAGGAGGAAGGAGTTAGGGGTTGACTGGAGTGTGTCTGGTCAAGGTCTTGTCATCCATCCTAACCTCCTTTCCCGGTAGCTGTGAGAGGCAATCAATGTAAGCTGTGGTCTTAGGGGAGAACCACTCCCCGCCCCTAAGGATTGAGCTAGGTGGGCCAGGGGAGGATCTCTCAAAGGCTCTGGATTTCTTATCCCACATGCTGGACCCAGTACTTATAGGTCCTCCAAAACAATAGTTGTGTTTACATCGCCCCCATCACTTACTGAGCGTCTGCGCAAGTCCATGATGGACTACTTGCCGGATTTGGAAATGCTGAATCTGCTGGACTGCCAGGAATAGGGACAGAAGTAAAACAGGCCTTGACAAAATTGATCTGGGTCCTGCTGCTGAAAAATGCAACCTAAAGTGGCTACAGCCCACACTGGGAGTGCAGTCCCCTGGATCCCAAGCTTCTCCTACCTGAAGTCAATCATCACTGGCCATCCATGGCTGACTCTGGCCACGTTTGGTTTAGCTGCAGAGAGCCTGGCATTATTTCCTTCTTGGTGCAGCAAGCCCGCTCTGGTCCCCTATATTCTCCTGTCCTCATGCATGCTTCAATTCCCTCTGGCCCACTTGATTGACGGCTGCTGTCTGACTGGCCCTGGAGTGAGGTAAGCCTGCAGCCACCCTGACCCCCATTCTCCTCCATCACCAAGTGTGAATGAGGCCATTTTACAGGATTGTGGTGAAAATCCAAGCCAACAATGTGAATAACATGCCCAGCGTGGGGTGAGCACTTCTTGAACTCAATTCATTTCTCTTTCTTTTCCTTCTTCCTTTTTTCTTGCTTTCCCTTTTCTTCTGCCCCATTTCTCATTCCTCTCCCTCTTTTTTCCTCTTTCTTTTTGTGATGCTTTGATATTTGTTCTATCTCTTCGGTCAACTTTAAACGGGTTTTCGTTAGTCAGTGGGAGCTCCAGGTTGCTCTGGCTTATCCTGAAGGGAAAGTTGTGTTAAATGTGTCTTCCAGTCCCCTGCAATTTCTGGGGTGAAGGACACATAACTAAAAGGCACAGGAGTGACTCACTACCAAGTTAGTCACACCCTGAGTCAAGATGAGGTTCGTTGCTCTACTCTGGATGAATCCAGAAAGTGGTTGAAAATGATGGTCAAGCATCTCACCTGGGGGATCTTACAGGGAGTGAAATTATACTGTCTCACCATGAGGATAGAAAGTAAAAGAAAATATAATTCCATTTTCTTAAGACCCACCTAAATAGGTGGGTAATAGGTACACAATGCAGGAATAAAATAGCCAAAAGAGAGTTATTAGCGACTTCTGGAACTCAAAGCGGGTAGAGTGACAAACTCTTCTAACTGCTTTCTTTTACAGTTAAGGAAATGGAGGCTTATTAGGCTAAGGGACTTGTTCAAGCACATAGGTATTTGATGCCAAGGACCTTTGCATTAAGTACCCCGTTTTCATTCCTCATGCTGCAACCCCGTTGACTACAAGGGTTGAGAAGGTTTTCAGTGTCTGCATTTTGAATAACAAGAATCAGACAAGAGATTATTAGGGGACAAATGTTACATAATCATGGAGGAGATTATTGAGTACAAGTGCTGACCTTGGTTGTGAAAAGAGACAAGAAGGCATTCCCATAGAATTCACATAAGCCGGGAGAGGGGAGAATCTTCTTTGAGTTCACTGAGATCCGGGGACAAGCCCTGGTTTGGATACTTACCAACTGTAAACTTAAACATGCCATTTAATTTCCTTAAGTATTATTTTCTTCATTTGCAAAGTAAAGATAATTATTTCTGAACTGCCTGTTTTTAAAGTATATTGTGAGTTTCCAAATATAGATGATTTAGTCCAACAAAAACATCTGTACACCTACTATGTGTAGAGCCCATTTGGCCAGGCACCCAAGATTCAAAGATGAATATAGCAAGAACATGCTGCATATGCTTAAATGATGGAACATTCTGTGTGCATAAGAGAGCAAATCATTATTATTGCTACCTTGGGCCTGCTCCCTTCCCCCTGGAAGCAGTGGCTAGAAGGACATCTGTCGGTGCCTCTACCACCCACACAGCTCAGAGCTCTCAGATTTGTGGCTCTCAGTAGCTACTGCAACACATAGAACATTATCCAATGGTCGTTGTTTAAAACAGAAATTTTTTCTGCCTTTAAATATATGTGAGTTTCAGGTGTGACTCATGTATTGTCCTTTTTTTTTTTTTTTTTTGATTTGTAGAGATCTGCTTTCTTTTACTTTTTATTATTGTTAATATTATTTTTTTTTTGGCTGCCTTGGATCTTCATTGCTGTGCGTGGGCTTTCTCTAGTTGCGGCGAGCAGGGACTACTCTTGCGTTGCGGTGCGCAGGCTTCTCATTGTGGTGGCTTCTCTTGCTGTGGAGCTTGGGCTCTAGGCAAGCGGGCTTCAGTAGTTGTGGCCTGTGGGCTCAGTAGTTGTGGCGCACGGGCTTAGTTGCTCCGTGGCATGTGGGATCTTCCCGAACCAGGACTCGAACCTGTGTCCCCTGCATTGGCAGGCGGATTCTTAAACACTGTGCCACCAGGGAAGTCCCTCATGTATTGTTCTTGACGAAGAATCAGGATCCAAGAAGGAAACGTGTAAGACAGAATATTAAGGAGCAAGGGCTGAATTTCTCAAGTTGCCTCATTCCCAACTCGCTTTAAGGTTCTGGGTGTCTCACTCAATTTTTCTGCGTTTGAATTTCCCCTGTCTGCTCAGGGAAGAATCTTGCCCCACCTGTTCCAGGAGTTTCTTGGGGAGTCAACGTGGCAATGGTAAGGAAGCAATTTTTAAGATGTATGAGTGCTAAAAAGGAAAACCTGCTGCCTATTTTTGGCCTTTACTTGGGACATTTGGGAAAGGACGGGTGAACCAGACAAAAATTCCTTTGCAAACTCACAGGTAACCAGAATTCCTGGAAAATACACAAATGGTATTCACCAGCAAAAAGATAAGGGAGAATCATTGTCTATGAGCTATTTTTAGCAGGATAAACCCAGTCTGTGCTAGTTGCCTATTGTAAATAAGCCTGAAATTTATGGGTTTATGGGACACATCTCAGTGGAAAATGTCCCGTAACCTATGTCATTTATTTGCTAATTGCTGTGTCTTGCTCTTGCTTGTAAACTGCATCACAGGTAAATTTGGCACTTGGTCTGATCAGTGATTCATGTTGACTCTCATTTGTATGGTCTCTGTGTTATGTCAGGTGCCATCCTAGGTGAGGTATAGGAAGGCATAGGTGTAAAGGTATAGGTGTAAAAAGGAGGTATTCCGTAACTGAAATGGCACCTTTGTTCAAGCAACGTACAAGATGCGGGGCTGAACCACCACAATCAACCCCCCTCCCCCCCTCCCAGTGTAAATCTGAGTGGGAGCAGCCCTAACTCAGGAGGGAACTCTTGATAGTCTTGGATCTTTGTGAGGGAACACTGCTTGGCTGTGTTTGGCTATTTCCGGTAAACTTTGAGTCAGAAGTAAATGCGGTACTGTTGGTCATCAGTGGGTCCAGCTGAGTCTCATTTGTGTTCTCTTCAGGCTTTCACACAGATACGGCATCATCACTGCATCATTTCTGAGGATGACTAAGGAGGCACCTGTAAAACCCAATCCAATCTTTAGGGTAAAGATTTTGTGTATGTGTGAGATCAAAGCAAATGATAAAGATAGACTCTGAAAAATGGTGTCTTAGCACATAGGCCTAGGGAGCTGGGTGAGAAAGGAAATCCCCTGGGCTTTGCTGACTCAGTTATAATCAGAGAAGCAAGTTAGGGACAGCTCCTGGGAGGGTTTATCATCACTTGGTCCACGCAGTGGGCGTGGTCACCAATGTCCACAGCCATAGATATTCCATGTGGTCACTCTTTTTTTTTATTCCTTTGTTTTATTTTATTTATCTATTTATTTTCATTTTATATTGGAGTATAGTTGAGTAACAATGTTGTGTTACTTTCAGGTGCATAACAAAGTGATTTAGTTATACATATACATGTATCTATTCTTTTTCAAATTCTTTTCCCATTTAGGTTATTACAGAATATTGAGCAGAGTTCCCTGTGCTATACAGTAAGTCCTTGTTGGTTATCTATTTTAGGTATAGCAGTGTGTATATGTCAATTCCAAACTCCTGATTTATCCCTCCCTCCCATCCTTCCCCTCTGATATCCATAAGTTTGTTTCTATGTCTGTGAGTCTGTTTCTGTTTTGTAAATAAGTTCATTTGTATCATTTTTAAAGATTCTGCATATAAGCGATATCATATGATATTCGTCTTTCTCTGTCTGACTTACTTCACTTAGCATGATAATCTCCAGGTTCATCTATGTTGCTGCAAATGGCATTATTTCATTCTTTTTAAGGGCTGAGTAATATTCCATGTTACCACATGGAATGTACCACATCTTCTTTATCCATTCCTCTGTCAATGGACATTTAGGTTGCTTCCATGTCTTAGCTATTGTAAATAGTGCTGCAATGAACACAGGGGTGAATATATCTTTCCAAATTATGGTTTTCTCCAGACATATGCCCAGGAGTGGAATTGCTCTATTTTTAGTATTTTAAGGAACTTCCATACTGTTCTCCATAGTGGCTGTACCAATTTACATTCCTACTAACATATGGTCACTCTTTATTGTTGGATTTTCCCCTCCCACGAGCCCCCACCAGCCCCCAGACCACTTATGGTCTCCTCTGGTGCCCATTAGGATGGAAGATGCTGCATTCTTGCCTTCCTCTTCTGCTGTCATTATCTTTTTTTTAAAATTTAATTAATTAATTAATTTTAATTTTTTATTGGAGTATAGCTGCTTTACAGTGTTATGTTAGTTTCTGCTGTGCAGCAAAGTGAATCAGCCACACGTATACATGTATCCCCTCTTCCTTGGATTTCCTTCCCATTTAGGTCAGCACAGAGCATTGAGTAGAGTCCCTTGTGTTATACGGTCTGTTCTCATTAGTTATCTGTTTTATACATAGTAGTGTATACCTGTCATTCTCTTGACGTGTGTGTACAGCTCAAAGAGCCACAGGAATGAGGTGAGCTGACTCCTCCCAACGGCTCTGGCTCTCTGCTCCCTTTTTTCACACATTGTCCATCACCATCTTGAAAGCCAAGAGACAGAGGCAAAGTCAGATGCAAGAGCTGGATATTCTCTTTAGTCTAAGCAAAAATATTCTTTAGGGGAATTAATACAAAAAGGCAAGAAAGAAAGATTTTATCTTCTTGGAACCCTCAGAGGCTCATTTTTGCAAGGCCCAGACAGAGAGATAATTGGAGAGAACAGTTCTCCACCTTGACTGCAGAATTACCTAGGGTGCTTTAAAAAAAATACTATGCCTGGGCCCCACTCCAGACTAGTTAAATTAGAATTTCTGAGAGTGAGGCCCAGGCATGCAATTTTTAAAATGTCTCTGAGATGATTCTAATGGATAGCCATAGTTGCAAATCACTGGGGTAGGAATCTTGTGGTCATTTGCTAAAGTCCTTATGAAAAAAATCAGGCAGTAAGTGCATTTTGGGACATAAAACGGCTCAAGGCTGAAACATTTGCTATTGTGAGATAAGCTACATAAAAAGGCAACCCAGCTTCAGACTAGAGCATTGTCAGCCCATCTATGAAATCATTTCTTTTGATGTTTACGGCACTAACAAGTCCTGAGATGGGGCTGTCTGATGAGACCATGCTTAATGACCCAAGTCTGTCTATGAGCCAGAGAGACATCCTGATTTGACGTCTCTCTTTGCAAGTTTATTAACTTAAGGAAGACATTAATATTTTTACCATCTAACAAATGACTTGCAAGTGGGACCTTATTAGAAAGCATGAGATCCACATTATATCAGGGACATGACCCTTCCCACTTCCTTCCCCTTCATGGAAGGGCTGACCCTCTGCTCTCAGGAGAAAAAACACTCAATTTGTATGTTATTCCAGAAATTCTGAACTCTGTGGTCAACTGAATCAGTTTAAGGACCCAAGTAGGAGACATATTTGTTGTCAATGTCTGCACATAAGGAATTTCTGTCTTCATAATGTTGCTCTTAAGGATGATGGAATGAAGCCCACTTTAATTAAATACATAGGGAACACTAATCTACTTTGAAAGGCACCACTAATCCACTTATTGGTGGCCAAGGTATGCAGTTAATAATGGGACTTTCAGGAGAACAGGCATAAAGGAGACCATTTCCAGGAAATACACACTCTTAGGATAGGCACTGTCTTGTATATATCCCTCATGGCCAATGGCTACTAAGCAATCCCAAAGTTAATCCATTATACTCTGCCTAGCTCCTTGCTGTGTCTTCATTAGGGGCTTATGTACATGATATAAGCAGTTTTTGGTTAAGCAAGTGAAATTAAGAAATTACGCATGTGTTTATAACTTGGTTCTCATGTCCAGTTGTACATTAGTTTTGTCTCCTGTTAAAAAACTTTTGTGTATGTACTCCAAACTTCAAGTTATTTTTCTATATATTATTATGGCTTTGCATTTCAGTCCTGTAGGAAACTTAAAGAAATAAGTTATATGCTACTGTGTTTATTGGTGTTATTATGAATAGTTTTATGTTATTGTTTTTATTTTCCTTCTTTAAATAGACACCGGAACTTCTACAGCAAATTACTCACATCTGTGATATAACCGTTGTTCAGGAAATGCTTGAATATTTTCAGCAGAGGAAAGAAAAGATATCATCATTAATTTGACTGGCAAAATAGCTTAGCTATCTAAGAAGTATTCAGGGTTTTACCCTGAGGCTTTACTGAAAGATAAGCTCTTGGAGAAAGTAACAGACAACTGCTAATCTGTCTAAATTGCCCAAGTTTACAGCAGAGAACACGGGGTCTCTGAGTGGTGATTTGACTTTATCCCCATCGTAATAAGTGGCAATTAGTTCCTTACCAATAGAATGAAGAAGTAATCTATATTTTTTAACATAAAAGAATTGGCTTGCAGGCTATGCCTTTATTACTGTTGTGGTTTTTAAATTCTATATTTGCAGAGCTCCCACTTCAAAGACTATTAGACTAGAAGTGAGAAGGCCACTGCAAACTAGCTGTGTGATCTTGGGCAAGTCACTTAAAGTGCTTGAATCTCATTGTAAGATATGAATTATATGACTTTTTCCCCAAATATTTTGTTCCTAACATTGTATAACTCAAATTTTCAACATGTGTTCTGGGATTATATGTTATTACTTTCTTTGCTTTTGTCTTCATGCAAAATATCTTGCTAATGAGCATGGAGTTTAAAAATGAAGATGTCTTTATTCCTGTTCTGATGAATTTTACAATTGTTCATAAATACTTCATTTTCTATTTTCAATTCTCCATTGAATTTAGACCAACTCATGTGACTTGTGGGTTTAAACAATATGAGAAGAATGAAATATGTCACTTCTAGGATTAAGAGTGAATGATGATTCTTTATTTGCATTCTCTCTCGCTACTGTGACCAGCCTAGGTCTCTGAGTGAAGATGTGGAACAAACCCCTCTATTTACGAGTAATGAACATGCATCATAAAGAAATCACTTCTGTTCAAAACAGTGAGATCTGGGGCTTGTTTGTTACTGTAGCATAACCTAGCCTATCCGGACTAGTATAACTTCCTTCATCCATTTCAAGTAGTTGACAAGTAGCATTTGGGGGAATTTTCTAAGTGTCACTGAGGTTAGAATCAACAGATGAACCATACCTCTGACACTGTAATACCACCTAGGAAAAAACTTGGCTGCCATAGACCTTCAGTTTACCCATCGCTAAGCAAAGGCTTGCAAATGATCCAAACTAAACAAACTTTTAGCCCCAGCTAGTGTCGTTTCTCATCTTACTGCAAAATATTTAGTAAACAACAAATTTCAGTCAGTAGTGAATTACAAGGGACTGCCTATATTCTTAAGATATGAGATTATTTACTTCTTTGTTTTTCCATTGTGGTTTATTACAGGATATTGAATATAGTTCCCTGTGCTATATGGTAGGACCTTGTTATTTATCCAGTCTATATATAATAGTTTGCATCTGCTAATCCCAAACTCCCAATCCATTCCTCCCCCACCTCCCTTCCCCTTGGCAATAACAAGTCTGTTCTCTATGTCTGTGAGTCTGCTTCTGTTTTGTAGATAAGTTCATTTGTGTCATATTTCAGATTCCACATATAAGTCCTATCATACGGTATTTGTCTTTCTCTTTCTGACTTACTTCACTTAGTCTGATAATCTCTAGGTCCAATCATGTTGCTTCAGATGGGATTATTTCATTCTTTTTTTATGGCTGAGTAGTATTCCATTGTATACATGTACCACATCTTCTTTATCCATTCATCTGTCAATGGACATTTAGGTTGTTTCCATGTCTTGCCTATTGTGAATAGTGCTGCTGTGAATATTGGGGTGCATATATCTTTTTGAATTATAGTTTTCTCTGGATGTATGTCCAGAAGTGGGATTGCTGAGTGATATGGCAACTCTGTATTTAGTTTTTTGAAGACCCTCCATACTGTTTTCCACAGTGGCTGTACCAATTTACATTCCCACCAACAGTGTAGGGGGTTCCCTTTTCTCCACACCCTCTCCAGCATTTGTTATTTGTAGACTTTTTAATGATGACCATTCTGACTGGTGCGAGGTGGTACCCCACTGTAGTTTTGATTTGCATTTCTCTAATAAGAGAGATTATTTGTATAAACAATTGTTACAAACCCACAAGCCACTGTGCAGATTGTAGATATTTTTGTTGTTGTTTCTATTATTATATATGACTTTTCAATGGAATAACATTTGCTACAATGAATTGAATCACTTTGAGGGTGAGAGGTCTGGCTCTAATCCAAATATACCCAAGTGACACTAGTTCTCCAAATCAGCCATTTAAAATAATTCCCTTGAAAACAGGAGTTGAAAATACACAGTGTGGAAGGAAAAAAGAGTTTTTCAAGTTTGCTAATGGCTGCTTTATTGTTCTCATTCTCCTGGGATCCTTCTCTCTTCCTGCTCTACATGTTCTGTTCTTCCTTTGTGACCTCACCCCTCCCTCAGCTTCTAATAAAGGGACTCAACAAAGCAAGAATAAAAGATTTCCTGGGCTGCTGTGCAAAAAGTAAGGGCGTGTGCTGAACTGAGCCGCAGGACTAGCCGTGGGGGTATTTGCGGATGTGTAAAGCCTTCCAGGTGGATTCAGGAGTCCGGAGTCTGAAAAGAGGGATGATTTGGGGAGCAGAGGGAGAGAGCCAGGGTTTGGGAGTTACAAAAGCAGATCTGAAGGCCGAGGGGGAAATCAAGTCAGGGACCAGAAGTGCAGTCAGGAAAGGGAGTTGACAATAAAAATCAGTGACAGGGACTCTGGAGAATCTTCCAGAACAGATTGCTGCTTTTCTGCCAGCTTGTTCCAGCGGCAAGCTCTGCTGTGCTTGCTTCAGAAATGTCTCCCGGGCACAGCCCCATCCCTGGGGGATTCAGCTGCCATTTTGTGACCTTCTGGCCAACCTCTTGCCTGAGCTTTAGAGCAGAATTTCCAGCTACGCCCCTTCCCTCCTAATCCACCTCTTTGCCCACTGCTCTCTGTCGCAGTGAATGGCCGCTCTTCCATCAGTGTTCCAAGCCAGAATCCTTGGGGTTACCCTCAGTTGCTCCCTTTCCTCACTCCCCACATCTGATCAATCCTGATATTTCAATCCTGAAATATCTATTCAACCCACACTTCTTCTCTGTCCCCCCTCTCCTTGGAGGGTTTTCCTACCACCAAAGTTTCCCTGCTCTATTTCATCAGACACAGAATGCCGGAGTCCATCTCTTATAGAGGAAATGGGTCTGCCAGGCTCTCAAACAGGGCAGGATGGGGAAATGTGGGGTTTTTATTTTTCTGAAGAACCAGTGAGCCCCTGAGAAGTTAATACAGGGGATTTAGGGATTAACAGGTATGAAACCTGCCAATGTGGGAGACCTTTCTGTCAGACACCTGGTCTCTCCAGGTACCAGGGTCTGTCTTTCCTTCCAGGAGGTACCACAAGCCTACCTACACTCCTCCCAATCCTGGCCCAAGAGTGAGACCCAGAGAGACACTACGGAGGGGTCCCCTCTAATCTCTGGGTGCGGTCTTGGAACTCTCCACTTCCTGGAGTGGTTGACCACTTGTTTTAAGAAAGACCCTGCCTTCATCCCACAGAGGTGTGGTCTTATAATGTCTAGCACATACACCTGGTAAGGTATAGGGACCCTCACATGTATAGAGATGATACACAGAGAAGCCAGGGATGGGAGGTTGAGGCAGGAAATTGGATCTTTGGGGAAGGCCTGGGAGACTGTCAAGGGCCTGGCATTAAGGAGAGGGGGCAATGGGTGTTTCCAAGCAGGCATAAAACTCATTCCCATAAAGGGTAAAGTTGAGTGCACACTGGGAAGATGCCTGCATTTGAGCAGGGAGGGGTAGATTCTGGTGTGTGGCCCCCAGTGTCATGTACTTCATCTGATTTAATCTCCACAACAGCCCAGTGATACACTGGAAGCAGAGGTGCAAAGAGATTAGGACAGCAATTCTCAAACACTCTTAAAACTTACTGAGGATCTCAAAGAGCTTTTGCTTATGTGGGTTATTTATATCAATACTTATCTCATTAGACATTAAAAGAGAAAAACTTAAGATGCAAGAATACACAGGCACACATTCCAGTAGCCATCAGCGTGATAACATCTCTGGTTACATAGTCTCTGGAAAGCTCCACTGCACACTCTTGAGAGAAAGAGAGTGAAAAAGGCAAAGAACATTGTAGTATTATTATGAAAATTGTTTTGACTTTGTGTAACCCTGAGAGGGATCCCTCAGGAGATCCTGGACTCTACTTTGAGAACCACTGAAATCGATAACTTTTCTGAGGTGATGTGACTGCTAAGTGTGGGGCTGGTATTTCAGTTCAGGTCTGTCAGTAGATCCAATGTTCCTTTCATCCCTATAAAGAAACTGACATTTCATAGGAAAGAATCCAGGATCTTACCTTCGCCTAAATGCCTCTGGAAGGGGCAAGTAATAGAAGTCCACACGGTAGGTGGGAGTCATTCTCTACTGGAATATGGATTTCTTTGGATTAACTTGGCATATGTGTTTGGTTTGTGGGATGAGCAAACTACTTGCTTTGGGCTTACAATCTGGTCTCTTCCCTGGGATGAAGGTGTCCCTTGTCCTCACACACAGCTAGTCTGAAGCTCTCAAAAAGTGCTTATTATGGGGCCTGGTGGGGGCACCAAGCAAAGGCACTGGGGCACCATGAACCAGACTCACTGCTGACTTTATGCCACTGCAGTGATGCTGGGAAATGATGCACCTGCCTTCCTAACATCAGACTTTACTGTGAGCCCTTGGCACTGACACAAGTCTCTCCAATTAAAAGCATTTAAATGAAATCTGATAAGTGGATAAAGAAGATGTGGTATATATACACAGTGGAATATTACTCATGAAAACGAATGAAATAATGCCATTTGCAGCAACATGGATGGACCTAGAGATTATCATACTAAGTGAAGTAAGTCAGACAAAGACAAATATGATATCGCTTATATATGGAATCTAAAAGATAATACAAATAAACTTATTTACAAAACAGAAATAGACTCACAGACATAGAAAACAAACTTATGGTTACCAAAGGGGAAAGGTGGGGGAGGGAATAAATTAGGAGTTTGGGATTAACAGATACAGACTACTATATATAAAATAGATAAACAATAAGGATTTACTGCATAGCACAGGGAACTCTACTCAATATCTTGTAATAACCTATAATGGAGAATAATCTAAAAAAGAATATATATATACATACATATGTATGTATGTATAACTGAATCACTTTGTTGTACACCTGAAACTAACAACATTGTAAATCAACTATACTTCAGAAAAAATTTTTAAAAAGATGAAGAAAGCAAAAACATGAAAGAAGAACTAAAATTTACCCAAAGAAATGAAACCTGACTGCTCTTTCTAAGAGCTTTCAGAATTCCTGGTGAAAAGCAGCATCTGTGGACCTCAGCCCAAGCCTCGCCGACCCAAAGCCTAGTTTAGGGTCTGAGTTTCTCTGGTGGAACATGAGTCACTGGGTGCGTGGAGGGAGCAGCTGCAGACAGGAGCTCCTGGGCGTCCTGGTGTCACATCAGCAACACACTAGCCCCCAAGCTGCGGCCCAGATGGGCTGGGCTGTGAGGATGCGACAGCCACAGCCAGAGTCTCAGGATGGCGTGATCCACGTCACGAGTGGTGGAGCCTCCGGGTTGATCTTCTCTTATAATGACTCTGACTCAGAGGAAATATTTGCCACTCGCATCCCACTGGCTCGGTTCCTCAATCCATGAAAGGCCCTGGCAAGAGCTGTCATGTACATCTGTAAATGCCTGAAAATCAATGCCATTTAGCCAGCAGTAGTGACCTTTCAGACACAGAGATGATTTCAAAATGGCCCGTGGAAGATAACATTCAGCCGTTCCGATACGACGTGCAGAATTTCCAATAACACCTTAATGATCCTCTCTCTCAAAAAAGGAGAAAAAGCTGCAGTTTGATGTGCTTCAGTGGCAGCTCTAGGAGCTAAAGAAAGCAGGGAGGCTGGCCTGGTTCACAAGGAGGGTGCCGATTGCCAGCTTCTACCCCCTTATCAAGGGTCACATCCTGGAGTTCTGTGACTCCAGCCCCCGTGGAAGGGAGAGGGAAAGAGCACTGGGGCTGACAGACTAAGGTTTGAGGTTCCTGTCTCAGCTCTGTTATGATTCTGCCTGACAATAGCCTCTCTGGGCCTCAACTTCTCCATCTGTAGAATGGGATAATAGTACTAATTGCTGGATATACCTCAGAGATTCAGGAGGAGGTGGTTTTTGTTGGTTTGTTTGTTGTTTTTTACATTACATCCCCAGGACTTATTTATCTTATAACTAGAAGTTTGTACCTTTTGGCCACCTTTTCCCATTTCACCCACTCCCCACCCCCCACCTCTGGCAACCCCCAATCTGTTCTATCTATCAGTTTGATTTTTTTTTTAGATTGAACATACCTGAGATCATACAGTATTTGGTTTTCTCTGACTTGTTTCACTTAGCATAATTCCCTCGAGATCCATCTTTGTTGTTGCAAATGGCAGGACTTCCCTTTTTTACAGCTGAATGATATTCCACTATGTAATATACACCACATTTTCTTTCTTTTTTTAAAAATTTTATTTATTTATTTATTTTTGGCTGCGTTGGGTCTTCGTTGCTGTGCATGGGCTTTCTCTAGTTGTGGCGAGCAGGGGCTACTCTCCATCGCAGGACGTGGGCTTCTCACTGCGGTGGCTTCTCTTGTTGCGGAGCACAGGCTCTAGGCGCGTGGGCTTCAGTAGTTGTGGCTCGCGGGCTCTAGAGCGCAGGTTCAGTAGTTGTGGCACATGGACTTAGTTGCTCTGCGGCATGTGGGATCTTCCCATACCAAGGCTTGAACCCGTGTCCCCTGCATTGGCAGGTGGACTCCCAACCACTGCGCCACCTACACCACATTTTCTTGATCCATTCATCCATCAATGGACACAGGTTGTTTCCATGTCTCGGCCATTGTGAATAATGCTGCAGTGAACATGGGGGTGCAGATAGAAGGAGGTTCTGAAACCTGAAAATTGCTCTTGTTTTTTATCATCCTTTCAAAAGCAATATACATCTGTTTTTGAAAACAACAGTCCCAGAGATTAGCTAAAATAAGAAACTAAAAGTAACTTGAAATCCCATCACCAGTTTTTTTCATGCATACATGCTTGTTTATTTATTTATGTATTCCTTCCTTTCTAAAATGGGACTGTATTACACATACTGTTTGGTAACCTATTTTTTTTCACTTAAAACTCTATTGAGCACAACTTTCCAAGTCATTAAATATTTTTTCCTATAACTTTAAATGATTGTATAATATTCCATTGTGTATTTGTAGCATAATCTATCCAGCCAGTTCCATAGTGTTTGACACCCATGTGACTCTCTCTCTGTTTTTCTTTCTGTATTTTTTCTCCTTCCTTCCTTCCCTCCTTCCTTCCTCCCCTCCCCTCCGCCCTCCCCTCCCCTCCTTCCTTCCTTCCTTCTTTCCTTCTCTTTCTTTCTCTTCTTCCTTCCTTCTTCCCCTCCCTCTTCCCCTCCCTCTCTTTCCCCTCCCCCTCTCCCCTCCCCCTCCCCTCCCCCTCTCCCCTCCCCCTCCTCCTCCTCCTCCCAGTCCTTCGCCTTCTTCTTCTTCTTCCTCCTCCCCCTCCCCCCCCTCCTCCTTTCTCTCTCTTTCTTGGAAGTTATAAATGATGTTGCTGAATGCTTCGCCCACCACCGTGCAGCCCCGAGGAGCAGGTACAGTAGAAATAAGGAGAAGCCACAGGCTTGGCTCACCACACCCTTTGCTGGAATTTTGAATCTAGACCAAAAGGATATGGAGAAGCATGACAGGGCTAGAGGGCCTTCATTCTGGACATGGTGCTGCCAAGCAGTTGTGCTACTAAGACTGCTTGGATCTTCTTCCATTTCAACCCTGCTTCCTCAGCACCCCTCCCCTTCCTCCTTGCAATCCTGTGGGATCTTGCAAAGCTCTTTGGTGAATTTCCTTCTTGCCTAAGGTGGCCATGGCCCATTTCTGCTGCTTTTTATCAAAAGATCTCCTGCAAATGCAATCAGGAAACATCTGTAGATTTTACAGTACTAACCTGACTTCTTAAGGTTTCAATTGAATCAAAGGAATGGCCTACAGACATTGAAATTAAAGTTAAGTCCATCATCTTGTTTATATTGGGATTTAGTTTTTTCTTCTCCTTTGTGAATGCATATTTGCCTCTGGAAATAGTAAACTTCTGTCATTTTTTTAACCTGCCAAGTAAATTGATATTTGTTTAATTTGCCAACAAATCTATTAGTGTCTTGGCTGGAACTTGTTGGGAATGAGTTTCAGCCCAGACCCACTTTTTATAGGCTCTTTCTGAAAGTCAGAAAACAAAGATTTACTATCAGTTTTATGGAAACTCTGGCACGACCATAACTATGATAACACAGATGGCACAGTTGTAAAATATATATGTATGTGAGCAAAAAAGCAGCACAATTAGGTAAATAGATATTTCGATTGCCTATGAGAGAGAGGAACTTTGCCGTGGGGTGGGTTCTGTTTATCCATATGGCCTAACAGAGCAAGTGACAGGATGACTTTTCTTTCCAGTCTCTTGTCTGGTTTTCTTTTTTCTTTTTTTTTTAAATCAGTCATCAATTTTATACACATCACTGTATACATGTCAATACCAATCACCCAATTCAGCACACCACCATCCCCACCCCACCGCAGTTTTCCCCCCTTGGTGTGCATATGTTTGTTCTCTACATCTGTGTCTCAACTTCTGCCCTGCAACACGGTTCATCTGTACCATTTTTCTAGGTTCCACATACATGCGTTAATATACAATATTCGTTTTTCTCTTTCTGACTTACTTCACTCTGTATGACAATCTCTAGATCCATCCACGTCTCAACAAATGACTCAATTTCGTTCCTTTTTATGGCTGAGTAATATTCCATTGTATATATGTACCACATCTTCTTTATCCATTCGTCTGTTGATGGGCATTTAAGTTGCTTCCATGACCTGGCTATTGTAAATAGTGCTGCAATGAACATTCAGGTGCATGTGTCTTTTTGAATTACGGTTTTCTCTGGGTATATGCCCAGTAGTGGGATTGCTGGGTCATATGGTAATTCTATGTTTAGTTTTTTAAGAAACCTCCATATTGTTCTCCATAGTGGCTGTATCAATTTACATCCCCACCAACAGTGCAAGAGGGTTCCCTTTTCTCCACACCCTCTCCAGCATTTGTTGTTTGTAGATTTTCTGATGATGCCCATTCTAACAGGAGTGAGGTGATACCTCATTGTAGTTTTGATTTGCATTTCTCTAATAATTAGTGATGCTGAGCATCTTTTCATGTGCTTCTTGGCCGTCTGTATGTCTTCTTTGGAGAAATGTCTATTTAGGTCTTCTGCCCATTTTTGGATTGGGGTGTTTGTTCCTTTAATATTGAGCTGAATGAGCTGTTTATATATTTTGGAGATTAATCCTTTGTCCATTGATTCATTTGCAAATATTTTCTCCCATTCTGAGGGTTGTCTTTTCGTCTTGTTTATGGTTTCCTTTACTGTGCAAAAGCTTTGAAGTTTCATTAGGTCCCATTTGTTTATTTTTGTTTTTATTTCCATTACTCTAGGAGGTGGATCAAAAAAGATCCTGCTGTGATTTATGTCAAAGAGTGTTCTTCCTATGTTTTCCTGTAAGAGTTTTATAGTGTCCAGTCTTACATTTAGGTCTCTAATCCATTTTGAGTTTATTTTTGTGTATGGTGTTAGGGAGTGTTCTAATTTCATTCTTTTACATGTAGCTGTCCAGTCTTGTCTGGTTTTCTTTAAGAATCCACAGCTCTCCTTCCTCGGGGTCTGTCTGCACAGCAGTCCTCTTATTACTCTCTTAGACAAGGAGTTTATGGGAGGGAAACTCTCTTGAGTGGTGGCCTCCAGGAATCCACCACGGATCAGCCCATGGCTTCCAACTCAGAACCAAGAGTAAAGCTGTGATGCTCACGATGGCGTAGGATGCCCCTCCTAGCGCCTTGTCTTGCTCCCATGGGTGGTAAAGATGGTACCTATTATGACAGAGAAGACCTCAGCCACTATAGAACAATGCTGGAGAATCAGACTGGTTTGGGATTTAGAATGTGGTAGACCTAGTTTTGAATCCAGTTCAGCCGTTTTGACTTGACTTTGAATAATTGATCCACCCTGGTACTGAACCTTCTCTCCAAACAGTTTATTCACCTGTAAATTCTTTCAAATTGGTGTGAGAATTTATGAGACAGTGAAGGCTTGGTATGTAGTAAACACTCTTTAATGGTGGCCATTATTATTTTTTAATAATTATATTTGCCAGTAAGATATTTTGGGGTTCTTTAAAGAACTCCATAAGCTTCAAATAATGGATCTATTGAAAGAATACATATGGGAATTAGAAAAACAAGAATTCCAGCCATATTAGGAATAAGGAAAGTGTGAAGAGCTCAGCAAGCAGGGCCAGGGGATGCACAGCATGTCCGAGCCCCGCAGAGCATGGAACTCGAGCATCCCTGAAATTCCACTGTGTCCACTTTGGCCAGGAAAGTGGTGATGCTGGACCAGCTTAAAGCTTAGCTTAGCTTGATTGACAGCTTCCTCTTCGTACCTTTTGAAATGCTCACTCCCGGGAGATTCCCTCTTAGAACCAGCTGCCATGCTGTGAAATGCCCAAGCCCCATGGAGGTATTTCCGTTCACAGCCTCACCTGAGCCACAGTGTCCACTGCCGGTCTCATGAACGCATCAGTTTGAATATTCCAGCCCAGGTGAATCTTCAGATGGTGCAGCCCCAGCTGACATCTGATAAACTGCATGAGACATACCACGTGGAAAACTGCTCATCTGAGTGCAGTCAAGCCAAAGAACCCTGAGAGATAATAATGAGTGATTTCAAGCTACTGAGTTTTGGGGTGGTTTGTTGTGCAAGAGTAGAGAAACTGGAACAACACTGATCATGGCTGCATCACTGAGTGGATGTCCACACCGAGTGGAGTGGATGTCAATGTTCACTCTCTCGGGGTGGTCGGGAACCCCTCCTACTTGCCATCAGCTTCACGGCGTAGGAAGTAGTTTGCCTGTAGTTAACATCGTCACAGATCTATGAAGTCACGAGTGAGCCCTACATGACTCCTTGCCATCATCTCCATCCTTGTGTCACTTTCCCTTCTCTCCCTTCCCCTTGTCTGGCTCCTACATCTTATATATGTAGAAGCTGGACTTCTTCCTTTTTTAATCTAGCTTCTCTCCTCTGTATCAGGTTCTTACATCCATGCCTTTTTTTCCCTCTCCATTCATCCCTTCCTCTTCCGGTTTCCCAGTCTTTCCCAGGTTTCTAGCTGTTCCTTCCCTAACTCTTCTCCTCTCTTTGGGCTTCCCTGTTGGTGGTGGACATCTGATGCTCGGGTTACTGGCATCTCTTGATCTCTGTTTCAGCGCTGTCATGGAGACACCCGTCCCACATTCTCCGTGATCTGAGACTATCAATCAAGACCCCTCCCACAGACCCTCAACCAAAGGTGGGTCTTGTAATCAAAAATAGGCCAGACTTTTTTCCTGGGAACTTAGTCTTCAGTGGGGTTATTGACAGAAAATGGTGAGTATTGGGTACAGACACCTGAAGAGATGACCCGTTTCTTCCTGCTTCCTGCATCTGGAGAGCTGCCTCTCCCAAGGGCTGCCTATTTGATTCTTCCCCCTCCTGCCTTACGAACTATTCTTCCAAGAGGTAATTTTACAAGTGAATCAACCAGAATTATTTTCTGTTGTCTGGCACGAATTATTTCCCTCCTCCCCGCTTTTATTTTTTCTCTCATTCACTCTCCTCCCCACTTAGTTCTCTCTCTGTTTCTGTGCTTTTCTTTCATCATCTTTTTCATAGATGTACATACACTAGAATTTTCTCTCCCATGCACCCTCCACCATTTCTTCCCCCTTCATGGTCTGCTTCTTTTTTTTTTTATAATTAAATTGTTTTTGAATTGCAATCTTCTGGACGTTGCTTATGCCCAGTCAATTCCACATGGGTCTTCCTTCCCTGGCTGGTGGGCGGTGGGATTAAAATGAAGCTGTGAGTCTCTGCCATCGCTGTGCGTTTGCCAAGCTGGAGTTCATCCCTTCCAGCTCCCTCCCAGAGTGGCTGCAGGCTCTTGAAGAAAGCAATGGCCTTTTCTGGCTGCATTTCTCAGCTCTTTGAGCTCCAAGTCTCTCCCACTGGGTTTGCGATCATGTTTGGACAAGTCTAGTATTAATATGACACATATTTGGTGCTGCTTTTTGGGGGGAGGGTGCGTTTAGAAATCTGGCAGATGGGGTTGTGTTGAAATAACTTTGGAGTGGGAAATAGGAGGTCTGGACTCCAATCCCAGGCTGTGTGGCAACAGCGTCCAGGCTCTTAACCACTGCATATGCTGCCTCTCATTGGGTGTCTGTCTGCATCGGCTCCTCTTTTATTTGCCAGCGTTGGTCCTGGTCTTATTTGCCAGCTGGTTTTATTTACCAGCGTTGGTCAGGACTGTGCACAAAGGCAGATCACAGGTAGGATCCTCTAGAGAGAGCCTTCAGGGTCCATTTCTGAATGGCCGCTTAGGAGGGAGAAGTCAAGTGGTAGAAAGGCCCCTTGGAAGAGCCTGGAATTGAGGAGGTTTATATATAGTGTGAAGCAGACATTGTCAGTGCCCTGCCCATATTCGCTTGCCACTCACCACTCCTGTGTGCCATGCAGATGGCGTCCGACTGCTGCCACCTGAAAATGCCTGGGGGCTTTTGCTGGCTGCAGGGGTGGGCCTGGTTTGTGTGGGGAGCAGACAGAAGTGCAGAGGAGTTTACCTGGAGCAAATACCTCAGCTCTCTCGACCCTGGGATTCTGTGAGATGTGTTCCATACAGTCTCCCAGAGGTCAACCATGGGATGGAGCCCCCATTGTCCACAGTGGTAAACTGCTCGTCAAAGCTCCCTCTATCAGCTGCTTCCATCTCTCTCACTCCCCACTCCCTTCCAGTGTTCCCTGAGGTCACCCTTCCCCCAATAAACCCCTCACACTCAAAACTCGTCTCAGGATCTGCTGTATGGGAGAATCCAACCGGAAAAGAGGGTCTTCAAACTGTAGAGCCAATAGTTGGCAAGTCAGAGTGATGATCCTGGGGTAGAAAAGAGGCAGTGAAAAATAAAAAATTCAAGTTGGCCCCTTGAAGAGTGCCTTTTCATCTGTGTGTGTGTGTGTGTGTGTGTGTGTGTGTGAGAGAGAGAGAGAGAGAGAGAGAGAGAGAGAGAGAGAGAGATGGTGGGTTGGAGATTGAAATATTGTGGAAATGACTCTGGATGGGGGATACAAGTTAGAAACAAACTAGACTTCGCTACCTGTGAATTAAACAAATCACTAAACTTTCTCTATCGAGTTTCTTTCTGAAAATAAATGGCCCGACTGACCTCACCAAGGTGCCGTGGTATGAAAGCGTTAGCTGAAAGCCGTGAACCTTCTTAGCCTATGGAAAATGGTGTCAGGGCATTTTGGTTTCTTTCCTTATTAAAGGTTTCATTCGTTTTTATAGTGAAATGGTTTTGATGACAATTTCTAAAATGCCAGCATTATGCACTTAAGCTATTGCCATGAATAGCACTGATTTTCGACAGCTATGTTCATTATAAATTCACTGACATAAAAAGTGCCATAATGATGAACACGCATGTACTAAGCTCTGAAATCATGAAAATTTAATGGCTGCACTTTCGTTGCCCTGAGTCTTGTTTCCATTGTTGCTGTTTGGTTCCTGTTTAACATGCTCGAAACACCCACAATCGAACAAGCTGATCCTTTCAAGACAGCTTGTTTTTCACTGTGTTCAGGGCTGGGACCTGGGGCTTTGATCTTTCCTGCCTCTGCTCTGTGGACCAGGCTATGAGTTTTACTGTAAGGCCAGCAGGCTGTTGTGGGACACCAGCGATATTTTATTCTGGGTCTCGAGGGTGTGATGGATATGTTCTAAGATCAAGACTTAGGACTGCAGACTCAGAAACTCAGTGTTTTTGGTTTCTTCCAAGATGATTGTGGGGAATGGGTCCAGAGAGTAGAGAGGGAAGAACTGTTGGTCCTAAGACCACAAAGAAAGGATAGAAAGATTATGATGCTATTGGTTTCTCCATGATTGCCTTGTTCAATTTCACAGCAACCCTCTGTGTGTATTCATTATATCCATTTTTACAGATGAGGAACCTCAAGGCCAGAGAAGTGAAGTGTCTCACCTGAGATCACACCACTCATGAACACAGAGCTGGGGTGCCGGCTTGGTCCTTTGTCACTTTGTCCTATAGCAGTGTTTAAGTATTTGAAGATAAGTGTTGGGTTCTTCCAGAATCACATCCCATATAGGAGGGTTGAGACAGATGCACATGAAAGTACCTCCCAACTTTTAGGGTCTAGGATGGGCTATTAAAGGATGGGCCTGGGCCCAAATGTTCTGGGTCTTCTAATGTTCTTATGATAGGACAAATTTACCTCCCAAGTAAGACACTTCTAAGGTCATGAATGGTCTTCATGATGATTCCATTTGAGACCTCTGTTGGAGATCCACTGGGACTTCTGCGATGTTGGTCTCAGCAAGGCCAGCCTTAACCTAGGTAGCTCCTGGGCGGAAGTTTCCTACATACAACTGATCTTGTGGCGTGTGGGTTCTTTTTGGCGTTCTCAACATACAGATTCCAAAGTAGACCATGGAAGCTTTTCAGGGAAGCTAACGAGGCTTGCCTTGGAGGCTTCCCCAGCTGGTGTTCGTGCTTGATGGAGGCCCACAGTAATCGTGCATCTCCTCATCTATACTTTCCCAGTAGCCTGCACACCCCATACCATTCACCTGCAGACCTAAGACTTACTGTAGTGTAGGTTGTCTCCTGAGAGCATAAGCTCTTTGAATAAAGCATAATGACAGTCAATTTCTGGTCAGGACTGCCCTGTGCCAGGGTTGATGGCTGTAGTTGTCTTGATGAGCTTGAGAAAAAGACTTATTCTCAGGTCTAAGTATTGCAGTCTGGCCAATGAAACTATTTATTGTTTTATATGTAGCCTACAAAGACCCATTTAGAATAAATAATAGAATAAATATAGTTTTTGAACTCCTTGGGAGAAAAGTGGATTATTTGTATGATCATGTGTGTGTATCTGTATCTCATATGTGCATATACACACACACACACATATATACACACATACATATGTATAGGTGTGTACATACATAAGAGAATCAGATCCCTATGTATGTATCTTATGAGCTGTGGGCTACCAGGTGTCAATTTGCCTGAATTTTTCCCTCACCAAAGGGGAGAGAAGAGGACATAAAGGGATCTTTATATGTCGTCCAGCTCCTCCCAAGACTCATAAGAAGCAGGAGAAGCTATTTTCACAAGAGATCTTGGCAGACCTGGCAGTGCAGGCAGGGCTGCTGGGGTACCAGATGATGAAGGATGCCACGGATTGAGGGAAGAGCTATGTCCCCTACATTCTCTTAAAGCCGGACTTGGCTCTGGCATGCTGGAAAGCCACAGGGAAAGTCAGAATGGTGTCCAGTGCCTGGCAATTAGGGGAGGGCATCTAGAGAAAGAGAAAAGGAAAAAGATATAGTCTCCAGGTGGCAGCTGTCTGAATCAAGGGCTTCCTCAAATAAGCTTTAAGGAAGGTCAGAGTTTTTTTGTTTTTGTTTTTAACTTAGTAGTTAAAGACAAAAGCCAGAAAAACACAGAGTATATCATTCTCTGGGGCTTCCGTGAGCATTCCAGTAAGCTAATTGTGGTAGGCAGGACCATGCTTCTCTCCCCCACCCCTACCCTGACTATAAAGATATCCTAATCCTTACAACCTGTGGATGTGTTACATCACTTGGCAACAGTGAATTCAGGTTGCAAATAGAATTAAGGCAGCCAGTCAGCTGACTTTCAAATAGAGAGATGAGCCTGGATTATCTAAATGGGCTCAATCTCATCACCTGAGGATGTAAGAAGAGGCCTGAGCTGAGGAACATGGCTGGCTCTAGGAGACAGGAACAGCCCTCAGTTACAACCAGCAAGAAAACAGGGACCTTTGTCCTACAACTTCAGGGAATTGCATTCTGCCAACGACCCAAATGGACAGAAAACAGATTCTTCCATAGAAACTAGAGACTCCAGAAAGAAATGCAGCTGCTGACACCCGGATTTCAGCCTTAGTGAGAGCCCTTCCTGCCAGACTTCTGACCTACAGAGCTGTAAGGCCATCCATTTGTGCTGCTTTAACCAGTGAGTTTGTGGTACTCTGTTACGGCAGCAACAGAAAAGAAATACGGTAATCAAAATGCAAGTCTCTCCTCATCTTTAAACATTCTTCTTTGCACAGTTGCCTCCCAATCTGAGACCATCTTCTCTATTTCTAGTCTTTTACTCAAATATAACCTTGACATTATATTTCTCTGATGTCTTTTACCTTTTATTCAGTATTAGCTGGAAATCTGAATCTCAAATCTCCATCCGTTCATTAAAAATTTTCTACCAACGAATATTTTGGCAGTTTTTAATCTTATGATATATTTTTGTTTACACCTTAAAAGACTGTTCTAACTCCCTATGCCAGGTTTGTAAAACGGACCAATAAACCTGAAAAGTTGTACAACGTCAAGTAACCACAGAAATGTAAGTACAAACAATGAGTTGTTTTGACCTGTCATAACGGCAAAAATTAAAAGATGTATATGATGAAGCGTTGATGAGTGTGATAAACCGTTAGAGAATATAAAGCATCTTATGGAAAGGCAATATGACAGTATTGATGACAGAATTTTCAAAAATGAAAATGTGACTTCCTTTTGACCTAAAGGTATGCACAAAGATAAAGATGTCTATTCTGGTGTTTGAGATTGTGTAAAATTGGAAACTGTGATAAATGGGCATAAAAGCAAATCAGAGGAATAGCGATGGGAGGATCCGAGAAGTGAGAACCCTCAGCCCTTGCGTCTGAAAATGTGTGAATTGTTTTATCTTTTACGGAGAGAATCTGACCATGATCCCTTAAATAATGTTAGAAGGAAACACAATTCCTAGGTTCTTTTCCAAGAGAAATCCAGGTCTACTTCTACTTTTCAAAGCCAAAATGAACCCACAATGCTGTCAAACCCCAAAAGTTCAGGCAGCAGGTGAATAGTTTAGTCATGGAGCTGGCTGGTTAGTTATTTGGTTAATTGAATTTCAGCCATCGTGGGTAATGTAATCCAGTTTAATTTGCAAAAATGTCAGGCCTGGAGACAGATCAGAAGAAAAACATTTCGTGACGGCAGAAACGTCATTGGAGAGACTTGCTTTGTGTTATGAGCTGTCTGTAAGAACCAAGCCTTTCACAATATAAGTGCCTAGATTGAAAATATTTGATTAAGAACCTTGCCAATCTGGTGTGTGTCATTAATGTTAGTGTTACATAATGCATTTTGCTAATTTATTTATGAAATGTTTGATTTAGGAGCCTATTTGCCCCTTGTCAAAAGCACCTGGGAATGCCTTCATTTTCAATTTGTTTACCTGAATAATAATTTGATTTGGGTTTTCCCATTTGGTAAGTTTTTTCTGATCCCAGTAACATCTCTAGCTAGACCACATGGTAGATTCCTATTGTTCTGGAAATTTGGGGCTTCATTTCAAATATCAGATACAGCAAATGGCCCACCATTTGTCATCTTAAACATGCTGGCTTTGAAAAGGAGCCAAAAGCAAAAATTGTATTTATCTCTTTGGATCTATGGCCGAACACCTTTCTGCTTTTATGATCTTTTCTTAGTCTCAGTTGTGACCACTGCTTGTGTCCAGAAAGTTTGGGCATGGCTCGTGGACTAGTGGGAGAGCCCAGCTGACATTTATTTGCTTGGAGTCTTCTGGAAGGAAACTCACCATCAAAAAAGGGCTGTAGGAAGACTCTTGGATGATGTGGGAGGGGAGTAGACATCATGAATAGACATGGTGGCTGGGACTCAAATTTGGTTTGTTTCAGAGAGACCCATGGATACCTGGGTTCTAGATTCAGAGACTGAAACACTGGAACACACTGGGGCACAAGCATCCCTACTTGGGGACCTTGCTAAGGTGCAATTAACTTGGTGCCCTTTGGGCAAGATTGCAGACAAGCAGTATTTAGTGGCTCAATGTCAGAGGGGAGTGGGATCTGGCAGGACAGCAGCAGTGCCTTTTGAGACTTTTGAGCACATACCAGAACACGCCCCCAGCCAGGAGTCTCAGAAATACATGGAATAGATTTGCTGAAGTCTGAACGCAAGTTGACGGTCACCCCATCATTATGATCCCCATCTGCACTCATATGCTGGTGATGATTGGTTACACTTGGCTTTCACAATGAGTCCTGGATTTGGACTCTCCATTGAAACAATTCTTTTTCACTGGTTTGTTTTACCAACGCATCAATATGGCAGAATAGAGATGTGTGCAGTAGGAACCTTGCCGTGAATGTAACCACTGGATCTTTCTGACCCAGCAGAATCTGGCCACTGGAGTGCTCATCTGGTGTCCTCAAAGTCATCTCATTATACAATGGCATGTGTGAATTATTCCCTAGATGTCATAGGGAGGAGATAAAAATAAATGGAGGAAATGATGATCTTTCATATAGAAGTTCAACTATATTAGAAAAATTCCCCAGAACCTAAGGTCCAGTTGCCAATAGGTAGTAAAGTGACGAGTTATAACTGTAGACTCGAGACAGGTTTCCGAAAGTGACTCAGTGAGGGTATCACCAATTCCAGATGCCTAGAGGCCTTTTAAATTTGCCCAAGGAATGCTCTGCATCTTGCATCCCTTCTGTACCTGTGTCCTCAGCCAAATCTGCTTTTCATAGTGCATTTCTTGTATTTGTCTTTCTTTCAACCTATGTTGGAACCTTGATAGTCACACAGTATCTATCTACACAGGTGGGGTCTCTGCAAGTGTGAGGACAGCCTGGTGAGTTGTTAAGCCAGGCAGGGGCATAACCCAGAGTGCCCACCTTAATATCAGAGCAGCTATAGCCTGGACCTCTTTGAGAATTACAAGCTGATTCTGAAGTCCTCAGGAACTTAAGTTCCTTACCTTAAGTCTTTGCCAAAGCATTTAGTGTGCTTAGGTTGTTCTACAGGTGGAGATAGAATACTACTTCTTCTTGGGAAACACAACCTTAGATGAGCCCCTAATTATCCAAATAATTCATTTCCCTTGGCCTCAGTCTTCCTATCTGGAGAATGCAGAAGACTGATTCTTCCTCCCAGAGTTTTTGTATGTGGTGCTTACATGAGATCAAAGATACAGGACCCCAAGATTTCTCGTGTTGGGCCACTCGCATTGTGTCCACGGGAGCTACCTACCCAAATTCGCTGGTTCTCAATGTAAGTGGGAAAGGGAACCTGATCATTCACTCATGGGAGTCAGGTTTAATTTTAAGCACATGGATGGTATTGAGAACAAGCTGTACTTCCATAATGATCTAGACATAAAGTCTTCGTGGAGGAAGAGATGTCAGAGCCACAGACGCTACACGCACAGTTGAGGATGAGGGATGCCCGCCAGCTGGATCTGGCCTTAGACCACTGTGAACCACCTGAGCTGCACTTTGGCATCAATCATCCAGGTGCTTTCACTTACTTCTGAGGCCAGGCCACCCTTCAGGCCAATTCCATTGGCATCTGTGGGATGGGACTCAGGCAACCCTGCTTTTAGAGCTTCTCAAGGGATTTGCATGTGGAGCCAAGGTGAGAACCACTGCGCTGGTCCTTTTGCTTCTTCAAATGTGGTCTTCAGATCAGCAGCCTCAGCCTCTCCTGGGAGCTGGTTAGCAATGCAGGACCTTAGACCTACCCCAGACCTACTGAATCAGAATTGTATTTTAACAAGATCCCCATGTAGTTCCTACTGTCCTTTTGGACAATCTGGTAACAAGGCTTCTCAGAAGAAGGAAAAAAAGAGGGAAAAGAAGGCAATTTATATTTTTTTGCCTTAATGTGATAAATTAAAGTGAAAATGACTCCTGTGTTATTACACACTAGTATATGTTTAAAAAAACTACTTAAATACTTAAAATTTTAAGTTCAAAAGGCTACCATCTGCAGGCAAAATGTGATTCAAAACTGTAGTCAAGACAATTGTCAAAGATAAATGGAAAGCATTGGGCTTTGTTTGGCTTAAGGATGCTCTTGAAAACATCTCACATATGGACACAAGGTAGAAAACAATTGTGTTGTGATTTTTTTTTTTTTTGGTAAAGATCTGTATCTGTTGGGGGAGACATTACTTTTTCAAGAAGGAATTTAAAATGAGAGAGGTTGAATATAAAAGGGTGATTGAAAACAGTAAAAGAAGGCTTTGCTGCTTATGGAAATACAAATACAGACAGAGGTGAACTGTATTTTCAAAGCAAAGGAAAATATTCACTCTGCTGGTGAGTGGAATTTACATAGATCTTGATCAAATATGCATCCCCATCCTAAGTCACAGCCTTGTGACATGGAGTGCTGGCTCTTTGAAAGAGCAGAAAAGAGAGGTCAGGAGCAGCTGAGAATGAGCACACAAAAAGCACACACCCAGGTATGAGGAGGGCTAGGCTGGCAGGAGAAAAGGCCTTTATGGAGCTCTTGTTGCTGGGCGCCAGGCTGGGTGCCCCATACACAAAGGGCGGCAGGCTGATGGGGTCTTCAGTGGTAAGTTCCTTGTCTGAGGAATGGACGTGGCTGTGAACCCAGATCTCTCTGCTTTCTCTGTGATGCCAGGTCATCTGGAAGTTCTCAAGGACCTCATGAATGGTATCACTTTTTCACTTGAGGCCCAGGATCCATTTTGCCACCTTTTAGTGCTTTTCAAAGCATCAGGATGATATTTTATCCATTCTCTTCCCTTCTTCCCCTTCTTTCTTCTTACCTTGCTTGCCACTTCCTTGTTTTCTGGCTTCTTAAACTATAGACAGTCTTCTTTTAGAAACCAGCACTAGAAAAGCTGTTTCCTTATCACATCATTTGAGGATTCCCATCAATCCTTCAGTGAATATTTAAGGATAATTTTCCTGTAGGAAACATCTGTCAACTTAATCTGACAACAAGAGAGACGATGTTTGCAAGATTCTTTCTGATGATACTGATGTTATCATAGCTGTGTTAAGATCCAACATCCCAATATTTTATTTACTTAGTGCATCTACTGTCCCAGTGCTGTAACATGAAGGTTCAGTTTGGTTTTACAGAAACTCCCTGACTCCAATGTCCTTGGCTAAAGGTCAAGGGCAATTTGTTCCTAGAATATCAATCTCTTTGCTTAAACTCCTCCAGCTGGTCTGGATTTACTAAACCTAACCTACATCTCTGTTCCTGCTCACGCACCTTGTCTGTGAACTGCCCGCTTTCCCTGGAACTTGATCTGTGAGTTCTTTGAGGCCCGGTTAAAGCAGAGCTTCTCCACAGAGGATTTGTGTGTCCCTGCCTGTTCCCTGGGGTGCTGCCACTTTAAATCAAATGATCTCTGGGGGGTTTCTTGGCCCACAGAGGTATTCCTGACACTGAAGCGTCCCAGCTGGGCGTGGTGCATATCATGGGGTCACCTCCTCTGGCCGGAATTGGCACATGCTTATCTCCCGAGCTACTGACTTTGGGCCAAGGCGTCGGCATCTGTTCATTAATGATACACAGTGATCTGGAATCGTGGAGCATCTCAGAGCAGAAGGTAGCAGCCTGTCAGTGTTGATTAGTAACGATATTTGGATTTATGATTTGTTCCTGGTTTTGGTGGAGGCCAGGGAGTGGGGCTGGGTTTCAGTGGTTAAGATTGCTCATGTAGCTAGAATGTGTCTATAAGAGATGCCCAGCTTGAACTGGTTTGCTGGCACCAAGGTGCTTTACCCACCTGCTCCTCCACCCCCGCCACAAGTGTGCGCACACACACACACACACACACACACACACACACACACACACCAGTGCTTGTTAGAGATAAGGCTTTTCTACGAGACCCAGCTATGGGAGGACATAGGCACTGTGGCCTGTGGTCTCCTGATCCCTTTCCATGTACATATCTCTGCTGCTGCCCCTGTGCTGAGTCCTTTGTCAGCTATTCTGTGAGTGTGAACTGAACCTTGTGGGTCCTTCCAGCAGTGGAACACCTAAGGTGACGGGTGTGTGGCACACACAGTGGGAGCGCCTATCAGGTTCCCCACGTCTCTTGGGGGAGACTCTGGGCCTTTCTCTGGAGCCCAGGCAGCTGGCCCAGGAAAAGCTCAATGTTTTTCCTGGTTTGCTGCAAACACACAGGGCTCCTCCTTTCACTCTGTTTCTGGGTTCTTCTGAGGACTCCTTCCTCCCAATCCAGGTCAGAGATGCATTATTTTATCCAGAATTGCATTTTTGAGAGGGCACTTATTCAGTATATGCAATCTTCTGAACTGCCAGAGACAAGAATCCTCAAATGTATATGTGTAATGCACACACATACACACACCCAGAAATATGTGTGAGTATATACATATACATTTCTATGCATGTATACATATACACATACTTTATACATGTCTATATTGTGTATATACACACGCACACAGAAATATATGTGTGTATACATATACATGTCTATACATACATGTATACATATACACATATTTTATACATGTCTATACGTGTGTATACACACACACACATATGTAACCACGACTCTTTAACCCACTGTAATCTGGTTTCTACACTGCTCATCCTTTAAACTTCGCTATTTTGAGGCTTTGTCCTCTCTTTCCTCCTGCTCTCTCTCTGCACCACATCAAATGACTGCCTGGTCTGCTGCTGCCTGCAGGCCACATGTGGTCCACTGCCTGCTTCTATTGATAAAGATTTACAGGAAACACACCCAGTGGCTTCTGTGTTGTCAGTGGCCGAGTGGAACAGTTTCAACAGAGATCTGGTCCATGAAAGCCTAATAAGTTTACTATGTGCCCCTTTATAGAAGGCGTTTGCCGACCCCTGTGCTCGTGTACCCACACCCCGTGACTCTGGTCGCCCCTTCGTGCAGGGGTAAAAGGGCTCCAGTGTGCCTCATGCTTGCATTGTCCATCTTATCTTTTGGTGTCTGCTGTTGATTGAGATAACACGGTGTTTCCAGGGGGAGCAGGGCCTGGTTATTGTGAAAGTGCATTGAGCATCTCGAGGGAAATGATGCCTTGGACTGTCTCGTGTTGAGTGGATGTGTGTGAGTGGACCGCAGTGACACCCCACAGGTCCCTGTTAGGGATCCGTGAAGAACAGGAGGTTTTCCGATTATGGGTAATAGAATTGCTGACCTGCCTGGGACTATCCCTACCCCTCCGACATCACAAAGCAAGGAAGCAAAACCACAGTGTCCTGGAGCCAAGCCAGGAAGTGCGTGAATGCGGCTGCCTCCTGGCCAGGCTTGGAGACACTGGTAGAGACCCGCTTCCGCAGCACAAGCAGCCGTGAAGTCAGCAGTGGCCAGTCTGCTGGTGGCAGCTGGAGAGGAGCTCAGTCTAGTGCAGCCACTGCTTCTCTCCCAGGGGGACCACAGAGTGGGGAGCCCTGGCCATAAATCGTGCTGCCTTCAGGACAGAGGGCGGGGCTGGAGAACTTGGGTTGCCCAAACCAGGGATCTGTTCTGGGAGCTTGGGTGTCAAGAGGGCTTAGTCCAATCACTGTCCGGGTGGATTAGCAGGGATGTGGATGAGCTTCCCCTACTCAGGTAAGTCCCACTTCAAGCTCTCAGAGGACCTGGATTTGAATCAATTGTCAGACATCCAGGGAAAGTCAGAACGCAGAGTCACTGGAGGTGAGGGGTTTGGAGACCACATTTCTAAAGGATTCTGAAGAGTAATGAGGCTGAACCCCAGAACTGAGCTAGCATCAGCCAGGCAAGCAGGCGGTGAGCGAGGTTGCATTGCACTGATTCTCCCACGGTCAACCCGAGCGAGGCTTGCACGACTCCGTTCTGAGGCCGTGGCATCTCATTTACCCACATCTGTGGTCCTCATATACCTTGAGCCTCCTGACCTGGGGCCATACCCAGGACACACGGCAGACCCAGCAAGTGGTTGCCTGAGTTGCCTCTCCTGGTGCAGACTTGTGCTGGGGCCCTGTCTGCTCACACATCCGAGTGATGCTGAGCTCAGCTCAGCACATGTGTTCTTTCCTGCCTTCCTCCCCACGTGGGCTCATGGCGCCACCTGACTTCCAGTCACAAGGTTTGGCCACTGCTCCTCACAGATTGCACCCAAATGGCAACTGAATCCTATCCTTTTAGCCATTCACTCAGGGTCCCATCATCTCTCACCTGTGTCATCGCTAAAGTGGCCTCATTGGTCTCTTGCTCTGAGCCCTGCCGTTCTCCAAGCGTCCTTTACCCATCTCATCAGGTCAGCCCTCTTCCACCTCACCATGAATGCTTTTCTCTCCAGGGTGCAGTCCATTCTTTTTAGTGTGGCTGCAAGCTTCTTCCTGTTCTGCCCTTGTTGAAACTCAAAACCTCATTTCCAGACTCACACTCATTCACTCTTAGCCCATACACATGCTTTCTTCACACCCTGGTTCTCTTGGAGGAAAGCCCTGTCCTCTTCATCACCGTACCTGGCTGTATCCACTGGACCCTCACAGGACTGTCCCACACTGGGCTCAGGTGCCTGGCATCTATCAGTCACACTGAGCCTCATTGGTTTGGTCCCCCTTAGATCCCGCGGAGCTGGAATGTAAGCTCCACTTGGGCAGGCATCTTAGCTCTATTGATGAGTAAATTCCCTCTGTATAGAGCTGTGCATGTAGTGGGTGCTCAGTGAATTTGCAGAAGGCATGCCTTTGAGGGGCTCTCTGTAATCCACTGCAGTTCCTAACAACCTTTCCTACCAGTACGTTTTCTCTCTGTTCAAACTAAATCCATCTGCTGCAAAGCAAGCACGTTTCCTTATCTGGGTTGTTGATGGAGCTGGCAAACCAGTTCGACTCCCTTTGCCATAAAGAACAGCAACCTGGGCTTCCCTGGTGGCGCAGCGGTTGAGAATCTGCCTGCCAATGCAGGGGACACGGGTTCGAGCCCCGGTCTGGGAAGATCCCACATGCCGCGGAACAACTAGGCCCGTGAGCCACAACTACTGAGCCTGCGCGTCTGGAACCTGTGCTCTGCAACAAGAGAGGCCGCGATAGTGAGAGGCTCGCGCACCGCGATGAAGAGTGGCCCCCGCTTGCCGCAACTAGAGAAAGCCCTCGCACAGAAGCTAAGACCCAACACAGCCAAAAGTAAATAAATAAATTTAAAAAATAAAAAATAAAAAAAGAACAGCAACCTGGATTCAAAGGTGTCGTGAGTCCTTGCAGACAATTTTCTCGGCTTAGTCTGAGTCATTTTGATTTCTTGACTATTTCTTCAGAAACCTTTTTCTATTTTCATAGATTAGCCTGGAAAGGGCCCACATCAGGTAAGCAGCTTCTGATGTTTACAAAACAGCACAGGGTTCGGTCTTTTGGCTTCCAAAACCTACTGTGTTCTTGAAAGCACCTTGACAGCAATGCCTGGCGCTCAAGTGGGTTCGCAGTGTGCTTTGGTCTGGGACAGTCTGTGAACCTGAACGCCTGTGACTTTGGATCTGTTTCTAATGGTCGTCATCAGGGAGGAAAGTGGCTTCCTGCCCCTGATGGGTGGAAAGCTCTTTGTTGGCAAAGGCATCCATTTAAGATTTGTCCTCTCAGTGCTGGCTGGGGACCAGGACCCTTGGTCCCCTGAGGGAAGATTGTCCTCAGAAATGTTGAGACTGGGAAATGTCACTTCATCCCCTTTCTCTGCCCTGCCATCCTCCTGGCTGTGCCCATGAATGGGAGGATGTGGGCAGGGGTGAGGGGGGGTGAGGAGGGCAGGGCGCTACTCCAGGACAAAGTACCCCCTTGAAACACAGCACCCAGGACTTGCAGTGCCCCAAGAAGGGGGCCCTGAGCTACCTTCTTCCACCTTGTTGGTCTCAGGTGGCATCGGGATAGATGCACTCAGGCTTCACCCCCGAGGAACATACAGGCTGGATATCCAAGGGTCCTGGTCCAAGGCCGTGGATTGCCAAGAGAGAGAAAATTAGAGGACTATCCCTCGTTTGCAGTATGCATTTACTCATTATGTGATGAATTTTGTTTAAAAGTTAAAAACGGGGACTTCCCTGGTGGCGCAGTGGTTAGGAATCTGCCTGCCAGTGCAGGGGACATGGGGTCGAGCCCTGGTCTGGGAAGATCCCACGTGCCGCAGAGCAGCTAAGCCCATGCACCACAACTACTGAGCTGCGCTCTAGAGCCTGCGAGCCACAACTACTGAGCCTGTGAGCCACAACTACTGAAGCCTGTGCGCCTAGAGCCCGTGCTCTGCAACAAGAGAAGCCACCGCAATGAGAAGCCCGCGCACTGCTACGAAGAGTAGCCCCCGCTCGCCGCAAATAGAGAAAGCCCGCGTGCAGCAACGAAGACCCAATGCAGCCATAAATAAATAAAATAAAATAAATAAATAAATAAATAAATTTATTAGAAAATAAAAATTAAAAACAAACATGAGCTTTCAAAGTCGCTGGGATATGCCACCACTCAGATAGCAAAGTATGATATTCTCTTTTATGGTGAACATGGATGCTGGTGTTACATATGTTTATTAGCACAATGCGCTATTTTACCAGCATTTCAGAGTCTACTGGGAACAAAAATGGAACTGTACTCCAGTATGAACGTTTCACCATGCCCTGCAGAAAGCCTCCCATTCTGGGATCAGAAGAAACACTGAAAGTTTGGAGTTTAATGTTGACCTAATGGTATGCCATGGTTGCTATGGAAATTATGATATTGTTTATTATTGAATGACGAGCAGCAATAAATCCAGAAAAAGAAACCTACAGTATTGATACTGAGCAATCTTGGAATATGGTTATTTTGCTTTTGTCTTCTGCATCGGTTGGAAACTGATTGAAAAAAAGCCTTCCACTTAGGGGAAAGGCACACTGCGTTTGTGTATCTGCTGGCCCCGTGAGATAATTCATTTCTGATCATAAAAAGGAGCATTACCTAATTCAAACTTTTATCATGCTGGTCGATTGGGCAACCGTAAAGTGCACCGAGGCAAATGATCTACAGACCACCTGATCATGAGGGGATGTGCCCAAGCTGCTGGAAAGTTCTCCTCAGTCCGTGGAGACAGATGGGCAGAAGTGATCGCTTTTGGGGCGGAGGCGTTAACTAGGAAACAATTAGTCCAGCAGTCTGAAGGCTCATGTTGGTATCTGATAGAAATTTTGTTGCAGATTTCTAGCCAGCGAGAGATCAAATCTCATATTTAAAATTTTTTTCTGTCTACAGCCGTTTGTCAAGCTCCGTAAGAAGACTGAAACAGGCTGAAGAGCTTCGGGGCTGCTGAAATGGTACTAAGAAACTCTAAAAACTGAGGGTGGTCACTGATCCCACAAGGGCCACTGGAAAAGTTTGTAGAACCAAATAAAAGGGTTGGATTTGAATGACATGGCCCAGCCTGGCACAAAAGCAGTCTTGATTTACTCTTCCAAGAGAAGTGCTCTGTACCCAGTGGGAATGACATGAAGCATATTCTGATCCAGAAGGAGGGGATGACATTGCACCCAGTGTCATCTTTCCAAAGGACAAGGGACCCTCCAAGATTCGAGGTACTAAAATAGAAGATTTGAACACCATGTAATTCCTTTCCTTGTGAATTCCAGCTAGCACCTGGCATGTCTGTAAATGTTCTCTAGTCCTTGCCAGACAGGTATACTGGTCTGCTTTTACAGCTAAGATAGCCAGCTGTTTTCCCAATCAAGATTCCTATGGACAACAGAATACATTAGAATGTATGCAAATAAGGGCTTTGAGTTACTGTTTATTTTCATGGCCAAGCATGTGCATACATACATATGTTTATTTTATTTTATTTTTAAAAATTTATTTTTATTTTATTTTTGGCTGTGTTGGGTCTTCATTGCTACACACGGGCTTCTCTCTAGTTGTGATGAGCAGGGGCTACTCTTCGTTGCGGTGCACAGGCTTCTCATTGCGGTGGCTTCTCTTGTTGGGGAGCACAGGCTCTAGGTGTGCGGGCTTCAGTAGTTGTGGTTCGCGGGCTCTAGAGCACAGGCTCAGTAGTTGTGGCGCATGAGCTTAGTTGCTCCGCGGCATGTGGGATCTTCCTGGACCAGGGCTGGAACCCATGTCCCCTGCAGGGAAGCCCACATACATATGTTTAGATGAAGAAATGTACTCAGTAGACGCAACAGATCCTGACCCCTGAGCCAAGAAGTAAATATGCAACCCCCGGGGGGTCAGTACAGAGCATCATGCCCTTGCAATAGTAATTCCAAGGTGAGGTCATGTGACTCAAGCAGAGCCAATCAGAGTCTTTCCCTGGAACTAATATACTGATGCTGGAAGAAAAAAATCTCTGTCTTAGCATGTGGTTTACTGGTTGGTCACTTTCTCAGCCTCATGGAGAAGGTCCCATGTCTTTAGCAGGAGACAACAAGGGTGACATACAAAAAGGAAAGAGACAGCAGAGATGACAGATGGCAGAGAAAGAGGTGCTTGTAGGATTGGGACCCCAGTTGTTATCCTGGAGATCCTGAGTCATGGAGGTCTTCCTTTCAGTTCTGTGAGCCATTCAGCATCTTTCCTGCCTACACAAGCCAATACACTGAGCCCTTACATTCCCTTTTGTGCTTGCTAACCCAGTTTTACTAATAGACCAAGTTTTGTCAACCCTTTACCTTATAGAATTGCTATGCTTCAAAAGACACAATTGACTCTGAGGTTTCTATTTCCATTCCATAAGGAAGCACATAATAGCTGCATAATATCGGGATTGCCCTTGGTAATATTGCCATTGAAAAAGAAAAGGATTGTGTAGGCTAAGTGGATAATTTACTCATCCAGATAAAGTTAAAATAAGTTAAATGAAAATGAATAATGCAAATATCTTCTGGCTTGATAACGCCTGTTGCTGATTACACTTTAGCTGCAACCATATCTCCCATCCCACGTGTTCTTTGGCCATGTGACCTTGACACTTCATCCATCAAGACGTGCAGTCTACGCTTCCTTCCTTTGGATCTAGGCAAGCTTGTGTCTCAATAATGAACAGAAAGTAGCAGAATGAATGCTGTGTGACTTCTGAGGCTAGGTCATAAGACAGTGCAGTTTCTACCTTGTTAGCTGAGACACATTTGGAGCACTGACCTGCCACAGATATCAGGGAATAACCTGAGGTCACCATGCTATGAGGAAGCTCAGGCCAATGGAGAGGCCATTTGTGGATGTTCCAGTTGGCAATCCAAGAGAAGACCCCAGGAGAAAGTCAGCATCAATTGCCAGACACGTGGATGAAGATACCTCCTGATGATTCCAAACCCCAACCATCAAGTCACCCCCAGCATATTTCTGGTAGATCCACAAAGGACCCATGAATCAGTCTGTCTCTTGTCTTGGCTGTTGTCACATGGTCCATCATCACTATCTTTCTTCTCCTGTTTGTGATGCTGCCTGGAGATACCCCATCCCTTTGCCAACTCTGCAACTCTCACTTCAAGGTCCTGTTTAGGAAGAATGATTCCAAAACTTCCCAGTACATTCCAAAGCTGGTAAAGATTCAGCATTGAGACAGGAAGAGAACTGCATCTCCAGATTTCAGCCCCCTTTGTCACTTGGGCTACAAAGCATCTCAGAGTGTTACAAAGCCACTCCTTAGCAGTTTCATGATGGCCCTGGTAGTCAGACTTCTTCAATAACACTTACATAGTGCTTACTACGGGGCAGGCACTATTCTAAGTACTTTAAGAATAGTAACTCCTTTTTAAATTTTACGTTTATTGGAAGTTGATTTACAATGTTGATTTACAATGTTATTAGTTTCAGGTGTACAGCATAGTGATTCAGTTATACATATACATATATTCATTCATAGATTCTTTTCTTATATAGGTTATCACAGAATATTTAGTAGAGTTCTCTGTGCTATACAGTAGGTTCTTGCTAGTTTTCTATGTTATATATGGTAGTGTGTGTGTTCATCCCAAGCTCCTGATTTATCCCTCCCCCCATCGTTTCCCCTTTGGTAACCATAAGTTTGTTTTCAATATCTGTAAGTCTGTTTCTGTTTTGTGAATTAGTTCATTTTTATCTCTTTTTAAAAAATTAGATTCCACATATGAGTGATATCATATGTTTGTCTTTCTCTGTCTTACTTCACTTAGTATGATAATCTCTAGGTCCATCCATGTTGCTGCAAATGGCATTATTTCATTCTTTTTTATGGCTGAGTATTCCATTGTATTCCATTGTATGTAATATTCCATTGTATATATATACCACATCTTCTTTATCCATTCCTCTGTTGATGGACATTTAGGTTGCTTCCATGTCTCGGCTGTTGTGAATAGTGCTGCAGTGAACATCGGGCTGCATGTATCCTTTTGGATTATGGTTTTCTCCAGAGATATGCCCAGGAGTGGGATTGCTGGATCATATGGTAGTTCTATTTTTAATTTTGTAAGGAAGGAATAGTAACTTTTTAACCTTTCCAATTACCTCATGAGTTTTGTTGTTGTGTTGTTTTAGCAGGTGAGGACACTGAGGCACAGCGAGGTTAAGGAACCCGGCTAGAACGTGGGAGAGTCAGGATTCAAATCCAGGCAGTCTGTTCAAAAGTCCATGCTCTTAACCACTGTCTTTGATGGCTCCTCCTATGGGCTCACATCCAGTCAATATGGCCAGAGAGAGAACACAGGTCATACTATCTCTATCATACTGTTAGTTATCATACTAACGGAGGTCTTCCTTCTCTCTCTTATACCTCCATCCCAGTTATCATGCTGGTTGATCTGTGTATGTGGGGGGTTGCGTATGCGCTCATGTGTGCTTGTGCACCCATGCCTTTCTCTGCTGTATGCCCTGGGAAGCTGATTATGGCTTGTCTGTGTCTATGGATAGAGTTAAAAGCAACCAATGTTTGTTAGAGGAGATAAACAAACCCTAACCCAGCCAACCCTAAAGTCATCTGGATTTTCAAGAGCTTTCCATGTCCTTTGATGGAACCCATCAGGCCAGATTAATGATGCTGCAGTTTGCCATTCATTCTCATCGGGTTTAATGAAGATAAAGGGCTCTCTTTATGTGTCCAGTTGGGCTTAACAAATTAACCAGGCTGCCAAAAGGCTCCATGTGAACAGAATATTTGTCCTCATAATGTTCATTAGGAGGGAGAAAGTTAACTAACCTTTTTTTTCTGTTCCTGGGGCCCAGTGAAATCTGCAGACCTAAGATATCATCTCTAATCTTATTTCTGATGGGGCTTTCCCTAACTTCTTCTTTTATGATCTTTTCATAGCTGTTATATTGAATCAGGATCATTATGTGTTTAAAAAAATATTATGCTCTGTGTCTCAGAGCTAACTGTCCAGAACTGAATATTCTGGCCCCTTTTGGGGATATGAAAAGCTGTTAGAGAGCTTTCCAGGGTGGTGGAATTGTTTGCTGCTTCTTGTGCTTTCTTGGCAGCAACTGGTGAATGAATGAAAGCCGCGGTTCTCAGAATTTTTTGCTGTAGGTTTAGAGTAAGGTCATGAGCAGCTCCCGATGGCAGGTTGCAAAAATGGCCCCAAATTCCTCCCTTCCCTGAATGGACACCTCTTTGCAATGTGACTTTGCCATTCTTTTTATCAGGAGTGGACTCTCTACTCCACACCTTGCATCTGGGCTTAGACACATGATTTGTTTTGATGAATGGTATGTTAGCAGAGGCTTGAAGGGTACTTGTACTTTGGGGTTTGCTCTCTCTTGCTGCATCTGGAATCTTGAGACCCTTAATGTTACCTGGCCTAAGCTAGCCTTTCAGAGGATGAGAGGCCATGAGGAGAAGAACCAAAGTACCCCCAGTTGCCTGACAGCCTCTTAACTGCCAAGCATGTGAGTGAGGCCATTCTAGATTACCCAGCCTCTGGTCAACCTGCCAAATGACCATAGTCACACAAGAGAGTCCAGCAGTTTACCTCTGTTTACTCCAGCAGAGGTAAACTGAGCCAACCTGGACCAGAATAATTGCCCAAATGACCCATAGAATCATTCATAAAATAAATAAAATGGTTGTTTTAGGCCATTAAAATTTGGGGTGGTTTGTTACACAGCCGAAGCTAACTGATATACTCCTTTATTCTCAAAACATGTGTCAGCTTACCTGAATGGGGTACACTTTAAGCCAAGAAGTTCCTGAATCATTGAAAATCCATGTGCTGAAGGACTTGGCTTCCACGAAGTTAGCTCCTCTCCATTCAAGACATATGTTTTTATCAATGACATCACTAAGGCCCCCTTTGACATTGAATCATCATTCAGTACACATGTCAGCTCTGTTCTTTCACCTTGCACAATACAGATCAAGGCCAGTCAAGTGCATCTGACTCAAGTAAACCAAGTCCCTACTGAGTTAGCCTTTTGTAAGATCAGACTATCAAAACTGGGGATAATTCCTGTTTGAAAACCAATTATATAACATGTTACCATGTTTGTGGATGTCTGATAGGTTGAATTAAAGTAATTTCCTCCCTACACACCAAGATCATAGCTTGGCTTGTTGGGTTTACCTGATTTAGATGTATTAGGTTTGTTTTCCTAAAATGGTCTTGTAACTCAAGGCTTTGGAAATAAGTTAGTTGAGAAGAATTAAAATCACATGGTTGATGAACCATATGCAGCTTTTCAAAAAAGTATTACACTAATTCTCACTAAGAAAATAATATAATATTAATGGGGTCTCATCTAATTACTATTTCCTCCTCAATTTACAATTGTCAAACTTTGAAAGATATGGGTGGTGTTCCAGATATCTATTGCTGGGTATAGAAATTTAGTGACTTGAAACAACAACAATCGTTTTATCATCATAGTTTCTGAGAGTCAGGAATTCAGGAAGGGTCTGGCTGGGTGGTTGTGGCTCAGGTGTCCAGAGGTTGCAGGTGGAAGGTGGCTACAGCAGGAACAACAGAATTGACACAGCTGGTGGCTGTCAGATGTCTCTCTCCCATTGTGTGGGCTCAGAGCTTCTCACTTGGTCTCTGCATGAGCTGTTTTGGGCTTCCTCACAGCATGGCTGCCTCAGGACAGTCAGGCTGCTTACAGGGCAGCTTAGGACTCCAAGCCGGTGTCCCAGAAGAACACTGTCCTTTTACAACCTATGCTCAGAAGTCACATAGCATTACTGCTGCCATAGTCACAAGCCCCAACTCAGGGGGAGAGGGGATAGACACCACATCTCAGTGGGGGGGTGTCATAGTTATAAGAAAAGCAGAGGGTGTGAGATATCATTGCGGCTATCTTTAGAAGTACATCAGCCACAGATGGCCAAAGAAAAAATCTCTGACTTGACCTAAGATCTATATTTGGGCCCATGTTTCCTTGGCTTTAATAGAATTGACACAGTGTTATTATGTGAGTCCTTCCCTTCTCCCACTACCTGTTTCCATCAGCATCCAGCTACAAGAAGTCAGTCACAAAGCAAAGTAAAACCCAAGCAACCAACATGACCGCCAGGGGCAAAGATGAAAAAGTTGTCTAAAACCAAAGGGATCTAAGCTGTTCACTCAGTAGCTCTGATCTGTTTAAGAGACAAGGAAATTCAGAAGTCTGGGAGAATACTGACGTAAGAGAAAACCAACAACCAAAAAAACAAAACAAAACAAAACAAAACCGTTGAACAGAATAGCTTTGCCTTCTACTCCCAGGAGGAGGAAGGAAGCTGGGAGGGTCAACCAGATCAAACCACCTTGTACACATCATTATCTCATGTATTTTTCAAATCTTTTTGTGTGGAACTAATTTAATGTCTATGAAGCTCCTAGAAACCCTCGGGTTACAGATGCTAAGGAAATGACGCTCAACTAGTGCAAAAGCTAAGTACAAAAGAAAAATGAGAGAAAGGGGATGCTGCTTACAGTTTAAATGCTTTCATTTACAGTTTCCCACAAGATGGGGCATGAAGACAGAGAAACAGAAGTAAGCTGTCAGGGCAACTCACATGTTCTGAACCATTTCCTTTCCATCACAAGGTGCTCCTGCTCCAGGACGAGAAAGCAGCTCTTACCAGCACCTTTACAAATGTGCTTCTGGATTTTGCAGCTGTCACTACAGTCTCCCAGGTTTACTAGACTATTTTAATTTTCTAAAAGCAGCACATTTTGAAAATTTTATAAGTTTGAAAATTATTTCCAGATAAAGTTTTTAAAATGTGGCTCCATGCAAAACACCTTAAAATATTTATTTTAATCAATAGTTTATTGAGAACCTATTAGGTACCCCATACTGGGATGGACACCATTGAAGATTAATGAACAATAATACTTGTTGTTACTTAGGTATGGTCAGCTCCCTTAAGAAGCTGATAGTAACTCTCATTGTGCAGGTATCCCTTGTAATGTAATTTTTTTAAGATTCATAACCAGTCATAAGTCTTTTCAACATACAGACTTGGTCTTAGCTTTGGTAGCTTTAAGTTCTCACCATATCACAAACGAAAAGGTCGTTCACAGACTTTGGTTTTTTTCCAAGGAGTGGTTATGAAAGAGCATCTCTAAATAAACTTTCCTCGCCAGATCTTCAAGCTCTTGATGCCTTCCCCTCTGGAAATTGTGTCCAAATGGACTTTGCTTGGAACTGTTTATTAAAAAAATTTTTTCGGGCTTCCCTGGTGGTGCAGTGGTTAAGAGTCCGCCTGCCGGTGCAGGGCACACGGGTTCGAGCCCTGGTCCAGGAAGATCCCACATGCTGCGGAGCGGCTAGGCCCGTGCACCACAACTACTGAGCCAGCGCTCTGGAGCCTGTGAGCCACAACTACTGAGCCCATGTGCCACAGCTGCTGAGCCTGCGCTCTGGAGCCTGTGCTCCGCCGCGGGAGGCCACCGCAGTGAGAGGCCGGTGCACGGCAATGAGGAGCGGCCCCCACTCTCCACAACTAGGGAGTGCCCGAGTGCAGCAACGGAGACCCAATGCAGCCAAAAATAAATAAATAAATTAAAAAAAAAAATTTTTTTTTTCTCCTTGTCTGGCACTTCGAAACTTCTGTGCAAGCAGTTATGGGGTTATAGCATGTTAAAAATCCTCTTTCATCATCTCACTTATTATCTGAAATTACATGGCACTGAAACAGTGGAAGATCCCTTCTTTACCATGATAGGCTAATTTTGATGATTAACTGAGAAACTGTTAAATTTTACATCAGTGCTTTACTGTATTATGGAATTAGTATTAACAGCCACGGGTGGGGAGAATTCTAATGAGATTGATGGGGTTGGGTGGGAGCAGGGTGGGAATGTCTCTGCTTCCAAAGTAGCTGAGGCTTAGACCTTCTAAACACCGATCTTAAAATTTGGCATCTGAATGACTTTTCTGGAGATTTCAAAATGAATCTTGCCATCTTTCGAGCTTTAACTGATCCTGGAACAGAACCAGAAGACAGCCAATTTGCACAATGCCTCATCGTTGAAAACTGTAGTAGTTTTTGTTGTACATTGCATGAGAACAGGGGCCAAACAGGCCATGTCCATTCTCAGAGTGAACTATTTAAAAGTGTGGGGTGGACAGATGCAAGGAAGGACATGGAACATTTGGAATTCAGCTGCTATTTTTCTTAGCTCTTCTCAGGTAAGTTACTTCATGGGTGTTCATTGAGTGGATAGCATGAGGAAGGATTTAAACATCAAAGAGTAACCAGGGAAGAGCATTCTAAAGTTGTTTCCTACTAAGATTTTTGTGGTTTCTACTTTTAGCTGCCAGTTCTATCTTTCTGGTCCTCAGTCATGGCCCATGTCCATCACTGGAGGAAAACATTATGTTTCCAGTGAAGATTTTTCATGGTCCCCTGTAGTAATGCTTTTGGTGCCTCTCCCTCTTCCCTTCAGCATCCCTCATTCCAAGATATCCTAAATGAAGCACTCATGACTCTAAAGACATGCCAGGGAGTTAGCCCTCTGGGTACAGTTTTACCAAGGACAAATGCAAGCTGGAGGATCAATACCCCAGCTTCCACCTTGGGTGGGACCACTCTGTTTCATACTGTGAGCTCCCCAGTGGGATTGAGCCCCAGTTGCCCAGAGTGGGAATATATCCATTAACTCACATTGTATCGACTCCTTCCCTTCTCTGTCTCACTTCCCTGCTCTGCTATAGGTGCTTCCTGGGGGCATCACCTTCACATCACCTTCACAACCTCATACATTCCTTGTGTCAGGGACTGCTGCTAGAGGAATCCAACTGAAAACACAACCTTTAGAAAAGAGATGCTTAATTCTGTGTATTCATCTCTCATTCACCATACATTTACTCTGAACCCACCATGTGTAAGGCACAATGCATGGAGCTAGGGAAAGAAAGGTGAGAGTATCTTTCTTTTCCTTAGAGTTGAAAAACAGAAAGGTACTCTCTGTTAAAACAAGGACATCGCAAGAGAGGGACGTGAACTCTCCCAAGATCTCCACCCTAAGGATTCCTCCTGGAACGTCCAGAACGACCCCCTCATGTTCCCTAACAGGTTGTGACTAAGAGATGCTGCATAACTTCTGTTGACTTTTTCCTGCCCACTCCATTTACTCTTCTTATTTCTTTGAGTCTCCCTTTAGTCTGGGGTTCTTGATGATGTTTATCTTGTTTCTGAACATGGCTACAACATCTTTGAAAATTTTTATGGAAGTAGAATATCCATACAGAGAAGTGTACATATGGTGCAAGAGTCTCCCTCATGTACAACTCACTCTCCCCACAAGAGTAATCACTATCTTGACTTCCTACAGTGTAGTTTGCCTCTTTTTTTTTAACTTTAAATGTTCATGTTTGTGAGGTTTGTCCATAGTTTTGTACGTAATTGTGCATTGTTCATGCTCATTACTGTGTAGTATTCCAGTGCGTGAATGACCATGATTGATTTATCTGCTCTACTGGTGATGGGCAGTTGAGTGGCTACTAGTTGGAGTCCATTCTGGATGGTGCTGCTGTGAGCATTCTAGTACATCTTTGGATGAATACATGGATGCATTTCTGTTAGGTAGATACTCAGGAGCAACATTGTTGGGTCATAGTATATTCATGTGTGTTCAGTTTCTATAGATGCTGACAGGCTTCCTCAGTGGGTGCACTGGATTACACTCCTGCCAACAGGATATGAGTCTTGCATTGTTTCTATGTCCTCACTAATGCTTGGTTTTCTTCATCTCTTTTTCATTTTAGCTATTCTGGTGGGTGTGGGTTATAGGCCTTTTGAACTTTTCTGTAGAGAAAGATTTATGTATTTTATCTCTATTTGTAGCAGAAAACCAGAAGTCTCCTATGACAGTTTTGTGATTAATAAAAATTTGTACCTGCTGTAAAATTTTCTATTTTGCACACTTTTTGTCCATAATTCTTTGAAATTACGACTCATCTTGGGAGCTGCCTTTTGCTAAGCCAATTTGAATACTTTAACTAGCTAATCCTCCTTCTCACCTCCTGGGAGGTGTCTGCATCACCCCCTTTCTAATGAAAGTGTGGGTCCACCCACTCAAGAGTCCTTCCCTGTCGGTCTTTGCTGCCTCATTATCTTCCTGATGCTTTCACTTTTCAGGCCATTTTCTTGCTTAATCTCCACCATTCTTTTGAAATCTCTTCCCCGCCCCCCCCCCAACAAAGCTACAAGCATTTCTTTCATTTTCTTTTCAGTATGCCTTCATCCTTTTCCAGAATGTCCTTGTGAGGATGCTCAGGTTAGTTTGCATTGTTACGTAGTCTCCTTTGCTTCTAAACATTAATTTGTCCTTAGAGGTGATATAACGGTTAAAAGTGATTAAGAGTGTGGGCTCTGAGGTCAAATGCCAGCTCTTCAGTCTTGGGCAAATCACATAACTACTGTAAACGTCAGTCTCTGCATCCATAAAATGGAGGGAGTAATATTAACTCTCTCTTAGTGTTGCTGTAGATTAAATAAGATGTTAGCCTCATAGCTGGCACATACTACTATCCAATGAATGTTACTGTTAATCAAATCATATCTTGAATTCCTGTAACTTATACCGTACAGAATTTCCTTTTCCTTCCCTTCATTCTTCCTTTATCCTTTTCTTTCTTTTTTTCCCTTCCTTCCTCAAATATTTATGAAAGTCTACCATGTGCCTGATCCTGTGCCCAGAGCTGGGATACCGTGGTAAGCAAAGCAGTCATGGTCCCTGCCCTCCAAGAGAACATAATTTAGTTTGGGTAATAGGAAATCAGATGTTCATACTAATACATCATTACAAGCTATGATATGTATCTAGGAAGAAAGGCATGGGTTCTTGGGTAGTGCCTAACAGGAAGATGTGATCTAATCAGATGCCCTGAGAAAGAGGCTTTTAGTCTAATGGGAGGAATTTTAAGTAGACACCCCACCATTGTCAAGAAGTATATTGTTAAGGGAATATTTGCTCTTTCGATAATTACCCTTTTTTTTTCGAGAGGGCTGTGTTGTAGACTGCTTACCTGGTGCCCGCCAGTAAACCATGTATCCCGGTATTCCTACCCTTGTGCAATCCCTTCCCACACTGACTCTGGACTTGGTCTTGTTTTGGCCAATGGGATGTTAGCAAGCATGACACCAGCAGAAACTCCCTCTCTTTTTTTTTCTTTTTCTTTTTAAGTTTTATTGTGGTATGAACACTTAACATGAGATCTAACATCTTAATAACATTTTAAGTGTACAATGCGTTATCATTGACTCTAGGTACTATATTGAGTAACAGATCTCTAGAGCTTATTCATCTTGCTTAACTGAAACTTTATGCCTATTGATTAGTAACTCCCCATTTTCCCCTGCCACCAGCCCTGGGCAACCACCATTCTACTCTTTAATTATGTGAATTTAACTTTTTTAGATACCTGATATAAGTGAAATCTGCAGTATTTGTTTTTCTGTGACTAGCTTATTTCACTTAGTATAATGTCCTCAAAATTCATCCATGTTGTTACATATTGCAGAATTTCTTAGGAACTCCCTCTTGAAGGCTTGGATTGCCATGAAAGAAGTTAGACTATCCTGCTGGAGGGTTCATGTGGAGAGATGCCCTGGAGGCAGTGAGACTATAGGGAAAGTGAAAGAGAGACAGAGAGAAGTCCAGCCAGCCCCCAGGGGTTCTAGCCAAGGTACCAGAATGTGAGCAAAGCCATCTTGGCTCTTCTGTTCTCCAGTCAAGCTGCCCCAGCCAATAGCACATGGAGCAGAGCCATCCCTACTGTGCCTTGCCTGAACAGTAGAATCCTGACCAATAAATGGTCACTCTTCTTTCAAGCCACTAAGTTTGGGGATGGTTTGTTAAACAGCAATAGATACCTGAAACATGCTGCTTATTCATCCTCTCAGACTTGGGCACTTACTGTATTTCAGATGGGACAGAATGGAATTAGTGTCTTCCCTCATGTAGCCCAGTCAGACTCAGGGGTTTTAACCTCAAATCCATGAACTCCTTGAAGTTGTATTACCCATTGTGCATATGTTGTATTTTTTCCTGGGGAGAGGACTCTTGGCTTTCAGTATACTAAAAGCAGCGGCCCCCAACCTTTTTGGCACCAGGGACCAGTTTCATGGAAGACAATTTTTCCATGGAAGGGGGGTAGGGCAGGGATGGTTTCAGGATGATCCAAGTGCATTACATTTATTGTGCACTTTATTTCTATTATTACATTGTAATATGTAATGAAATAATTATACAGCTCACAATAATGCTGACAGGAGGCGGAGCTCAGGTGGTAATGCGAGCGATGGGGAGCAGCTATATATACAGATGAAGCTTTGCTCGCTTGCCTGCCGCTCACCTCCTGCTGTGTGGCCCTGTTCCTAACAGGCCACGGACCGGTAATGGTCCATGGCCCGGGGGTTGGGGACCCCTGCTTTAAAGGATCTGTGATTTCCCAAAACAAATAACAGGTGTTTCAGAAGAAAACAAAGGCACATAATATTTTCTACAAAAACGAAATTTTGAATAAAGTGCTCTGTGGGAACAAAGCTGTGATTAATTATGCTAATTAGAATTGGGGTAATTTCCACAGTGGAAGGAATATAACTTCATCTTCTTCAATAAAATTGAGCCTTGAACCCGTATGCCAAATAATTTGTTTTTTCTCTTGCATTACACAGAGTTCATTGTACCCGTGATGTTTTAAGATGGGCCAATGTCCTCACACTTTCCCTAAAGACAAATAAGAAATTAAATAACTAAATAACAGATATTACAGTCAATCATAAAAACTGAGGATCAGGTTTGCATCCAGGGTTTGTGGGGTCAAGGACAGGAGTAAAAATGGAGGCTTACGTACTATGGCTGAATATTTAAAGTTATAAATTAGGCTGACAAACTCTTAAATAAAAAAATATGTTCTATTTTCCTACCTTGTCAATTATAGCTTCAAGCGTAGAATTCTTAGACACCTCAGAGTTCTCTTCTGGCTTGTGGTGGTGTGGAGAGGGATGCCCGGGTTCCCTGGGCCAGTACCTGACCTGTCCGTCTTCTCTTCCTGGCCCCCAGCTCTGTCCTGCAAAGGAATCTCAATCCACTTGTCCATGCTCTGTTTCTATCTCTCCCACAAGCAGGCATCTCTTTGGACCTCCTCAAGTCTAGGAGTGCACAGAGAAGCAGCATAGTTCACCCTCAGAAGGGTGGCCCCTTCCCTGTGATGGATCCAGAGAAAGGATCCATGCAAATCCTGGAAGTGAACTGTGGACCCTTTGGGTAGGGAATTTCAAAACCTCAGATATCTGGTGTATAATCTAGAAGGAGGTGTGGGGGATCTAGGTAGGTAGGTCCCCTTTGCCTCACAGATTCCTTGCCCCCATGATGAGGGGTGTAGCCAGAAGAGGAGCAGAGTGGATCCTCCTAAGGCTGTGCTATCCAATATGGTAGCCACTAACCATATGTGGTTTTGAGCAGTTGCAATGTGGTTAGTCCAAATGGAGATCTGCTGAACAAGTTGATTAGAAAGTGCGTATTGGATTTTGAAGACGTAGTACAAGGAAGAAAAGAATGTAACATATCTCATTAAATGTACTACAGTTGTTTCTTTTGCCCTTTAAAAAAATGTGGTTACAGAAAACTTTTCATGATCTGCATGGTTTGCATTTGTAGCTTTCTTGGACCATGCAGCTCTAAAGCATAGCTCCCAGGGCAGCAGCCCCCGTTGTCTTGGTGTAAGGGTGTCACCATTGGTAATGTTCTTGATAGCTCTCTTCTTCCTCTCGCAGACCCACCCACTCTCACACAACTCAGTCTTCTTTGGATTGATCTCATCTCCCAGATTCTGACTTGTGGATTCATGTCCAGACTTTGGTGCACAACTCTGAACTCCTACCCTGGGATTTAACAACCTTCCTGACTTTCCCCATGTTGATTCTCCAGCACTTGTTTCCGACTTACTTCTCCTCTTTGCCTCAACCCCCATCCCTCTTCCCTTTGTCTTGCGTGAGGGTCATTGTTCCCATCTCCAGAACCATGGAGACCCATTGCCCCTTGGGTATTACCCAGCCCATCGCAGGCTTTCCTTATGCGTGAGATCCCATACGCTCCTCGACTCTTTGGGGTTCATTTAGGATCTAGACTGTCTTAGGTATTTGCTATAATGACTTGGGTTTGATGGGTTTTAGCTTCATCTCTTAATCCTCTCGAAAAACATATTTACATTTTTGCTTTCGAGTATTTCCCCAAGGATAGAATCCAGGGGCAGGCCCATGAGGAGGGCGAACTCTAGATTTTCCGTAAAGATTTTACAAATCCTTCTATTTGCAATCCACTTGAAAAATAGTGTTTTGAGCTCCAGTCACCGGTCTTCTAAACCTGAGGGTGAAATAGTGAGTAAAAATGGAGAAGTTCCCTTTGACAAAGGAATTAAGAATCAAGGAATCACAACAGCATCCACTATCGCAGAGGAGCGTTTGGTGCTGTAGGTGAGAGGGTCAGGGGGGTGAGAGAAGTCAATAAATTACTGAAAATGTAAATGGTTTCTTCAGACCCTTAATGAGGATTAGTGCTTATATGAGGAGGAGAGAAGCACAAAGTCACTGGTGACATCTTGGTGACATGTTGGAGTCCTGGCCTTGCCTCTCTCATGAAGGGACTTTTCCCTGCCTAACACCCTCGCCATAAGTGAGATGCAAATTTTTGGCCTTGCAGCAGTTCCAGAGCACGTGGAACTGGATTCCATGACTCAGTAAAAGACCCCGTTGCTACCTCGTGGATATTTGGGACTATTCTCTGTCACAGGGGTAATATTTTGACATATTGTCCTGTGCAATTATTCTTTTTAGAAATCATTTTCCCTACAGGGCTTGCATTTCTAAAACTAGAGAAGCTGGGTTTGATTGTTCCAGAGAAAGGAAGATACAAAACTACTCAGAGTCAGGTAAAAGTTGAATTCTTAGCTTTGGGGATTCTAAATAGATGCTATTGAGTCTATGATGAGACAAGGATCTCAAAAGTCAAGTGAAAAAACCAGACTGTTGAAAAAGGAAAGTAAATATGCTGTTTGTTCTCCTTAGAAGACCTGAGAGTTTGCCCTTAAACAGTAAATTAGGTAAAAGATTCACAAGGAGATGAGAGTTGGTGAATTCTTACTTATGCTTCAAGGCTACACTCCAAGACCCCTATTTGAGTGACTCTGAAGTAGGGACCCAATATTATTACTCTCATGATGCCCCTGAACATGGGCCTATATTCTGAGAAAAGGCTTTGGTCCTTCAAGCAGGGCTCGTGTTTTATTTTGGTATCTCCAGCTCTAGCACAGCATTGGAAGAGTATTGATACTCAATAAATGTTTATTAAGTGAATGAATGATGGAGCCAACTCTCCTTTATTCTACAGAGTAGAGAGAAAACAGCAAGGGACAGGGTTGATAAAGTGCAAGGCCATGAGGATATGCCTTCTCAACCAGTAATCAGTATTTCAAAACACTATTTATGGAAGTAATAAAGATTGTCCTGAGCTTTTGGGTGGCCATCCTAAGAAATTTCCATGTATCAAATGAAAAGTAATCATTGAGCCCTACCGTGTGTCAGATGAAACAGGGCAATGGGCCCAACGTGGGGTTCTAATCCCTTCTCTGGCACTGACTAGTTATGTGACCATGAAAATTATTTTTTTCAATGGGAGACACCTTGGTGCCCATCCTATCTGACTTCCTCACTTTCAGGTGAGCAGACCGAGTGGTTTGTTAAAGGTGATACACAAGGCACTGGCCGAGGTAGCAGACCATTTCTCCCGACTGAGGTGACCAGCTATTTAGCCAACAGGGTGTGGACCATGGTGCTTATACTGGCTGCCCAGAGAGGGGTTACAGCATGATTGAAAACAGGCATCATGGGCAAACTTTGGCTCCAAGACAAGAGGCAAGTATGAAACAGGGGAAAGTAGAGAAATGATGGCCTTGACAAAGGTGTCTGGACAAAAGGTGCTGAGAGAGATGCCACCATCACATACCTGAAATGAAGCGAAACCATGAATGAGCAAAGATAGATACGGGGGCTCCAGGAGGGGAGTCAGGCAACTTGGGTTGATTCTAAGAGTCCAGATTCAGTGCTGACCTTCCAACTCACCCTGCAACAACACCTTAAAAATGACAGCCACCACCTAACAGCGCCTACGTAACAACTCTTGCAAAATGTGATGACAGGGCCTGTCAATGGTATTTACGGGTCTTAAGTTGCTGGCTCAGCCTGGCCATCTGTTCAGAAAACCCTGCCCTTTGGTATAGCTCAATCACTTTGTCAGTTTCTTAAGGGCAGAGACTGTCTTCCAATTCCAGTTACACTCAGTACCCGGCATGATGCTGGGCACAGAATAATAGGGTTTGGTATTCGCCAGGTAGGAGAGACTCTGCTGGGTAACAAGCCCTGAAGTCTCAGAGGCTTCGCGCAGCAAGGAGTAGTTTCTCTCTTGTGCAAGGTCTGATGGACTGACAGAGGCTCTCCTCAAAGCAGACACTCAGGTGTCCAGGTTCCTTGCCCTAGAGGCTCCATTTCAACACATGGTCTCCATGGTACCTTCCCAAGAGGAAGAGAGCCATGGAAGATGGACACTGGCACTTAACTGCCTTAGCCCAGGAATACTCGTGTTGCTTTAGCGCAAAATCCTAGTCACGTGGCCCAAACTGACTGCAAGAGAGGCTTCAAAGCACAGGTAGCCTTTGGTTAGAGCTTAGTGTCTTTGCCTCAGTGCCACAAAGCTGTATGGCTGGTGGATACAACACACATGCCAACCCAGCACAGGTGGAGCAGCCAGAGGTCAAGGTCGAGCTCTGTCACTTACTTGCCCTGTGACCTTGGATACTTTCCGTAGCCTCTTAGTCTTGGTCTTCTCACCTATAAAGTGAATATAATAATAATAATAATAATATCATCTATTTTCAGGGTTGTTTGGAAGACTCATTGAGATGGTAAATGTGAATAGGGCTTTGTAAAGTGTCAGAGACTATTAGAACTTTTATAGGTTTTTTTTTTTTTCCTCTCTTTCTTTTTTCCTCCAGGGCACTTTGTAACTGTTATATTCTCACACCACAGTACATGTGAGCTACAGAACTTGTCCATGAATAAGGAGGGTTTAAAGAGGACTGGGTCCTGTTTATTATTAATTTTTCTGTGTCTTCACTGCCTTCCAGGGATCCCAGCATATAAGGATACTTAGCAAGTATCTTCTAACTGGATGAGTGGTTGAGCACATGAATTTTAAGCCTCACCAACGCAGTAAAGAAAGGGAATATACTCAAGTCCTCTGGTACATTTCTGACTTGAATGTAAGTCTCTTAGGGCTCTACCCTAGGATCCCACATGGACTGAATATCATCGCTTTCCCTTTTTCCATCCAACCATCCCACGATCTCTCCTCCTCTACTCCATAAACTCTCTCCCTGCTGCAGTGACCAGAATCATAAAACGCTGTAATATATTCTTTGTTGTGTTTTCTCTGTCTCCAACCATAACAATCATCCTTCCTCCTCTGCTAGGCTGGAACAACTCTAATAGTCACAGTAATAGGAACACCAGTAATAACAGTGACTGTTGACCAAGCACAACTCTGCCAGGCCCTATGCCGACTATATGATGTCCATTACATCTGTTAACCCTCACAGCAAGCTTGGGAGTGAGATCTTCTTTCTGTCTTAGGGATGAGAGGATTGGTAAGGTGACAATAGGGCTATAATTTAAACCCAGGTGAATCTGATTCCAAAACTTTTGCTCTGAACAGTTTTTCAGTATTGCCCCTTTCAGAGTAAGCCGTGATCCCCCTTCCAAACCAAGATGCTGAAATTATTTTGTATCTAAACTCATTGTAATTGTTTTCATTGTAAGCTTCTTTTTTTCTAAGAACTTCAGTTATATTTTAAGCATTCATGATTGGCTGTTTTGAACATAAAACAGAACGCAGCTGACAAATTTATATAGGAGACACACAGAATTGTCTAAGAATTGTAGTCTTTTTATTTCCCCTGAAGGTTAATAAATTCATTTAGCCACTTTCCTTTTCTAACTCTGTCTTTTAGAATGTGCTTTCCATCATGGCTCTTAATCATATGGGTTTTAGTCTATGGCGCTCTGAAAACTATTGCTGGCTCAAGCCACCTGAACTTGTTGGTGTCAATCAACAACCCTTATCTGCTCACAGCTTCTGTGGGCCAGGAATTTGAACATGGCAAAGTAGAGGACTCTTCCCTGCTCCATGATGACTGAGGACTCAGCTGGGGAGACCTGACTGGCTGGGGGTGACTTGAACATCTGGGGGCTGGGGGTTGGCTAGCTTCCACATTGATTTCCTTACTTGCATGTCTGATGCTCGAGTTAAGGACAAGCTGTCGACCAGCACACCTACACATGGCCTCTCCATGTGGCATGGGCTTCCTCACAGCATGGCAGCTGGGTTCCCAGAAAATGTATATTGAGAGCAAGCAGTCTAAGAGCAAGTCTTTTAAGACAATCAGTGGGAGCTGAATGGCCTCTTCTGATCCAGCCTTAGTAGTCACACAGCACCATTTCTGCCTTGTTGTTCTCTTAGTGACAAATGAGTCATAAATCCAATCCGGATTAAAGAGAAGTGGAATTATATTCTACCTCTCAACTGGAGGAGTTTCAAAAAATTTACAGGCTTTAAAAAAACCTGAACACTTCATATACATATTAATATCCTTTAATATATTAATATGCCTAGAGCAACGAGGCATATTCAAAGAAGAGAAGACAGGATGGCACAAACAAACATCAACAAAAGAAAAACTATATAAAGCGGCAAATTGATTCATGACACAATCTTATAAGACAGTAACTGTAGCCATTAAAATTATGTTTTCAAATGATATAAAAAGATAAGGAGAGATGTGTCAATGTATTATTAAGTAGAAAAATGCTGCAGATAGCATGCTGAACCTCTACCTATGCATCACAGACTGTAAGAATCTGACGTTGTGGGCGATTTCTCTTCTCTTCTGCTTATCAGTGTGCATGAATATTTTTACGATAAGCACATGCTTCTTTTGTAATGAGGAAAACAATCAGGAGGAAGGAGAAGCTTGGGAAGATGGAAAGCATCTGCACTAATTTCAAAAGGCCCACAAAAGGTTTTGGGTTCAGCTATCGTTTCTGCACATGTGTGCGCAGAGCTGACTTTCTGGAGCTTGGGGAGCTTGGCTGGTTGGGCAGACTGAGGAGCCCTGTGAAGCTGGAAAGGGCCTAGGAATTGTCATCCTCAAGCCCTGGCTTTGGGGAAGAGGAAGTCGGATGGGGAGTGGCTTGTGCAAGGCCAAATGGCTAGTTAGCGGCTGGGCTGGCAGGTAGCACAGGGCTCTTAGTCTCTGGCTGGCTGGATTCTCCTCCACCTGTGAACTGAGAGCCGCGGCTGCCTGCGCCAGCACACTACAAGGAGGCCATTTCCACTCCCAGCGGGTGTCTTGCCTGAGGCACTGTGGCTATTGAGGACTCTTGGGTGCTTCTGGCTCAGGCAAGCAGAGTGTGATTTTATGGAAATTGGACTGGATGTTGTGATAAACTTAGCAGTCATGGGTCACGTCCAATGACTGATGGCAATTTTATTCTGTAAGAAGCTGAACTTGAGAGTGAAGAATGGGAACAAGTTGAACGACAGTGAGTTTCCTTGGTTAAAGGGAAAATGAGAACGATCCAGCTTTAGAGGTGGCTTGGAGCGGGGAGAAGGAGCCCCAAACTTTGGACATTCCGTTTCTAAAGCTTTTAGGGGACCAGATGGCACTGGTGCATCTAAAGGCAGCTCAGAAAGAATATATCTTTTCCATCCCTGACATATTTTCCCTTTGGAATATGAGACAGGTGTTCTACAGAGACCTGAAAACAGAGTACATGAGTCAAATGTTTTGCCATCAATATTTTCTATTTTTACTCTCAAGTTCCATCCCAATATGGCAAAAGCCTTAGGTGTTTCTGGCTTTTCATACCTTCTTTTATCACCTGTTAATCTTTTAATCAAGAGGGGTTGCCTAAGGCAGGTGCAGATGGAAATACGATAGTTGAGTGAGCGAGGTAGGGAGGAGGTTGGCTGAAGGAGCCAGGAAAGCACAAACACTCACAACCTGGGCTCAGTAATTCAGAGGGTTTCCTGGACGAGACCACGGCCAAAAATATTTCCAAGGTCATTAGCTATGGAGCAAAGAGTTATACTGCTACAATGGACAGGACTAAAGGTTGATATTTTTTCACAATTTTAGTTCAGCTGGAAGTGACATTTTACAGATTGCTTTCATAGTTTTTTCTGGCTATTTTCAGAAAAGATGTCAAAGAATGATTTTTTCATAAGGTTATAGGCCCATTGGATATGAACAGTTTTCCCTAATTCTTAGACAGTGTCCTTCTGCCAGTTCTGTTTCAGATGCTCTTTTCTGTAGAAAATAATGCTACCTCCCTCCTCGTGTTCCTCCTCCTCCCGCAATGATGCCTCCCATGTATCTGGCACTTTATGGATATGTTTTTTTTCAGTTTTTACAAGAACTTTTGAGGGTGGTTATGATTTGTTTGATTTAAAGATGAAGGAAACTCTAGACTAGAGATTCCTAGAGGTTAGGTACTTTGCCAAAGCCAACAGCTACTAACTTATTGAGATGGGCATCAAATCCATGCTGTATGGGGAGATTTTATATCCTGGGGCAGGGAAACTGGCTATTTTTGGTAGTTAGTGCTAGACCCCCCAGAACACATATAACGTTTCCCAGGAAGAGTTTTGGGTGATGCAGATTAAAGGGCCAACGTCTCTCTAGATCATACAGCATTTGTTTTTCTCTGTCTGACTTATTTCAGTTAGCAAAATGCCCTCAAGTTCCATCCATGTTGCTGCAAATGGTAGGGTTTCCTCTTTTTATGGCTGAATAATATCCCACTGAATATATACACCACAACTTCTTTGTCCGCTCATCTATCAGTGGACACTTAGGTTGTTTCTACATCTTGGGTATTGTAAATAAGGCTGCTATGAACATAGTTTGGACATCTTTTCAAATTACTGTTTTCATTTCCTTTAGATGTATTCCCAGAAGTGGAATTCCTGGATCATATGGTAGTTCTATTTTAATTTTCTGAAGATCCTCCATACTTATCCTCCATAAGATCCTCCACAAGATTTTCCATAGTGGCTGTACCAATTTACAATCCTGCCAACAGTGCACAAGGGTCCCTTTTCTCCACATTCATGTCAGCATTTGTTATCTCTTATCTTTTTGATGTTGGCCATTCTAAAAAGCATGAGGTTATATGTGATTGTGGTTTTAATTTGCACTTCCCTAATGGCTAGTGATGTTGAGCATCTTTTCATGTCCCTGTTGGCCTTTTGTATATCTTCTTTGGAGAAATGTTTATTCAGGTGATTTGCCCATTTTTAATTGAGTTGTTTTTTGCTATTGAGTTGCATGGGTTCTTTATATATTTTGAATATTAACCCCTTATCAATACATGATTTGCAAATATTTTTTCATATACCATTGGTTGTCTTTTCACTTTGTTAATGATTTCTTTTGCTGTGCAGAGTTTTTTAGTTTGATGTAGTCTCACTTGTTTATTTTTTATTTTGTTACTTGTACTTGGTGTCAAACCCAAAAAAATCATTACCAAGACCCAAGTCAAGGAGCTTTATTCCTATGTTTTCTTCTAGGAGTTCTATGGTTTCAAGTCTTACATTTGTCTTTAATCCATTTTGAGTTAATTTTTGAGAGTGGTGTAAGATATGGTCCAGTTTCATTCTTTTACATGTGAATATCCAATTATCCTATTACCATTTATTGAAAAGACTGTCTATTCTCTATTGAATATTCTTGGCTCCCTTGTCAAATATTAGTTGACTGTATATGCCTGGATTTATTCCTGGGCTCTTGATTCTGTTCCATTGGTCTGTTTGTCTGTTTTTATGCCAGTACATACTGTTTTGATGACTGTATCTTTATGGTATAGCTTGAAACCAGATAGTGTGATACCTCCTGCCCTGTTCTTGTTCAGGATTTCTTTGGCTATTTGGAGTCTTTTGTGGTTCCATATGAATTTTAAAAGTGCTTTTTCTACTTCTGTAAAAAATGCCTGTGGAATTTTGATAGGGATTGCATTGAATCTATGGATGGCTTTTGGTAGTATTGACATTTTAACAATATTGATTCTTTCAATCCATGAACATAGGATACCTTTCTATTTATTTGTGTCTTCTTTGATATCTTTCATCAAACTGTCTGATATTAATTATAAAGTATTGATTAAGTACACAAATAAGTTCATTAGACAGTTGGCTAAAATATCCTTAAAATATTGAATTGCGTACAAAATACACCCAAAGGGCACATTTATAGAATAGTGCAAATTTGGTATTTAAAATACAAGAATAATTCAGAAGTGCCTACAGCCAAGTTTGTTTAAAAATGATTAAAAAGCCAAATAGATTTCAATAAAGGATAGATAATGAAAAGGATTCAGAGCAGAATTAAATATTAGATAACTTGATCATTAGATGACTAATCATTAAGCAAATACGTTTTAAGGAGAATTAGCTCAAGACCATACAGATTCCCTGCGAGCTATGAGTGATCATGGCTAATGCTCTGGGGATTTGGAGTGATGGTTGCATGATGGTGACAAACTCTCCAGAGATCATTTGCTTGTGTGGCAGAATATCAGAATATCCGAATAATGAGGATGACTCTTACATTCTAGGTGTATGATTTTTTCTTGCCACAATTCCAGGTCAGGAGGGCTGATTTGATTGAGGAAAAAAAAGCAATGTATTCTCCCCCAAGTGGGAGAGTCACATGCTGAGCACACGGGTAATAAAATGGGGAAATTACTGTTTTGGGTTTATATAGAGGCAGCAAGGGAGATGGGGAGATGCTTGGCAGCTGCTGCATGGAACTCTGGGCAGAAAAAAAAAAAGCTACCTAAAGATTAGTTTTAAGAGGAATTCCATGCCCTTGGGGATGCCACCCCTTTAAGGAAACCTAGAATAAAGGCAAATGTTATTCTCCAAGCTTCTAAAGGCAGATTTTATCATTCTTAGATGCATTGGCAAGCAAAGAGAAACCTCAAGCTTGCCCAGTTATATATTCAGCTTACAATCTGATAGAAGACACATGGGAGATGTAGGCTACCATTTTGAGCTTTTTAAACTAATTTTCTTTTTGATGCCCAAGGCACTGTGAGTCAAAAGTGCCAGGTGAGCTAATACAATGTACTACCAAATGCCTGTGAGTGGGAAGGGGTTTATGGGGTGCTTTAAGTCAAGGGAACTACAGAACAGAGGGCATACACTGCAAGCCTGAAGATGTGCTATTTCATTATTTTTTATTTAATTGAGCCAGAAGACAAAAATCTGAAATTTCAAATTACAATTGGATTTCCAGTTTCTGGTGAAAAACTGTGGAATATGGGGATAATTTCTCACAGGCCATTGTTCACTGGGCCTGAGCAGAGGGGGTCTCCTTTCAGTGGGGTCTGTGCTCTCCAGCTTGCCACAAGCCTCAGCACTCCTTACTACACTGCCTGGCCTGTGTCATTCTTGGTGCCCCAGACCCATAGGCTCCACAATGTTTGAGGAGCCGTGAGCACCAGGAACCTGGCCTTGCCCAGGAGTCATCATGACCAGGCAAAGGAAATACTGAGGATGGGGCACATCTCCCAGATGCCTTCTTCTGAGGATAGTATAGAGTGAGGGAGAAACAAGGACCCCCATGAATGAAACTGGAGTCTGGCAGCTTCACATGGTGACTGTGAGGGAGGAAGCCGGGGGTATTCATGGGCATTGAGGGAAGGCAGTGGATTTCATGAAGTATAAAGCTCCATGGAAGGGAATGATGAAGTGGGTTAAAGTCAGGAAGTAAACACACATAAATATCTGATACAGAGTTCTAAAGCAGCAAGTAGGACAGGGAGAGGACAATAAATAAAGATAAAAAAGATAAAGATGTTCTTGAAATGTATGCAAATCAAGCCAGCCATCTTTGGGAGGGACCATTACAGGATGAGAATGGGAAATAAGTGATGCATGAGGCTGAGGGCACTGTGCATTGAATTTAAATTTTTCCTTGGGTATTTATGAGAAAGCTAAGACTGTTCCTGAATTTAGGCTGGAAGTTCCTCCAAGTATACCTCTCGTGCCTTCTGTGAGTCATAGCAGAAAGCTGGAGAAAGGGAAGGTGGGGCTGGGATTAGCAGAGCAGTAAACCATTGTCGGCATCATATCCCAGTGTGCCATGTGCTGCTGGAGATAACCAGTTCCCTCGAGGCACCGGCTCCGCTGGGGCAGCGTGCTTCTGCAGGTGGTACAGCTGAGTGATTAACCCAGGAGGACCCTGAATCCTGTTCCCATGTGCCAAAGAAAGTGAAGCTCCTCTGAAGTCAGAAAACATTCCCAAGAGCCCAACCTGGATGCAGTCAAGCGTCTCTTGAGAGGGCAGCTCCCAGGGAGAGAACATCTTCCCAAAGGATGCTTGGGCTCTCAGGGTCCAGAGTATTGCTCCAAAAAAGGGTAGAGTGAGAAGTGTTCTATGTTCAGTCACTTGGGCAATGGAGAAATCACTTAGAGAAGAGCATATACCAGTTATAACCACTTAGTTAAAGGGAGAAACTGCTCAGAGGACCTTACTAAATGCAGAAGGAATGCAGATGACTGAAGATGGTTATGGTTATAACTGCTATCGCTTCTGTTATTTTAACTTTCTGGGCAAACAAAACAAAACAAAACAAAAAACCAGGAAGGTTAAAGATAATTTTGGTGAAGATGGCTTCCAGCTATTTACAAGGGGACAGAAAAATACCTCTCAATTTTCTGAAATCACACACATCTAAGACTATCCTAAGTCCTGCTGTTTTGAAACCCTTGTTAAGAGAATGACAGGCAATTCATTAATCCATTTATTTACTCATTCACTTTTTTGAACTTTGTCTTTCCCCTCTCACATTGCTTTCTCCCTCTCTTATCCAATTCAACGAGTCTTGCGGATCTTCTAAATATCTCGAAGTGTTGTTACTTTCTCTCCTGCCCGATGTAGTCAGCACATTTCTCTGCCCTTTAATTTGTTCTTCACATCCCAGCTATTGTCCTCTTTTCAGAATGAATCTCTGTTGCATGAAATCCCTCAAGAACCAAAATGAGACAAAGAATGGCTCTTTGGATAAAAAAAAGACCACAAAACAGAAACAAAACCAAAACTTCTTAACATGTTCTACAACCTTGCCACATAAAGTGTGGTCCCTACTCCTGTTAGAAATGCAGAATCAGTGCCTACGTTTTCACAGGATTCCCCAGGTAATTCACAAGTACATTAATGCTTAAGAGGTTAATTAATAATTAACAATTAATGCAAGGTTTTGTGTTCTTTGGCCGCTACCTACCTACCCAGTAAACCTGCCTAATATTTGTGGGTCCCTGAGCAAGAGTAGAAATGGGGGCCCATAAGTCCAATGCCTAAATATTTAAAAATACAAAATCAAACTGGCTGTTAAAGAAAATATTTTCTATCCATCTATATTGACAAATACACCTTCATCACAACCTAGAAGGTTGGCTTTCCTTTAGAATTCCTGGACTCTTTGTAGTCCCATACTGTAATATACCAAAGAAGTCTTGAGCCCAAATAGACACCCCACCCACCCATCCAACATCTGTCCACAGTCACACCAACAGCTGTCCTGTGGCCATTTTTCAGGACTAGAGGTACCTTCCCAATAACATGATCCACCCTAAGAAGTATGGACCCAAGAAAGAGGTCACTCAGGCCTTGGATGCAAGGTGAGGGTTTCTTTGGAGAAGGAATTCTGTACGTCCTGTACCAGAAGAATGGTTTAGAAAGAGAGGAGCATGAACTCTGGGAAGACAACATCTTTTCAGCCCCAGAAGCTCCTTGCCTCATGGAGAAAAATAGGGCTGGACTAATCCAATCTTCTAAAGGTGGGTCCTTCTAAAGTCTGGGCCTCTCTTACCTACATTGAAGGTCAATACTACTGTCTGAGCTTCTGTTGAGCTGTGGTCTTCATCCCTCACCAACACAGGCATCCTGGTCTTTTTTCAGTCCTTTGTTCTTACTCACTTCCTCTCTCACAACGTAGGGCCCTTGCATCTGTGGATCCTTCTGCCCAAGTAAGTGTTTACTCCTCAAACTGTGTGCTTAATGCCAGACATCCTTGAGATACCAACTCAAGCATTTTTTTCAAGGGAAGGCTTCTGCAAACTCCCTGATGAAGTCAAATTCCCTAATTTTGGATTGACACAATCACCTGTGTGGCACTTGTCACATTTATCTATCTATCTATCTATCTATCTGTCTCTCTCTCTCTCTCTCTCTCTCTCTATCTATCTATCATCTCCCATTTCCCCTTCAAAACCTAAGCTCCATTAGGGTAGGAACCATGACTGGTTTTGCTTTAGCATCAAGCACTGCCCTATGACACATAATATGTGTTGGTATGTATTTGTGGAGTGACTGTATGAGTTAAAGTGGAATCTTTTTGACAGTGGGAACAATGAAACAGAATATGCAAGGTTTCAGTGATTAAGAAGAAAAGGATTGTTCTATACTTTATATGGACTAGGTCCAGTGGGTCACATTTGCTGTGTAATGTTGACTAGAATGTTTTAGGTGACCTTTTGACAATCTGCAAGATGGATGTAGGGTATTTCTCTGTTTATTCCAGTAAAGACCATTTGTTCTTTTAAACAAACCTCTGTTTTCTGAAATGTCTTACCATTCTTCCTTGGAAAATGTATTACCTGTACTTTAGCTCCAGGTGTAAAGAAACAAAATTCACTACCTTCTCATTTCTTGCTTGTCTTTTTTAATGATGTGATTTGAACTGTTTACTTTTGTTTTTCAAACTAGCTTCCCATGGTTTGCCATGTGTATCAGCTTTTGCTACGTAACAAACCACCCCAAAACTTAGTGGCTTAAAATATCAACCATTTTATTCAATACTTAGTTCATAATTCTGTGGGTTGGCCAGGAGGTTCTTCTGGACGGGCCAGCTGGTCTGGTCTCTGCTGGACGCCATCATGCAGCTGTGGTCAGCTGGTGGGTCTTCTGACAGCTGATTGATGTAAGTTGGCATCACTCACATGTCTGATGGTTTGGTGGCTATTGGCTGGGGTGGCTAGGTTTTCCTCTGTGTGATTCTTCATTTTCATCAGGCTAACTAGGGCTCATTTACATGATGGTCTCAAAGTTTCAACCAGAGAAGACAAGTCTCAATTTACACTCTTTAATCTTCATTTTGTATCACATTTGCTAATGTTCCATTTTTCTAAAACATGTCACATGGACAACCAAGGTTAAAGGGATGGAGAAATAGCCTCCACCTCTTGATTGGAGGAATTGCAAGATTGTGGCCACTTTTTTGATCTGTGGCACTATGCTTAAACCATGATTTCTCAAGGTAATCTCCAACTTATTCTATAGGATTGCCCTTCAGAAAGATGCCTTTTTTCTCTTGGCTTTGTCACCAATATATTTAACAACCAATAAAAGAACTAACAATGGCTTTAGCTGTGAAGCTTAAAAGTGACAAAGAATGAATAATGGGAAGGCCTGTGTGTGCCTGGTAGTGTCTGGGACTGATTCTGTGAGTGGGCACCTGTCCAAGTCCAAGCTGGAAAAGTTCTCGGGACAAGATGGCACCAGCTGAATTTATCCCAAGTGGGCAGCAGGAAGAGAATGGGGGCATCTGTGGTTTCTATCCTGTCCTCCAGGAAACCTGTTAGAGACTGTATTTCTGGATGACAGTGCAATCTGCTCTGTCAGATGGAAGCCACTCTGATTCATGTCTTAGGGCTATGAGACTTTGGAAATCTCATATTTCACTATGTTGCCAGAACGTGATGCATCCAGGGGAAACAATATATCTTGTTTCCAAAAACTCATCTGTGTTGACTTTAATATTGCCTATGACATGATGAGACAGTATCAGCATAGGACACCACCCTGGACCCAAATAGCCTGAGTTTGAATATAATTTTTACTACTGATTTGCAGCATGGCTTTTATTAAGTTAGTTAAGCAATCTATGCCATGCCTCAGTTTCCTCATATATAAGATTGAGGTAATGATAGCATTCACTCCATTGGTTATTTTGGATAACTCACTGGATAAAATGAGTACATATATCTCAAACAGGCATATCGTAGGCACTCAAATATTAGCTCTTTTAATTTGCCAGTGAAATAGGAGGAAAAAGGTCCATGGTGGATCTCCTTGATGAAATGGATCACTTCTATATTGGACTTGTTTATTCTCCTGTATTCAAGCTAGATATTGAATTGGCGTTCTTTTCTCCTTTATACAAGAGACACAATTATGAGATGGTTCACTTTCTTGCCATAGTTAGGAGAGCTAATAGTTAATAATATTCTTCTAGAACAGAGGGGGAGATAACAACTGAATCCACCTTATGTGTGGCTTTTTGCCCCCTTAAATATTTTAAATTTTATCACTCTCCAAGCGATCATTAATTATGATGTCGGCAAAAGGATCACTGGCCCAGGAGCCAAAAGACCTTATTTCTGGATTGGATCCTGCTGCAGATCAGCAGGGTGGTCTTGGGAAATATCCTTCGCATCTCTGAATACCTTTTTTAAAATGGAGAAGATGGAAACTCATAGACTGGGAAAATCTATACAAAATGACTGATCTGTATTGGGAGGACCAAAAGTAAGCTGGTAAGTGGTTATCTCAAGGGGGTGGCATGACTATTCCATGGCGAGTGGTAATACTCGTGGAGGGACATTCTAAGGTGTGATTTATTCTCTCGCTTTCTCTGTAAAGAGAGGGAGGTGGGGTTGGTATTGGACTTTGAAAAATAAAAAGTTTTGTGAAATTATAATATGAATTAGGGGCTCACGGTCTGAGATAATTTCATCTAGGAATCTGTAGAGGACTGAGCCTGATAGGCAGCTGCTTCTACCAAGCATGTGGGGCTATTGCCGTGCCTGTGTTCAGGACCTTGCTGATGGCAGCATAATTGTGGCTTGTGGAGAGGCCAGTGGTGTGGTCGTTCAATAGTATTTATTTCCATAAATATTTATGAAGTGTATACTCTGTTGTGGGCACTGTGTGACAGGGTGACAGACAGAAAACACTCTGGTTTATGATTTCACAAATGGCCATGAAATACCATGTACCATCCAAAATCTCAGGCATTTGATATGTTAGGACACCAGATGGAGAGTCTTGAACAAGGTCAGTACTGTAGGGCAATGGGTCTTGACTGAGATTAGTGTCCCTTAACTAGAGCTGAGGTGTCTAGTATGATGAATAAGGATGTATGAGGTATTTGGAGGCTTGCCCAGTTGTACTGGTGCTTGTACAACTGTGAGCCTTTATTTTTCTGGTCTAGGGACTGACTAAATGTAGAACATGTATTTGGTCTAGAGCAAAGTGTTCCTGTAGGTTGAGGATCCATGCCAGGAGATCAACTTAGAGCCAGATGCCGACAGAATTTTCTGCATATAGTCTGAAGAACGGCCATCAGTTCTTAGTGGGAGTCATGAATTCCAGGTCCCTTAACAGAATACGGCCTTTCTAGTTCTTCAGACCAGGCACGCGTTGTATATGGCTGCAGGCCAAGGTGTAGGGAGATGGGTCTTCTTTAGTCTTATGCAGCGTGCTGCCAGGTAAGTCCTTAGTTACTCCTAAGGAAAACGTGCATCTTTCCCCAGACACAGCATTTCTATAAGAATAGCCATGTTTTCTGCCACATTTTCCCTTCACCGCCAAGGATAGAGCTTATTACACCAAGTGTGGGTTCTCTATAGTGGGCAACCAAGCCTTAGCCTGACCATGACCTAGGACATTACCAGGAGTGGAGAGTTGAACAGGTTAATTAGGAATTGTCAAAAAAAATGAGTCAGTAGAATCCCCAGGTAATTCTAATGTTCAGTCAAGATCAAGAAATACTTTTACTGGAAGTGAGGCCCTGAAATCCTTAAAGAACCAGGAAAATCATCATCTACTCACAGTTGCCAGGGACGTCAGCTGGGTAGATTTGGGACTCATTTTGGAGAATGGATCTCCTGGGAGCTTGCTGACTCTTTTGTGAGAAAATCTTTCTTCACATCCCAGCAGGTCAGGAGCATTAGAGGCAGAGACCTTACCAGCAACCTGTCCTGTAGCGAAGTTTGTATAGTGATGTCTCTAGGCTTGGGTATTTAACAGAAAGATAGAGATAGAAGGGTGGCCATTGAGTATGTTTCCAAGCCCATCTATAGAGGGTATAGGCTGAATATCTTTTTTTTTTATTATTTATTGTTCAGTAACTTCAAAACCTCAATTCTGAACCTTAAGGTCAAAGCATTTAGAGAAGGTCAAAAGCTCTCATTAAAGAATCTGATAGTTTGTATTTTACTTAAGCCAGTGATTAATTGTGAGAGCTTGGGAAGTACGTTAAATGAGGCATTCCTAATCTGCAAAATGGACAAAACAGTACCTCCATCTTACGGTTAGTTAGGATGACTAATCATATATGAAACATTTAAGTAGTACCTGATACAAAGTCCTTGATAAATGAGACTGTTTATTCCTGATCAGGCAACTGAGTGATATAGACTTAAGTGGGCTTGAGTTTTTAATTGGTTAACATAAAAATTGCACAGTACACGTTTTCTATGATGCTAAGAGTTACTGTGGTATTTTTTCTTTAAACTGCTGCTGTTATCTATAGGTTATGTCTATATAATGCAGTTAGATTGATTTTTTTCCATTCAATTCTGCACTTTGTTTTTCAACTGGGCTAATGGGCAATTGCAGAGATATTGATGGAAGTTACTGAGCTTCCTTAAGACAACCAAGCAAACACATCCATCTATTGCTCCAGAGGAAGCAGCCCTATTGCAACTGCCAGAAAGCATTTGAGTCAGAAAATGCTGTTAGAAAATTCTGGCTTCTCCCATCATCCCTTAACCCTTAGCTTTCAACTATTTCTAATGAATTTGAATTATCTGCAGACTCACTGGTATTGAACAAGAAATGAGGACGATGTATCAGTTATCTATGGCTGTGTAAAAAACCACCCCCAAATTTAGTGGCTTAAAACAACAAATACTATATTTGTTCCTGGTTCTGTGCGTCAGCCATCTAGACTAGGCACATTCAGGTGGTTCTTCTGCTGGTCTTGGTTGAGGTCACTGTGTGGCTGCAGTCATCTGGAGGCGCATCTGGGGCTGGACGGTCCAGGCTGCTCTCCCTAACATGTTGGGCATGCTGGTTCTGGCTTGCAGCTGGGTCACGCTTCTCCAGCAGCCCATCTCAGCTTTCTTCACATGACAGCAGCATCCAAGTGGCAAGAACAGATGCCGAAAGACCACTTGAGGCTTAAACTCAGAAGTTGCATGACATCAAAGCAAGTCAAAGGCAAGCCTAGAGTCAAGTTGTGAGGGAATAGACTCCGTCATTTAGTGGTAAGAGCTGCAAAGATACTGCAGCCATTTTAATCTACTGCAGGAAGGGATGGGAAGAAAGAAAAGAAGTAAAGGAAGCAAACATTTACTGAGTACCAACTGGGCTCCTCATCAGACACCTTTCAATAATGATAGCCAGCCTGTACTGAGGGCTTGCTGTGTGCTGGACACTGTCAACACTCAGATGCATACCTCATTTGTGTTCCTAACAATCTTAGGAAGCAAATAACATTATTATCCCCATTTACCAGATGAGAAATCAGAGAGTCTAAGAATCTTTTTCAAAGCAACATCACTTGTCAATGGCAGAGAAGATATTTGATTTTGGATTTATCTTATGCTGAAAGGATGCTCTTGATTCTTATTCTCTTACAAATAAGAAAATTCATGGGGAAACTCATTGTCCTCTTTGTTTCTCTTTCCTTGGGTAAGAGGCTGATTGACTGGCAGCCAGCAAAGTGGCAGTTGGCAGTTGGCACTTATCAGCAAATAAAACTATTTTATTTTCCTTATGGATCCTCCAAAAGACCTGAGGTGTTTCATGTTCTCTGTCTCTGTATCCTGCCTGTTGGGATCCTTTGATAACACCCCGTTACACCAGGTTGACACTATTTCTCTTTATAGAATTTTTCAGCCTGGGGGACAATGCTGGTCCAAGCTGCAAGGGGACCTGGGTGGGGACACCTACCCTATCAGGGCCAGCTGCACCAGGCGTGCTCTTTCTTGGTTTTAAAGTCTGAGCTTATCAATTCTAAATATAACGACGACCCTAGGAAACCAGCAGGTCGATTGGTTGTCAACCCACCACAACCTGTAGCCTCTTGACTCCACTTCTTCTTGGGAATGATGGGTTCTCCTCCCTCAAGTACACTAAACTCTCATTTTACCCCTTTTCCTAGACCACATTGCTACCCCTGGTTCTACTGCCTTCTTCAGGGAAAAGGACATTTTTGTGGTTCTACTGTGATTTTTCTCCTGAAAACTAAGTGATTTGCTGGCTCCTCTGCTACTAAAGTAGATAAATTTTTTAAAAACCCAAACAAATTAAATATTCACTGAGGCATCTGCTACAATACATTGTGATTTTTACTTTCCTTTGGAATAGTTCTTTACCGTTTTTTGAGTCAAGGTTATTACAGAGAATCTGATGAAATGATCTTACTGAGAAAATTGTACATGCCCAAATACCCAATTTTGGAAGCGTTTGTAGCCTGGGTGTCTGCAAAGCCTGGGTTAGGAAGACACGCTGTAGAAGAATTTGAGTCAATGATTCAGAGAAGGGAGCAGATCAGAGCCACAAACTGTGCGGTCTCCAGACCAGTGGCTCTCGACCCTGGTTGTTCATTAGAATTGCATGGCGAGATTTCAAAATTGAAGATACCCAGGCTGCCCCCTCGACCAGCTAAATCAGAATTTCTGGGAGTGGTTCTCGTGCATCGGAATTTTTTAAAGCTTCTCAGGTCATTTCAAATTGCAGCCAAATTTGTTAGACCGACGCCACTCAAAACGCAGCTGAGACCCTTACTAGCTGCCTGACCTTGGGAATCACTAACTTCCACTGCCAGCCTTAGTTTTCTCAACTCCAGAATGTCGATGATGTTGATACTGAACTCATAGGGTTGTTTGGAGGAAATAAATGATTTCCTGTATTTAAAGGTCTTGGAACCGTACCTGCCACGTAGCATGCCCTCAATAAAGTTATTAATATTTTTATTAGAAAATACAATGAGTTGACCACCATCCTTCCAAACTGTATTCAAGGACATCACTCACAAGCTGTTGTATTGTAGTACCAGGGGCTCATACTCAATCCTGTTTTCATTTTCATTTTTATTTTTTTAACATAGGGAAAACTAAGAGTGAGTGTGCCTGGTTGATGGCTTCAGGGGTTAGCAAGTGCCGTGTTCGCATTTCGAGGGACTGTTGAATCTTCTTCTATAGACTTAGGGGTCCTGCACTCCAGCTGTTCAGTGTTCTTTGGTCAAAGGTGTCACGTTGAGCCCTGGAGCTGGTTTTAAATTCTCTGGGTGCAGACTCCACGTGCTCTCTGGGACGTGTTTTATCTCCAGTGCTTCTTCGATCTTTCCCCCTACCAGGGTAGCTCTGAGGGCTGGGAGGTTGTCTGCGAGACTCTGCTGGCAAAGGTGTCTCTTGCAGGAGATGTAGGACTTTCTGATGTAGGTGGAATTTTCTGTACACAGACAGTACCGCCAACTTCCCCATAAAATAACTGTGACTGACAGCTTTAGCTGAGACACTTTGAAGATCTCTTTTGCCAAACTTGTAAACATAAACCTCATGTTCCACTCCAAGTACACCTCCAATAGTCAGAAAACAGACACTGTGACAGTGTGCGCCCTAAAACATCAATCACATCTTGCAACTATATTCCATCTGCACGAGGAATTTTAGAGAAATAGCATAGGCACAGAATTTAGCCAGGCTCTGGCCTGAGGAGACAGATGATTGAAATGAAAGGCTTAGAAGAAAGCTGGACTGGTAATCATAAAATAAATTAATGTACAGCTTAATTCTTTTTTTTTAAAAAAACATCTTTATTGGAGTATAATCGCTTTACAATGGTGTGTTAGTTTCTGCTGTATAACAAAGTGAATCAGCTGTACGTATACTTATATCCCCATATCCCCTCCCTCTTGCGTCTCCCTCCCACCCTCCCTATCCCACCCCTCTAGGTGGTCACAAAGCACCGAGCTGATCTCCCTGTGCTATGCGGCTGCTTCCCACTAGCTATCCATTTTACATTTGGTGGTATATATGGGTCAATTCTACTCTCTCACTGTGTCCCAGCTTACCCTTCAAAACAGAGCTTCCTTAGGCAGTCAAGGCTGATTCTATTGAGAGCCCATCACTATAGCCTTGGAAGGACCAAGAAATGTTGGTGAATAGAAATTGCTGTACAGGCTATTCCTGAAACTTAAGGGAAAAATGAGTTGTTAGAGGAAATCAGTGTTCCCTAAATGTGACTGCACGTCAGAATACAGTAAAAAAATTTTAACTGTATATAATGATATATAATGTATAATTCATGTAACATTTTTGTTTTGAGATATAAATGACATATAATAAAATGCATTAAATCTTAAGTATTCAGTTGATGAGCTGGGATTATTGTATCCAATCACATTACCACCAGCCAAAGTAAGATAAAGAACCTCTTTGTCACTCTAGAAAGTTACCTTATGCTCCTTTCCAGTCAATTCTCTTATCCCCTGGAGACCAGTACTTTCTGACTTCTCTCACAGTAAATTAATTTAACTTGTTCCCCTACAGTGTAGCCTATCTTGGGTTTGGCTTCTTTTGCTGAATGTAATGTTGGTGAAATTCAATTTTATCGTTGTGAGACACTCATTCATTTTTATTGCTGAATGGTGTTCCATCGCATGAATATACCACAGTGTCTTTATCTGTTCTCCTGTTGATGGACATTTAGATTATTTCCAGATTGGAGTTGTTTTTCTAAGGCTTTTATGAACATTCTTGTACAAGTCTTTTTGTGGCCACATCCCTTCATTGCTCTTCAGTAAATATTTAAGAATGAAATTGCTGGATCATAGGGTAGATATATATTGTTGAATTTTATAAGAATCTGCAAAACAGTGATTGTACCATTTTATACTCCAACCAGAAATGTATGGGATTCTTTTTTTAACTGAAGCATAGTTGATTTACAGTGTTTCAGGTGTACAGCAAAGTGATTCAGTTTTATATATATATATATATATATATATCACTAAATATATATATTCTTTTTCAGAGTCTTTTCCATTATAGGTTATTACAAGATATTGAATATAGTTCCCTATGCTATACAGTAGGTCCTTGTTGTTTATCTATTTTATATATAGTGGTGTGTATCTGTTAATCCCAAGTTCCTAATTTATCCCCACCCCTCTTTCCCCCTTGGCAACCATATGTTTGTTTTCTATGTCTATGAGTCTGTTTCTGTTTTGTAATAAGTTCATTTGCATCATATTTTAGATTCCACATACAACTGATATCATATATTTGTCTTTCTCTGTTTGACTTCATTTAATATGATAATCTCTAGATCAATCCATGTTGCTGCAAGTGGCATTATTTCATTCTTTTTTATGGCTGAGTAATATTCCATTGTGTATATGTACCACATCTGCTTTATTCATTCATCTGTCAGTGGACACTTAGGCTGCTTCCATGTCTTGACTATTGTAAATAGTGCTTCTGTGAATATTCGGGTATATGTATCTTTTCAAATTAGAGTAGAAATGTATGTGACTCGAGTAGCTTTTCAAAATTAGAGATGTCTTTCCTCCCATCTCATTCAGACATACTGTTTAAGATGCACTAAGCATTTGTGGATAGGGTTTTGTAAACTTACAGTCTATCCAGGCAAATATTTAATTAGCAATCTCACAAAAGATCCTAAGATTAATAGTGAGCATGTGGATTTGTATGATCGTGTATTTCTCACACTTCAGGTTTCTTTCTCATTCATTAGTTCAGCAGTCTTTTTTTTTTAATTGAGACATAATTCATTTTTTAATCTTATTTTATTTTTGGCTGTGTCGTGTGGCCTGTGGGATCTTCGTTCCCCAACCAGGGATCGAACCTTTGCCCTCTGCAGTGGAAGTGTGGGATCTTAACCACTGGACTGTCAGGGAAGTCCCAGAGATGTAATTTACATACCATAAAATTCAGCCTTTAAAAACTGCTCAATATGGTAGTTTTCAGTACAATACCAAAGTTGTGCAACCTTCACCACTATCTGATTCGAGAACACTTTCATCATCCCAAAAGGAAACCTTGTACTCATTAGCAGTTACTTTCCATTCTTCCCTTCTCTCAGCCCATGGCAACTACTAATTAATTTTATGTCTATGGATTTACCTATCTTGGGCATTTTATATAAATGGAGTGATACAACATGTAGCCTTTTGGGTCTGGCTTTTTTCACTTAGCATAATGTTTTCAAGGTTCATCCATGTTGTAGAATGTATCGGTACTTCATTCATTTATATGGCTCAACAATATTCCATTGTCTGAAGATCCCAAGTTTTATTTATCTACTCATCAACTGATGGATATTTAGTTTGTTTCTACTTTTTGGCTATTATCTATTATGCTCCTGCAAACATTTGTATAAAAGTTTTTGTGTGGACATATATTTTCAGTTCTCTTGAGTATATATCTAAGAGTAGAATTGTTGGGTTTTATGGTAACTTTATCTTTAACCATTTGAGGAACTGCCAGACAGTCTTCCACAGCAGTGTGTGAGGGTTCCAGTTTCTCCACATTCTTTCCATAACTTGTTATTATCTAGTTTTTTAAAAAAATTATTATTATAGCTATCCTAGAGGGTACAAAGTTGTATTTCATTATGGTTTTGATTTGCATTTCCCTAATGACTAATGATGTTGAACATCATTTCATGTACTTATTGGCCACTTGCATATATGCCTACTCAAATCCTTTGCCCCTTAAAAAAATTGGGTTCTTTGTTTTTATATAATTGAGTTCTAAGAGTTCCTCATATATTATGAATACAAGTCCCTTCTCAGACATATGATTTACAAATATTTTCTCCCATTCTGTAGGTTGTCTTTCTACTTTCTTGACAGTATCCTAGCACAAAAGTTTTTAATTTTGGTGAAGTTCAATTTATCTTTTTTCTTTTGTTATATGTGCTTTTTTGGTTATATCTAAGAAACCATTGCCTAAACCAAAGTCACAAGATCTATGCTTAACATTTCTTCTTAAGAGATTTAGCTCTTACTCTAAGGTCTTTGATCCATTTTGCATTAATATTTTTATATGTTGTGAGGTAGAGATCCAACTTCATTCTTTTGCATGTGGATATTCCCTTGTCTCAGTACCATTTGTTGAAAAGACTGTTCTTTTCCCATTGAATTGTCTTGGCATCCTTGTTGAAAATCGATCATAAATATAAGGAATTATTTTTGGAATCTCACCTCTATTCCATCTATATGTCTATCCTTATGCTAGAACCACATAGTCTTGATTCCTGTAGCTTTATAGTAAGTTTTGAAATAGGGAAGTGTGAGTCCTTCAACTTTGTTCGTTTTCAAGATTGTTTTGGTTATTCTGGCTGCTTTGCATTTCCATGAGAATTTTAGGATCAGTTTGTTAATTTTTGCCAAAAAGTCAGTTGGGATTTTGACAGTGATTACCTAGATTTTGTAGATCAGTCTGGGGAGTATTGCCCTGCAGTGGACTCTAGGTTTCTGGCTTTCCCTGTAATTGTGGCTGTTAGTTTTCAAGGCTACCATGGAGCTGGGTAGAGGAGATGGGTATGGAACAAGTTAAAACACCATAAAGCTCTCTGTTCTTACCAAGATTCAAACATTTTTATTGAATAAACACTCTCTACATTGTTCCAAGACTTTGATTAATTTTCAGAGTTCTTAAAAGTTTATTTTTATTTTTTTCCAGTGTTCTTACTGCTTTTACGAAAGAGAGGATTTTCGAAGGTCCTTATTCCATCTTTCCTGCTGATGTCACTCTCAGTTCCTCCACCTTTTCAACTTTGGGATTAGAAGTTCTGCAGAACAATTCTGGCTTAGTCATCTATCAGCTGGTGACCCTGGGAAAGTTACTTAACCTCTCAGAATCTAAGCTTTTTCTCCTGTCCAATGAAGTTCCACTGCAGGATGTGCAGAAATATTAAATGACATATGTGATTGCAATGCAAACTCTAAGAGCTCTATGCATATATATATATATATATATTTTTTTTTTTTTTTCCTAGTCTATGCTTCAAGGTGAAGTTCAGTAATACCAGTATGCATTGATATTTTTCTTCTTCTGGATCTCAAGATCCCTAACATCTGATCACTTCCTCTTGATCCCCCTATATCCCCAGATTGGCACTTCTCTTTTTGTTATCTGGGATTGAGCAGACTTTCAGGTGACTCTGTGATTCCTGCCACTTAGGATTCATACCTTTGTATAATCATCTCCCTTTGAACATGGTTAGAAACTGACTTCTAACCAATGGAATACAGCAAAGTGATGGAATGTCCCTCCCATGATGTTACATTGTATTGACTCTGTCTTGCTCATAGACTTGCTCTTTTCTCCTTTGCTGGTTTTGAAGGAGCAAGTTTCCATGTGGTGCGACACAGGCTATGGAAAGGGCCACGAGGCAAGGAACTGCAGGAGGCTTCTAGGAGCTGAGGGTGGCCTTTGGCCAACAGCCTTGTTGTGTGGCTGCCAGGAAATTCTGATGACTTGAGTGAATTTGGAAGCAGATCCATCAGCTGTCAATGACTCTTATGAGAACCCCCAAACCCAGATAAACCAAGTAAGATAATCCCTGCTTAGAAATAAATATTCTGAGATAGTAAGGGGGTCTGATTCTTACTGCTCACATGTGAAGAAGGTGTTAGAAAACAGTAAGGAATCTAGGTTGTCTTCCTGCTGGAGAAACAGAAGATAAGAGACCCTCTTGTCCTTCACAGACAAATCACAAAGCTTCCTCTACCTGCTCCCTGCAGTTGGACAGCAGTTTGTCCTATTCTCAGTCCTTTCATGGCACCTGATGCAGGGCCCTCAGCCAGATGCCAGAGAGTCCTGGCTGCAGGGAGCAGCTGGTAGTCCTACTCCTCACGTGATTCCCGACAGTGCCAGGGAACATCACACCGGCAGGCACCTGCTCACACCTTCCGCATGCTGGATGTAGAGAAAGTCTCTGCTCCCACACCAAGGAATGCATCACCACATCTGTCTGGTGGAGTGGGGGCCTCTCCAGCTGTCTGGCACGTGACTGCCCCCTGTTCTTACAAACAAGGTACCTCCAGGGAGGCCAGCTGTGCTCCAGCAAGTGACAAATGGTCCCCGAAGGTGGTGGAGATGAACGAATTTGATGAGCCATTATCCCAGCTGCTTTGTTTTAGCCTTGCTGCTGCAGGCTCCACTGTCTGCATCTCCATACGCTCAGGCACGGCTCCAGGTGGAGGACAGGCTTTGTCCCACTGCAGGTGCCACTCACTGCTTTCCCTGCAATTCTCCCTGGATCCTATCACCTGGCAAGTTAGCGTGGAAGCTGGTACAATTAGATGTCAGTTTGCCACCAGGTGGGCCGAGGCCCCCTCAGGGCTGTTGATTGTCATCTGCGATGAGAGCGGGGCTGCTCTATGCCAGCCCTGAGTATCCTCGGGGCTTTGGAGCCAGTCCAGGGCCTGCCATGCCTTTGTGATGCCTTAACAGCAAGAACTAGGGCCACCGTGGGCTCACAGGACAGTCCTGACCCCCCAGTTATTCTGTGTCAAAGTCTGCTCATGTGAGTGAGCTTATTTTTCTGGCAAGAGCCTTCATAGTTTCTATGATATTCACTAATCAATAGTTACTGAGATTTTTTCCCAGCTACTGTTCTAAGCACTTAACATACCTTGATGCCCTTTAATTCTCATAATAACCCACTGAGGTAGGGACTATTATTATATTTATTTTACAGATGAAGAAATTGAGGGCTGGAGGTAGTAAGTTACTTGTTTAAAGTTGCGCATTGAAGAAGGTAGGAGGGCAAGGATTCAAGTTCAGGTTGCACCACAAGAGTGTCTGTGACCCCACAAAAGGTTGCGACGCCTTGCTTGAATGAGTCCGTTTGGAAAATAACATGACTCCCCCTTCCTGGAAGCTCGAGACACAGCTCTCGCTCACAACGTGGTTGTATCTCTTCCCATCCATCAGTGTGATGCATGGCGTGACCTTTACAAGTGACTTGCTCCAGGACGTATTTTTAAAGTTTCCCTTCTCCCTCCTTCCCGCCCTTCCTTTCCTTCTTCTTTAGTGTTTGGAGTAGTCATTGACAGTATATAGCTTGATGATATTTTTCATACGTGAACATGCATGTAACCACTACTCAGATCATGGTATGCAACTGAAGTCAGCAGACTTTTTCTGTAGAGGGCCAAGCAGTAATAATTTAGACTTTGCAGGCAAAGTAGTTGTTGTTTGCAATACTCAACTCTGCTCTTGCAGGGCACAAGCAGCCAGGTCCACATGTAAATAAGTGGGTGTGGCTATGTCCCAAGAAAAACGTTATTGACCAAATCAAGCAGAGGGTCAGATTTGGCTCATGGCCTTAGCCTGCTGAATCTTTTTATGGGATATTCCCAGCACCTCACAGAGCTCCCTTGTATCCTTTCATAATTGAGAGTAACCCTCCCCATCCATCCAGAGGTAACCACTATTTTGACATCTGTCATTAATATTTGTTTTTCCTGTTCTTGGACTTGGTGTAAATGGAATCATACTGTACGTATTCCATTGTGTCTCTCTTTTTCTTTTCCACTCAACATCGTGTGTGTGATTCATCCATGTTGTTGTAGTAGCAGTATTTCATTTATATTTATTATTATTTCTTTGTAGGTCTCCACTGTGTGACTGTACTATCATTTATTTATCTGTTCTCCTGTTGATGAAAATTTGTATTGTTTTCAGTTTGGGGCTATTATGAATACTCCTGGGTGAAAACAATTCTTCAGTTCCTTTTGAGGAGTCTATAAAAAGGCAAACAAAACTCTGGATAGTATCTTGATTGGTCACCATGTTAATTAAATTAATAAGTTGCCCTGGTGAACACTTTGAAAACATATACCTGAATAGAAGCGGGGTTCAAGTCTGCTAACATTGTGGAGCCTCCCATCTTTCCCTACTCTTGTTTTGAAAAAGTAAAGACACATTTTCAGTGACCATTTAATGAGTGCCCGCTCCAGGGTACAAGGCAATGGACTTGGAACCCAAAGGCCTGCCCTGTCACCTGGGGGATCTGTGCCTTTGACTATAGCAGGTAACCTCTCTGAGCCACTTTCCTCACCTGTGAAATGGTGGGGGCCCGTATGTGAGAATAAAATTGCTTGTGGACTGTAAATTGCTACAGACGTGAGACAGTAGGGTTATTATACAGAGATATAGAAATATTGGTCTCTGTCCTCAAAGAGGACCCAAAGTAGTAAAAATAATGACCATAAAGTATGGCATGTGATCATGCCAAATAATCAACCCTGGGGAGGCTTCATGCTTGGACCAGCCACAGGACAGGGGGGTGGTGAATATGGCAGAGTCCCCAGGGAGAGCCACCAGGGTTTGCTGATAGACTGAATATGGGGTGTGAGAGAAAAGAATCCAGGATGATTGCACGGTGTTCGCCTGAATCACAAGACCGATAGAATTGCCATTGACTGGTGTGGGAAGGCCGGAAGGAGGAGGTGGGTTCTGAGCTGTCCTGTGCAGATGGACAGGATTTCCCTAAGAGGAGGATGTAGTACATTCTAAAAAAGGAAGTCCATCGCATTTAAAGGGGAATTGGGGAGACCTTTGGGGAGTCAGTTGGTCAAAGCTGAGGATGTAGGGAAAATGAACAAAACAGCAGGAAAAATGGTGACAGATCTTGTAGACCAGCTGATGAACATGGCAGTTGTCCTTGGTGCACAGGGAGACAACTGGAGAGCTTCAAGCCACAGGACCTTAGAGCCTTGGGAATCAGTCAATGAGACCCTAAACACTTCTTACTGACTCTCTTCTTCAGGCCAATTTGCTCAGTGAGTTAGTCTTTGAGGGGGATCCTAAAGTATTGAAACTACTTTGAAAACAGAAACAAGTAATTGCTGTTGTGTTGATTCTCATATATCCAATATATCCCATGTCAGCCCCATAAGCAGAAGCAGGAATTGTTTCTGGGGTCTTATTTGTAGCTGTTGGAACTGAAGTAGGGAGGCAGATGAGGCCATGCTTAGAAACACTCATTTCTTCAAATGATTCAAGAACCCAGTGTGTCCAAGGAAGGCCAAGCACAAGAGAAAATTTAAAGCAAAATAAACCATGATGCCCAAAGACCTGGGTGTGGTTCTTCTCCAAGCCACACAATCATTGTGTTATCTTGGGCAGATTACCCACTGAGCTTAGTGCCATGTTCATCTGCAAAACCAAGGTGGTTGTCCCTTCTTGGCCTTCCTTCCAGGGCTGTAATAAAAGTCTAATAAGATGCTGTAAGTCCAGCTCCATTACATGCTGCAATGCGCTAATCAGTCTCCTTGCAGAGCAATGAATTAGGGCAGCAGACCTGCTCTGCTGGCAGACCCTACTCGTTTCCTGCAGAGCCAGCCAGTCTGGTTTTGCAGACTCTTGAATGGGTGGCTTGTAATTCTGCAGGCCTCTGCTAGCACAGGGCTGGGACAGGCAGGGAGAAGAAAGTAAACATCAAGGGCTCACTTTAGAGGGAGGCACTGATGTGACAGTGGCTTTCTTTCTGCAGATGGAACCTGGCACCTTTCCCTTCTAAGCTCTTTACCAATCATGGCCAGTTATCCGAAGCTCTCTGTGAAACTTTAAGGAAACGTGAGGCTGGCTTTGACATCTTGGAAAGTGAGAGAATGATTCTCTTTTCTGTTTTTGGAGCACCTGACCTACCCTTGGGCAGGTCCATGGCAGCCCTGAATGCTACCGGAGGACCTTGCCTCCTCGGCTCCCTCCACAGTGCTCACCTGCCTCATTTCAGAAGAGGCCTGAGGGCAGAGCTGGGCCTTTTTATTGTCTTCACTCCTGGGCTTCCCTTGCCTTTGAGGAAGAACCTTCTGGAAGCAGACACGTCTGCTTGTGGCAATGTATGCATAGTAATCACCATCCTCTTTTGCTAATTATCCAATGCCTCATTAAAAAGGGAGCTGCCAAATCATTTTAACAAATATTTAGGGGCTTATAGGAAGGGATGGTTGATAGTTAAGAGCCTGAAGTTTAGCCTTAAGTGAAATTGGGTTCAAATATCAGCTCTGCCATTTATGGAACAGAGACAACCTTGGACTCATCGCTTCACTGTCTGAGCCTCACTTCCCTTGTCTGTGAAGTGGACACAATCATACCTGCCCTATAGGACTACTGTGTGGATCGTGTAACACATGTAAAATGATTCCAGTCATGCTTGGTACATGGTAGATGATCAAGAGGTAGTATTTTGAAAACGGAAGGTAGTCAGGAACTCAAGTCATTTCCCCCCCCGACATTCGCAGAAATGAGGGACTATGGGTAGATTTAAGCTGTGCTGGAGAATCAGGGTCATCTACTGTGATTGGTTGTTGCAGCTCATGCCTCCTTGTCCACATGCCTGTGGGTCATGCCCTCCCACCCTGAGTCTGGATTTGTCCATGTGACTTGCTTTGGCTAACGGAACAAAAGCAAACATGATGTAAACCGAGACTTGAAAAGGGCTCATGTGTTAGTACTTGCTCCCTCCTGTGGCTCTTGGAGCCTTGTTGAGCAGCCATGTGAACAAGCCTGGACAAGCCTGCTGGAGGATGAGAGACACGTGAAGAGGTGAGCTGTCTCAGCAGAGGTCGTCCTAAATCAACCAACTCCCAGCTGGCCTGGCAGCTGACATTACTTTCATGGGTGAGCCCAGCTGAGACAAGCAGAGAACCAGCCAGCTGAGCCCAGCCCAAATTGCCAACCTACGGCATCATGAGTAAATAGTTGTTGTGTTCAGCCATGAAGTTTTAAGTGGCTTACTATGTAGCTGTAGATATTCTATACACAGAATCTTTGAGTCCTTGGAGAAAACCCTTGGGTCCAGGAACACAAGGAGTCCTTATACCTGGAGATCAGAATTGTGCTGACCCAGCAACCTGGGCCTCACTGGGACACAGAGGAATGCATCAAAGACCTCTGGTAGAAACCTCTGCCTGGGCTTAGTCAACCTTCCAGCCTACAGTCTGCACCCACACACATCCCATGAAGCATTGTGAAACCTCACTCATCGGTTGCAGCTTGCAGCAGAAATCCTAGATATAATGATCAATTAGTACTGAGCCAAGTGTAGTCAGTAAAGAACAGCTCATAGGAGATCATCATTTTAGACTTAATTAGAGGTGGTTTGGTTTTATACAGAGGCTATTTAGAGTCAATGAGCTCAATTCAGTAAATGAGTTCAACTTGATTTTTTATTTTCAGCCTAGAAAGTTGGGCTCTGTCCTTTATCACCTCCCAGGACTGGGGAAGAGATTTTAAGATTAGTTACATGAGACTGAATTTACCCTCTAAAAGGTGATCTTGCAGCAGCTGAAAGGATGGTGAGTCTGAAAGGAAGTGTAGTATGGGCTGAGATTGGGTCACTCCCAGGGGCACTCAGGGGTGGGCGGGCAGGAACTAGGCAGGACTCCTCACCTGGCAGCCTGAGCTCTTATATGCTCTGGTCCATTTTCTGAGCATTGGGACCAGCACAAGTCCCATAGGAGAGGAGGGAAACCTTTGCATGTGTCAAGTCCAGTCAACTCTCTCTTGCCCAGGCTTGGCAAGAGGCTGAGGAGCAATGACGTCTTATCTTTTTAGTGTTAACAAGCAGTACTAACAACCCCCTCCCCCAGCTGTTGGAGAGGCGCTATGAATCCAGCACTTTATGAGCCTTGTCTCCAGTCATTTCAACATAGCAGGTACTGTTCTCATTCCCCACTGACAGAGGGTCACCAGCTGCCCAGGGATGTTAAATAACTCACTCAGATACACACAACTGGTTGATATTCTAACCCGGAGCTCATGGCCCTTACACTATGCTCTACTGCATCTTACACTAAGCCAAGCAGACCTAGAAGTACTTCCAGTGGTTATAAGGTCCAGCTCCTTCCTCCAGGTAAAACTAAGTCAAGAGCATCTTACCGTTTTTTTTTTTAATTAATTTATTTTTATTTTGGCTACATTGGGTCTTTGTTGCTGTGCGCGGGCTTTCTCTAGTTGCGGTGAGTGGGGGCTACTCTCTGTTGCAGTGCGCGGGCTTCTCATTGCGGTGGCTTCTCTTGTTGCGGAGCATGGGCTCCAGGCACGCGGGCCTCAGCAGCTGCGGCACGCGGGCTCAGTAGTTGTGGTTTGCGGGCTCCAGAGTGCAGTCTCAGCAGTTGTGGTGCATGGGCTTAGCTGCTCCGCGGCATGTGGGATCCTCCCGGACCAGGACTCGAACCTATGTCCCCTGCACTGGCAGGTGGATTCCCAACCACTGCACCACCAGGGAAGCCCCGCATCTTATCTTTATTATGTGCACTGGTCTGAGTCTGGTGAGCAGAGAAAATTCAGATGTTCATGGAGAATGTTACTGGCCGTCCCTTTTCTGAAATAAGAGGTTCCTCTGTGTTGTTAACCCAAATGTCTATTTTCCTCAATTCTGCTCTCAGTGGGTATGGAAGATCCATTCACACTGCCCTCATGGGAAAACTGAGAAGTGTAATTTCCTTCCTCTTAAGGCATCCTTTCATCATTGACTCATTGTTCATTTATTCATTCATCACTCAATTAAGCATTTATTATCTACTGTGCTTTCTTGCTTCTAATCTTGTTTCTGTCCTTAGCTTGATTGTCATGTAAGAGTTTCAACCCGTTTTTATATAGTCTGTAAAAGAAGTATAATAAAGTGGACTATAGGTGAGCCCAAAAGGAATTCAAAACTCTTGGGTACCTTAACCTTTCTGTAACCTGGGGAACTCCCATGTGTAACTGAAGTCTAAGCTCGTCATGCCTGGAGCAGGTGAGATTTGTGGTTCTTAAGACAAATGGCCAACAGGTATGTGAAAAAGTGCTCAATATCATTAATAATCAGGGAAATGCAAATCAAAGCCATGATGAAGTATCACCTCATACCTGTTAGAATGGCTACTATCAAAAAGACAAAAGATAACAAGTGCCGACGAGGTTGTAGAGAAAAGGGAACCCTTTTGCACTGTTGGTGGGAAGGTAAATTGGTTCAGACACTGTGGAGACCAGTATGGTGGTCCCTCAAAAGCTTAAGAATAGAACTACCATGTGATCCAGCAATTCTACTTCTGGGTATATATCCAAAGGAAATAGAATCAGTGTCTTGAAGAAGTATCTGCATTCCCATGTTCATTGCAGCTTTATTCACAATAGCCAAGATATGGAAACAACCAAAGTGTTTATTGATGAATGATATAGAAAATGATATATATGACATACATATGTACAATGAAATATTATTCAGCCTTAAAAAAGAAGGATATTTTTTTCATCCATGTGACAGCATGGATGAAATGGGAGGATATTTTGCTCTAACATAAGTCAGGGAAAGACAAATCCTGCATGATCTCACTTATATGTGGAATCTAAAAAAGTCAAACTCTTAGAAGCAGAGAGTAGAATGATGGTTACCAGGGGGTGGGGAATGGGGGAAATGGGGAGATGTTGGTCAAAATGTACAAAGCTTCATATATGGAGGATGAATAAGTTCTGGGGATCTAAAGTACAGTATGGTGACTATAGCTAACAACACTGTATTGTATACTTGAAATTTGCTAAGAGAGTAGATCAATTGTTCTCACTAAAAAAAAAAAAAAAGGTAACTACGTGAGGTGATGATTATGTTAATTACCTTGATTGCAGTAAACATTTCACAACATATCTGTGTATCCAAAAATCACATTGTACGTCTTAAATATATACAATCTTTAATTGTCAATTATACCTCAGTAAAGCTGGGGTGAAAAAAAGGTATGGAAGCGGTGGCCGTAAGGATTTTGCTTAGTGTGGGTCTATAGCAAGTATTCAATGAAGGACAACTATTGGTATTGTTATTTAATCAAACTGCTTATACCAACTGTGATAATTCATTCCATTTTGAGAACTTTTAAAATAAATCTGCTTTATATGGGGAGACAATCCAATGGCTTGTGAGCTGGAGAGTATGGATTTGAATACTGGTTCTGTCATTTATTAACTCCAGTGCTCAGGGGGACTTTTTAACCTCTCTGCCCCCTGGTGTTTTCATCTCCCCCCTGTAGGAACATTTACTGAGCGCTTCTTATGAACTCCACTTTTTGCTAGGTTTTCAGAAGATAAAAATATAGTTAAATTAAGATCTGGTTCTTGTCCTAGGGGTTCTTCTAGCCTAGCTGGGAAACTGAGGGGGAGTGGCCACAGGTGAAATCCTGGGAGGAAAAGAACTGTGTGGGTGGAGAGAAGTCCAGAGCAGGAGAAGATGAACAGGGCTTCACTAATCGTGGGACATCGGCTGAGCCTCCAAGGTGAGGGAGGTGTTAGGCACAAACCAGCTCCGAAGAAGGCCATGCAAGCAGGAGGTGGGAAGGGAACAGTGTGGACTCTGGCTGGAATAGCAGGGGTGTGTTCAGAGGAATTGAGGAGAGAGTGGCCAGAAAGTGGCCAGAAGCACGTTGCCGCCCATGTGGACCGCAGGAGGCCCTGTCCTCTAAGACAGAGCTTGTCTCAAAGAGACAAGCTAGGATTCCTGATTTTCATTTCAGACGACTCCACTTCTGATTTATCAAACTTCTAAGGTGCTTTCCCCAGGTCTATGCTTCCTGAAGGTTTTCCAAACAAATGTCAAGAGCAAAATGTTTTCCTTTCTTTCATGTTTTGGAGCCTGCCTTCTTTTCGGAGGGGGGCGGGTGGGTTGTGGGGAGCTTCGTTCTCTTTACTAATGTTGGATGAACATCTGTTCTACCTCCTTGCAAACGTACCAGGGGAGAATGGGTTATGGACACATCAGACTCAAGACTTTTCAAAACAAGCTCTGGCTACCAGGTGAGAACAACTCGAAAGCTTTGCTTGGATCCAGTGTGGTGTAGCTGTCAGGGTGAGGAGTGTATCTTCTCTTGCTTAATAATTCCCTTAACACTTTACAGATCTCTTGTTGGTGTCTGAGAACACATACATAAAAAGTAGTTTAGAGCAAAAGTGGCTTTTTAGGGATTGGAGTAATGATGATCGTGGTTCTAAGCCACCAGGACTGAAAGGCCATATTGCCAAATACTCGGAAGGCACGTGAAGACTCGTGGCTGCTGCCCTGCCTTCCTCAAATTTTTCTCTCAATCGGTCAAGAACAGTTTGGTCATAGCATACAAAATTAGAAAAGGTTGGTCAGAGCTTACAGAATTAGAAAAAGGCAAAGAAAAAAATAGTCACAGGGGCTTCCCTGCTGGCGCAGTGGTTGAGAATCTGCCTGCTAATGCAGGGGACACGGGTTCGAGCCCTGGTCTGGGAAGATCCCACATGCCGCGGAGCAACTGGGCCCGTGAGCCACAACTACTGAGCCTGCGCATCTGGAGCCTGTGCTCCGCAACAAGAGAGGCCGCGATAGTGAGAGGTCCGCGCACTGCGATGAAGAGTGGCCCCCGCTTGCCGCAACTAGAAAAAGCCCTCGCACAGAAACGAAGACCCAACACAGCCAAAAAAAAAAAAAAAAAAAAAGTCACAGTCATCTGGACAAAAGCTTAACCCCAAGAGCCCGGCTCCCTCATTTTTTAATAGAAAGATGAGAATAAATATGGATTCAAAAGAATCCTGGGTTCCCAGTTTGAAAGAAGAATGGTCTCCTGTTTTCTCAGGATTATTGAAGAGACTATTAATATACAAAAGTAGGTCCTCCAGGTCACTTCTGTTTGTTGTCCTCCTAAACCAGATGAAAAGAGGAACAGGATGAACAAACCAGAAGGTGGAGGCAGGGGCGGGGGCTGCATTCTCCCAGCTCCCACCATGTCCTCATGTGCGCTCCACCCCTCCATCCCAAAGGCTTGGTCTAGTGTTACTTCCTATGCCTCCCACTAAAGAAGACAGAACAAGCCTCACATATGTGGATTTTGTGTTTTAAATTTTGTGAATCTATTTGAAACCATAGCTAGAGGCCAAATTCTGGCTTGGTCATAGGGGCAAGATTATTTATTTTTTAATAAGTCAAAAGCGATTGGCAAAGGAAGGTCTGCCAATTCATGGGTCACACCTCTACTGGCCTGAGCCCTGAGAATACGCTTCCACTGGACAATGCGATGGGCTTGCCCTGCAGGCAGGTCATGAAGAAACCTGAAGAAGAGAGTGCTGGTTAGCAGCTGTGTCCCCTCCTCTCCCTAAATTTGTTTTCCACATCTGACATCTCAACATGAAAGTGGTGAATTTAGGACTATGTTTAAGAACCATTAAAATATTCAAACTCTTTGCCTCAGGCATTCTCTTTTTAAAAATATTTTCAAAGTCAATAGTGCTAAATATGGGAAAAGTTGTATGCATGATGATATTCCTCAAATTTTATTTCTAGGAATGCAATTTGCAAATAATTTAAATGGCCAACAAAAGAGGAATGGTTCATAGTATATTCACTTGAGGGAATATTATAAAAAGCAAAATTTATTTGTATAATAAGAAAAATTTTCCTATTATAATGATGATTTAAAAACAAAATATCAAATACTGGCAGAAAGCAAAAAAAAAAAAAGCTACAGAAAAGCCTTATGTGTGCATTATTGTCATATTGTTATTTGGGGGATAGTGAGATTATGAGTAATTGTCTTTTCCTACCATTTTCTTTTCCTGTTATTTTTCTTCCATAATCATGCTTGCTTTTTTTTTTTTAATAAATTCATTTATTTTATTTATTTATTTTTGGCTGCATAGGGTCTTCGTTGCTGCCCACGGGCTTTCTCTAGTTGCTGTGAGCGTGGGCTACTCTTTGTTGTGGTGTGTGGGCTTCTCATTGCGGTGGCTTCTCTTGTTGTGGACCACAGGCTGTAGGCTCACGGGCTTCAGTAGTTGTGGCACGTGGGCTCAGTAGTTGTGGCGCACGGGCTTAGTTGCTCTGCGGTACGTGGGATCTTCCTAGACCAGGGCTTCAACACGTGTCCCCTGCATTGGCTGGTGGATTCTTAACCACTGTACCACCAGGGACGCCCTCATGCTTGCTTTTTAACTAGAAATAACATTTTAATGAAAAATATTTAAGAAGCAGGAAGAATAAAACTCCCTCTCAAATTATTCTTTATTCCTTTACTCTAGAAAAATAACTACCAGACTTCCCTGGTGGTGCAATGGTTAAGAATCTGCCTGCCAATGCAAGGGACATGGATTTGAGCCCTGGTCCAGGAAGATCCCATGTGCCATGGAGCAGCTAAGCCCGTGTGCCACAAATACTGAGCCTGTGTTCTAGAGCCTGCAAGCCACAACTTCTGAGCCCGCATGCCACAACTACTGAAGCCTGCACGCCTAGAGTCCATGCTCCTCAATAAGAGAAGCCACCGCAATGAGAAGCCCATGCACCACAATGAAGAGTAGCTCCCACTCGCCGCAACTAGAGAAAGCCTGTGGACAGCAATGAAGACCCAACGCGCCAAAAAAATAAATAAATAAATAAAATTTAAAAATAAATAAATAACATTTTAAAATAAAAATTAAAAAATAAAAATTAAAAATAAACAAATAACATTAAAGAATAAATAAAATTTTAAATAAATAAATAATATTAAAAAAAAGAACTACCATTGTTATATTCCTTTTCTGCGGTGGTTACATATCAACTGAATCGTTTTATCTTTTTTTGGTTAGGGTGTGATTTCTTTTCTTCTGGGCCCCTGACTGCTTTGAGCTGTGAAAAGCCAAGGATTGTGCTATTATGTGACCAAGAACTCAAACGAGTTGCTCCTGCTTAAGTTAGCTTCGTTGTCTTTCCTTGAATTGCCTGTTTATTCTAGAACACACCAAGGTCTCAGAAAAATACTATGTAAGGGTAAAAGAAGGAATCTCTGTTCAATCCATCTGACTTTGACAGACATTCATGAAGTAGCTGCTTCAGGCCAGGCAAAGCCCTCACAGCAGAGCTGTATAAGGATGGTTTCCCTGGCAAGTGGGCTGACTCCTGGCTCCATGGCAAGGTAGGCTGTAAGCAACCTAGGAGAAGAAGAGATGAGTTTTATTTAAGGGGTGGAGGACATGGAAAACCATTCCAGAGGATGAAGTGCAGAACTAAGCACCAGATCAATCCAGCGCATATCAATGGCCAGGTGCAGGGGAGGCTGGGAGGAAAGGTTGAGGTCATGACGGGGAAGTCCTCAAGTGCCAGGTTGGCAGTTTGGGCTTTATTTATAGGTGATGGAGAATGATTTTTGAAACAGAGTTGGAACAAAGTTATATATACTCCTAGGAAGTTAACTAGTACAGAAATTGCAATTTGGTGACCCTTGGGCTGGATGGGACCAGCAGGAAGGGTTGGTTTGATTCCAAGATATTTTGTTTTTAATAAATTTTTTTCATGACAGAGACAACATTATAAAAATAATTCAAATTTCAAACTTTTCTTGAAGGAAAAAAAGGAGATCTGTGAGTACCAGGCCACATTTCTCTGGGGGTTTTTTTGTAACCCTCACTCCCTACCTTTCATGCATTTTGTCACTTGTGTCACTGCCGTGGGCCATCTTGCTGGGGACATCGACTAGGAATGCTGTGGAGGAGCTACTGCTGTGCTGTTCAATATGGCAGTCATGAACGTTTGTATCTATTTACAAATTAAGTTACATTTTAAAAATTTCTCAGTCACACAAACCACATTTCTAGTGCTCACTGGTCATGTGGGGCTCGTGGCTGCCATATTGTGGTTTCTTTATATCTTTGGATGTAGAATATCTTTTTTTGGTAGGTTCCAGTCTTTTTTATTGATGGTTGTTCAGCAGTTAATTGTGATTTTGGTGTGTTTGTGAGAGGAGGTGAGCTCAAGGCCTTTCTACTCCACCATCTTGTCTCCAGTTCTCATGGCTGCCATATTGGGTGGTGCAGACATAGAGCATTGCCAACATCACAGAAAGTTCTCTTGGGTAGCTCTGGTGTTGGGGGTGAACTAGGAGGCTACTGCAGAGTCCAGGGGAGGAACTACAAGGCCCCTAAGAGAGGCAGTCATGGTGGAAATGCAGCGTGATGGCTCTCCTCTCTAGAGCACTATTTTGGTTGGCTTCTTACTGACACAATTAGACTGAAGTCTGCTGTTGAACTCATTTTGTTGAGTGTTTGAAAGCACATTTTTGTTGCTGGTGGGACAACGTTTGAAAAGTGTGTATTCAACAATACTGATCATTTTTGCCCTAAGGTGGTTTCTCTGAAATGCTTACTTGTTGGTGTCTGAGACACCTGAAGTGCTAAGTGCTGTGAATGCTCATGAAAGCAACAAGTGGGGAGCACGTGGAGTGCTGTAGAGGAACGGCGCTCCAAATGTTGTAGGCATTATTATTCTCAAAACAGTATCAAGAGGCTCCTATTTGTGACCTCCATCTATTAAGATTATAGACAGAGGGAACTTGCTGGTAATGACAAGAATGGGTCTGCCAGATTTATCATCCCTGATCCTGTTTCCTCACAGGATGTTCTGTGAGACTCAAGGAACTGAGAATGCAGGATTCATGCTCGTGTGCATGTTGCTTCCTCAACACTCATAGACACACCAACACTGACAGGAGAACAAAGGGCTTCTCCCCTTGACCCTGCTCAGTTCCTCTACAGGAATTGCACCCTGGGCACAGCCTGGTGATGTTCTTTAAGTTGGTCAATACAAATAAATGTCAGGAGTTGTGTGCTGGATGATGGATGGACATCCATCCGTCATCAGTGTTTCTTAAAAGGATGCTTTTAAGAAACACTGAATTACAAGACAGGAGATCTAGCAATTAATTATGCACTTCTAGGGGATTCAAATTCCTTATCCCATTTGTTTGACTCTTTGCAAGGCCAGAGGAATCTTCACATAAACCTTTCCAAAGTAAAAATATCCAGAGACTCACTTACTGCTCTAAATCTTCTTTGTTGGAGAATAACAAACTCCGTTCTTTGGCCCGGGGAACCTTCTTTCAGTGGATAATTATTGTCTTTGTACAAATAATATTTGTCACAAAAGCTTGAAAATATTTTCTGTTTTTGAAAAAAATAATTTTATTCTCCCAATTATTTTGTACATCTTGGCCTCCCTTCATTAGAAAAAATTCCTTGAAGATGTTGGTCACAGATTATTGTTTCTCCTTGACTCTTATGTCCAGTAGGGAACATAACATTTAAAAATTTATTTAAAAGGTTTAATAATAAATGTTTCATTGAAGTATAATATACTTCCAGAAAAGTGTACAAATGGTAAATGTTTGGCTCAATTAATTATTACAAAGTGATGACACTTGCATATCCAACACCCAGGTCAAGACCAGGAACGTGATCAGCACTGCAGAAGCCCCCTCATACCCCATCCTGTTACTTTCTTTTCTCCTTTCTCCCTGAAGGTAACTATTATCCAGAATTATAACATGATGGTTTGTTCTATCTGTTTTATTACATATCATGTGATATGTACTTTTTTTATGGTTGGCTTTTTTCCAGTACACAGTATATTTGTGAGATTCATGCATACTGTTATGTAGATCATTCATTTTTATTGCTATATGGTATTTTATTGCATGAATATATCATAGTTACTTATCCTTTCACTGTTTATAGACATTTGGGTTGTTACCAGTTATGCTATTACAAATAATACTGCTGTGAGCATTCTTGCCCATGTTTTCTTTTTTTTTTCCCATGTGGAATTACTGGATCATGGGGTAGATATATGGTCAACTTTATGAATACTTTTAATCAGTTTGCCAAAGTGAGGGCACCAATTTGCACTCTTACCAATTTTGGATTCTCCACATTCTTCTGAGTTCTTGGTATTATCAGTCTTTAAAATTTTAACCATTCTAGAGTGTGTGTAGTGGTATCTTTTAGTGGTTTTAGTTTGCCATCTCTTGCTGATTAATGAGATTGAATATGGTATTTACTTCTTCATGTATTTACTAATTGTGTGAATATCCTCCTTAAGTGACTACTCAAATATTTTTTCCATTTTTCTATTGTGTTATCTGTCTTTTACTTAGTGATTTGTATGTAAGAGTTCTTTACATAGCTTGAATGTGAACCCCTTATCAGTTGAGTGTGTTGAAAATATCTTCTCCCACTCTGTGACTTGTCAATTCATTTTCTTAATGGTGTCTTTTGATGAACAAAGTTCCTAATTTTAATATAGTCAATTTAACAATTTCTTCCTTATGATTAGTGTTTTCTCTACACTCTTAAAACAATCTTGGCTTACTCTAAGTTGAGGAAGATATTCTTTTATGGGTTTTTGAACAGCTTTATTACTTTACTTTTCTCATTTAGATTTACAGTCTGTGCAATTGATTAATTGATTTTTGTACATCATTTTTCACTGTTTCCTTAATACTTTGTCTAAAGGCCTCATTTTCTTCCATGTGGATATTCAGTTTATCCAGCCCCATTTAATGGAAAATCCATTCTTTTTCCCCTGCTCTGTTCTGCAAATTTTGTCATGAATCAAGTGTCCATCTATGCATGAGTTAGCGTCCCACCTCTATTACGCTCCATTGCTCTATTATCTGTTCTTGTTTACTTATTTACTGTAGGCTCACAGTACTTTTTTATATCTGGGAAAGTAAATCATCCAACTTTATTCTTTTTGTTCAAGACTGTTCTGGGTTTTTGGCTCTTTGCATTTGTTTATATTAATAGTTTTAAAATCAGCTTATAAATTTTGACACAAACACGGACAGTTGGGATGTTGTTTGGTGTTGCATTAAATCTATACATAAACTTAGAATTTACATCTATACAATATTGTCTTATAAACCCATCTATTTGGGTATTCTTTAATTTCTCAAACTTAGAATTTACATCTATACAGTATCATCTTACAAACCCATCTATTTGCTTATTCTTTAATTTCTCTCAGTAAAATTTCATGCTTTTATGGGTAGACATCTGTTATTAGACTTATTCTGAGGAGTTCCCATTTCAAGGGGAAATCATTTATCATTTTACCATCAAGGATGATGTTGGATGGCTTTTGGGTATGGTTTCATTTTGTTATGAAATATCCTTTGTCAGGTTAAGGCATGAAAACATGATGTTTTGACATTTTGCCATGTCGTTTTTAACCCTGGACATTTTTAAAGGACCTAAAATCAGTTATCAAAGTTTCAGCTGTGGCAGGGTTATGAGCACAACCTGTTGCATTCAGCCTGTGAGCTGCAACCCATCTCTTGCTCCACCCCTGAGCTGGAAGGAGAGAGGAAAAAGATGGTAGGGCTGAAGCCTGAAGACTATAAGAGATTTGGGAGATAATCCCTGGGAAACCCAGAATTATTTTTAAAATAATTGAGGACAGTCTGGTGTTCTCACATAAAGGGTGAGAGAACGACCAAAGAGATGTCTTGTGACAGACTTACGCATGTAACAAAAGCCTGGCACATTTGCATTTTTAACATCCCATCTGTTATGTCAATGGATCTTTATAGCAACCCTGGTTTCAATATAGTACAATTTTACAGGAAAAAAGAAAAAAAAGATGAATCAATCGTCTAACGTCATAGAATGAGAAGAGGATGAGCTGGAACCAAGAATCAGGTCTCCTGGCTTCCTGGCCTGGACGCCTCTGATTAGAACATAAAATCATATGAAAAATCCCCAATACGAAAGCTCTCCTAAGTCACCCAAAAGGAGACTATCATGTTAGAATATGCAAAATGTAAAAATATAACATCCGTTTATAAAAAGTGCCTCTTGTAAAACCATGATTCATCCTCAAAACAAACTGTTGTGGAGGTTGCAAGTGAAGGTTGCTCCTTCACTACCCCCTGGAAGGAAATGAGTTCAGTCGTCCTTCTTTCCTCTTCCTCATCTGCTCTTCCCTATGTGACTTGCTTTGGCCAATGAAATGTGGGCAGAAGTGACCTGTGTCACTTCCAGATGAGAGCATTTCATGACCAGTGCTTGGCTCTCCAGCCCATTCCCCCTTGTCATGGAGACCACGGTAGCTCAGGTTAATGTGGGGGGCGTGCCAGAAGGTAGATGCCAACTTGGGATTCTGAAAATTTCTGGAGAGTCACCCATATCCACAACAGGTTTTAGGTGAGTAAGAAAGCAACATTTGTTTCTGAAGCCACTGAGACTTGTGGCTTTTTGTTACTGCAGCCTAGCCTAACCTATCCTAACGGCTACAGCTGATCAAACAAGGTCAGCTTCTGGTAGACCCAGCCAGTTCTCAGCTCTGTGGTTTGCATTTTCTCCTGCTGTGGCCCTAGACAAGTCAGAATGCCTCTGCTCTAAAGGTGCAGCTATCCTCAACTCAGCTGATGGGGGAGAAGGGAGAAAGAGACATGAAGGCCACTGTAGCCTTATGTCCAGCTGTGATCTCCAATCCCACATTAGCATTAGTAAGAGTGCTTTGCTTTTCCAGGTTTCAGATGCTGCCCACATTCCTTGGCTCATAGCCCCATTCCATCTTCAAAACCAGCAGAATCTTCATCACATCACAATACATCATATTAAAAAAAAAAAAATGGCTTCCATCCCACCAAGGTTGTCTGTTTCTAAAATAGCTTGGATTTTTGCTACTCAAACTGTGATCCATGGGCCAGCAGTGTCAGCAAAGCACCTGAGAGCTTTGCTGAAATACAGCAGCTCAGGCCCCACCCCAGACCGTCTGCATCATAATCCACGCTTCAAAATCCAAGTGATTGGTATGAACATTTCAGTTTGAGAAGCACTGGCTTAACCTTGGCAGTGAGGAGAGAGAGTGGTTTGGTTTTCCTCAGTTTTCACAGTCCTCATGGTGGGTGAATGACCACCCCGCCCTGACCTCCTGACCCACCACCATGCCCTCTTTTGAACCCTGCACAGATTCCTGCTGCAGCTCCTATAATAGAAGGTGAACCTTGAGGTTTCTGGTCTCTGGTGACGCTCGTTCTCCTTTGCATCACGTCACAAGTCAGAAGTGAGCCCAAACGAAAGGCATGAGGAGTCCATCCAGCTCTCCTTCCTCTAGGTGTGATCGCCCGCCATGCATGTGGGAAAGGCAACCTGGAGGTTTCTTCATGTCCCCTGTTTCCATCTCCTGCTCTTGATCTTGCTCAGGCCCCATGGAAACAGATGGACTTGGCAAGGGCCGGGGCTGCTGCTAGTCCCTCCTAACGTGCCTTCTCATTTCCTCCCTGGCCTCAGTCCCTGCTGTTGCCCTTCTTCTCCAGATCCTCCAGAAGAGTGCCAGGGACAAGCCAGAACTGCTCCCTGGCCCTGCTCCCAAATGACGAGAAGCCAAAAGCTGATTCAGGAAGTGTGCCTGGCTGAAACCAGGGCTGGTGCTCTTGGAGCCCAGGCTGTGTCTGCGGGTGTGAGGTTATCGGATGACAAGGCACAGGCTTGTCTTTGTCGCTCCGGTCTCCTGCCCCGGGCTGGCCTGGCTCCTGGCATCTGCTTCCCCATTCTCCACATGCTGTTGGCAACCCAGTACTGGGGGGTTGCCAACAGGAGGCCACCATCTACTGCTCGGAGCTGCTTCCTCCCTGCTGTTTGTGAAAGCAGTTCTTCACGGGAGCACGACCTGATGCCTTCCACGAAGAATGACTTTCATCAGGGCTGTGGGGTGGGCTCTGCGTTGTGGGCTGCTGGACCGAGCGAGGGCCAGGAGGGCGGGGAGGAGGTCTGGCTACAGTGGCAGATGGAATCTGGCTCAGGGCGGATGTCGAGTGCCTTCTTCAGTATGCCTTTTCCCTTGTAATCTCCTCTTGAGCAGAGCTGGTCTCTTAGAGCTGTAATTATTTTAATCTTCTTCCTTGCCGTCCCTGTCTGACTGCCTGCCACTGCCCATCGACCCTTTCTGCTAATGATGTACTCAAGTGGCAGCTTTGCTGAAGCCATTTCAGGCAGCCCATCTTCGTAACGGGCCAAACAATGATGCAGGCTTGCCTGGCCAGGGACTGTCACCACCCCTTGCTGAGTGACCTTTGGCAAAGCAACACTCCGGAGATGATTTCTCCTTTGCAGAGTAAGTCAGCAACATGGGTGGGTGAGGGAAACAAGATACCAAATTATAGCTATATAGCATTTATAGCATGCATTTCAGCATCACCATAATTTTAAGAATATCATTTCGGAATCAGGAAAATCTGGGTCCTCTGCCTGGGCATCAATCTTTTCATCTCTGAGTCTCTGAGCCCTCAACTGTTAAAAGCGTATCATAATAACTTCTTCAAGAGTTGTAAGTAATGCATGTAGAGCTCAGAGCATAATGGTGGGTCCTAATGGCAGTTGGATAAACAGGCTTTTTTTTTTTTTATCATTAGTTATATCCAGATTTTCCTGTGACTGAGGGAAACAGGTGTTTGGAGAAAGGAGTCGAATTAGTTGTCTTGGATTTGTGCTATCGTTATGGGTAAACAGAGTCTCTTCCTGTCCCATTGTGGATGGTAAAATGAGGAAAATAACGCAAACTAGATGTCTTTGGAATATTTGAATAAAACTCTTTTTTACCTGTAAACTCTTATGAAGTGAAGGGGGCGGATTGTCCCTGGCTCACACGACAAAGACTTCCATGTTCTGTTGGGTCTTGGGCCAGATAAACATTAGTTCTTTTGGATCTTGTGAGCTTGGTAGGTATGGACTGTCCAAGGGGAAGAGTCTAGGCTCCAGCCAGTGAGTAAAGCAAACCATCCGTGGCAGATTTCTCCACCTCACTCCCAACTCCCTCTTAATCAAGTATCTCATTTTCTTCAGCTCAGCATAACACAAAGAAATGAGTTAGGGGCTTGAAAGACAAAGACAATTGGGACAAGGTTTCTGCCCCTAAGATCAAGGGTCAAGGGCAGGCAGAGAAGCATAAGTAGAAATTATAGTGGCAAGTATTATGCAGACGTAAATACTGATTCTGTAGGAAAACATACGAGGGGTTAACAACTTAGCAATTGAGGATATGTGGGGAGAGATGGTCAGGGAAGGCATTGCAGAAGAGGAAACACTTCTGAGGTGATTTCTCTTTCCGGGTAATCATTAGATGTGATGAAGACAGTCTTTAGTGTAATCAGGAGTATCAGTGAGCTTTTGCTGCATAAAAAACAACCCAAATATTAGTGGTTCTGAACAACAATTTATTTAGTTCACCATTCGGGGGGGTCAGGTGGGTGGTTCTTCTCTCTGGACCAGCTTGGCTGATTTCTGCTGGGCTTTGCTCTCTGTGGTCATTTGGCAAATTGGCTGGTTGGATGATCTAGGACGGCCTCACTCACAGCTGGAGTACATTCGTTCCCCTCCACACGGCCTCTCGTTCTCAAGCCACCATCTTGGGCTCATTTACAGTTGTCTCAGCAAGAAAGCAAGCCCCAGTGCTCAAGGGCTATTCAAGTCTCTGCATCATGGTTTCTAACGTCCCATTAGCTAAAGCAAGTCACAAGCCCAGCCCAGATTCGAGGTGCAAAGTAGCCTCCACTAGTATACCATATTGCTTACATTTAGGATACAGAGAACAAGAGGGGGCAGAGATAATGAACTCTAGAGGTAAACATCTGAATAATACAATCTATTTCCCTACTAGGAGTCAAGTTCCCAATATTCCACCTTTGAAGACACATTCTGCTGTGTTAAGCATTGCCCATCTGAGTTGTCCCTGTTGAGATGAGTATACCCTTGGAAGGCTGTGACACTTTCAAGAGTAATTAGTCACTTTGAGCTGTCACTTAATAGCAATGAAGGCCATGACAGCAGCCTCATCGGAGAATTGGTGGAAGTGGATGAAACGTGGGAGAAGCGGGCAGGAATGCAAAGAGGGAAGATCCAAGCTTGGGTTTAGCTACCTCCCAATTTTGCCTAAAGCTGGACCTGCATCTGAGCGTTCAAGGGTGAGACCCATTACAAAATCACTTGCAGAACTTACCTCACTGAGCTTAGAAGCCAGATGTCCCTGAAAGGATGTTAACAGCATGCCAGGGCACCTCACTGACAGCCTGATAAATGGTCTCCTTCCTTGTCCCTCCACCAGCCCAGCTACTATCTGAGCAGCAGGTGCCTGCGGCTGACTGTGGCCCCTGCCTCCGTTACGGCTCTCGAGTCCAGCTTCCAGGGGGTCATCTGGGGGGAAGCCAAGGGCTTAGAGGAGTAGTTCTCAAACTTGAGCGAACCCCAGATTTCCCTGGAGGGTTTGTTAAAACAGATCTCTGGGCCCCCACCCCCTCAGGGTTTCTGATTCTGAAGGTCTGGGATAGGGTCTAAGCATGTGTCGTGCTAGCAAGTTGCCAGGTGATGCTGATACTGCCGATTCAGGACCACATTTTGAGACCTCCTAACCTAGAGCTTGGATACCTTGTCCTTTAACGTAGGGTGTCCCTTATTGCAGAGGTTCTCAACCTTAGCTGCTCCTGGGGACAACTTCAAAACCATGAATATTCAGGCTTCACCTGCAGAGAGGCTGATTTAATTGGTCTGGGTGATCCTGGTATTTATAGTTAAAAGACTCTCAGGGGATTCTGATACACGAGCAGGGCTGAGAACCACTGTCGTATCGTAGTGGTTCTCAGAGAGTGGTCCTCAGACCCACAGCCGTAGCAACATCACCTAGGAACTTGTTAGAAATGCACATTCCCAGGCTCTGCCCCAGACCTACTGAATCAGAAACCCGGGGGGTGAGACCCCACAGCCTCTGTTTTAACAAGCCCTGCAGGGGAATCTGATACACTCTGAAGTTTGATTCACCAGATTTTTCAAATGAAAAGGGGCCTGTGAGACACCGTCTTGGAGGAGCTACTTTAATACCAACTTCAGAAGATGAGCGCCCCATCTTCAGAAGATGAGCTCTGGAGAGGTGACATGCAGTTTGCAAAGTATGGGGTTTTGGGTGTTCCATCAGAAATCTTTGAAATAAAATCTTAGAAGCATGGGGTATAGACAGACCTAAAGAGAATTCTTAGGCTAGAGTGGGAGAAGGGCTTTGTACATCCACCTGGCTCTGGCCTCCAAGGCAGCCCCTTGAGATCCCTCCCCTCAACCCCTCTACCCCTCAACATGGAGTGGGAACCAGGAACTTCTGCCCTAGCTCCAGCACTAAGTTAATCGTGTGACCTCTCTGAGTCTTTTCTTCCTTATTCTAAATGTACGACAGGATTTGCATCAACTAAATCATCTACCTTGCTGTTCTAAGGTGGTCAATGAGATTTCACAGGTATGGTTTGCCAGTGTTTTATGATCATTCAGGAGGAAGAATGTTAATGAAAGACTTGCTCTTGTCTCATGTACATGCAGCTGGCAGGGCTACCTTCCTCAGCTTGGGAAAAAGCCAAGTTAAAAATCACATCCTTTTGATTGTATAAATTAATTGTTTGAAGCCCTGGCATGCCCAAAGTAGCAAGGATATATAGGAATATAGGAATTCCTCACTGGGCCTCTGCCACCCCCAGTTGCCCTAGGAGTTGTAAATCTCCTAGGGTTTATTCCTGGGGAACTTAAAGCATCAGACCTGCTTCCAGATGCCGATGCTCAGAGCATTTTTAACGTGATCAGTGGGGACCATGGCTCCTCCTGCCTCTTCTGCACGGGTGGATCTGGGCAGCCCGGGGGACACTCTTTACTTGGTGATGTTCTTGCCAGTCTTGACAGGTTCTAGAATTGTCCTCTTCTTGGGCCCAAGAGACACTGTACTTTCATACACACACACACACACACACACACACACACACACACTCTCTCTCTCTCTCTCTCTCTCTCTCTCAAACTACCAGGTTGCAGAGTCTAGAGGGGCTTTCAGCCTGGGTCTTGCTTGAGCCAGAGCCAGGCTTCCCCATGAGCTTGGAGAACAGGTACACTTATTCAGGTGCCCTCCAGGAGTTAGCAGGACACTTAAATGAGAGCAGCAAGGCCAGAAACTACAGCAGACGCTATACCTAGTTCCACTTTACTAGATACTCGTTGCCAAAGTCTCGTCTCTTCTCTTGGATTATATAAGAACGAGGCTCAGAACCCAAGAACTACCATGGGGTCTAAGCAACAGAAAGGTTCTCTTTCCAGTGGATGTTGTCACTATTGGATGGTGGCTTCTTGGGGCATCTCCTCGGAGCCAGATCAATGTGATGGGAAAAGTGTTTGTACTAATGTTTTAAGCCAGTGGTTCACAAAGGATGGTAATCAGGGAGCATCAGTATTGCTGAGGAACTAGTAAGAACTGAGGCCTCACCTGCACCTTTGAATCACAAGCCCTGGGGTGCAGCCCTGCAGTCTGTGCTTTATCAAGCCTGCTATAGATGAGTCTGAGGCGTGCTGAATTCGAGAACCTTTGCTATTGCTTTACGCCAGTGGATTTTAACCTTCGCTGCACATTAGAACCACCTGGAGAGATTTAAAAACTCCCCATGCCCAAGACGTACCCCAGACCAATTAAATCAAAATCTCTGAAGTGCGAGCCAGGCATCAGTATTTTTAAAGTCTCTCTATACGATTCCAGTGTGAACAAAGGGAGAACGATTACTTCAAAACCACTGCAAATAACCAAATGAAATCAACTGTACAAGTGGTCTCTTCCATTGCAACCATTACTGATGGCTGAAAATAAAGACAATAACAAAATAAAATTGACCTAAAAACTGTTTAAAACAGACTGGGTCTCACTGGTAACTTGT